>NW_019154086.1:19310514-19744137 GCF_002288905.1 Enhydra lutris kenyoni
TTTTTTTTTTTTTTTTTTTTTTAGCTCCCCTTCCTGACATTAACTTTTTTGGATTCCTGGCTGGTTGCCCTGTAGGATATCCCACATTCTGGGCATGTGATGATTCTCTCGTTATTACCTTCAGGTTAAATATTTTCAGCAAGAATACTTCATGACGACATTGCGTGGTTATCACCTCAGACAGAAGGGTGTGATGGTGACATCACATGTGGGCTCCTCCCACATGCTGAGTGCCAGTTACTGCCATACATGCACAATTCATAAAACAACTTGGACATCTTTGCAGAAGAAACAGCCTGAGGCATTTGATGGACTTACCAGAGGTCATGAGACACCAATTGGTTGGGATGGGAGAGGAGTTTTGGTCACCAATCTGTTCTTACCAACTGCTCTAGTGATGTCACCTAGTTGCAGTCGTGGTTGCTCTGGTCCCAGGGTTTCTGCCCATATGTTCCGAGTTCCTACCATGGGACTAATTTTCTTTGCTTTTGTCCTAGTTGCAAGATTTGTTTTTGTTCTTTCAGTTTCATCTGTAAGGATCTTTTCACACTGGAAGAAGTAGAGATTCTAAACCGGGAAATGTGTGGGCTGTATTCCCTTATTCAACAAGTATTTATTGGGAGTTTCCTGTGGTCAGGCCTGATTTTAAGTACTGGTGTTGTAGCCGTGAGCTCTTCAAAGCCCTGCCCTCGCTGGGCTTACATTCTAGTGGGGAGACTGGTCATAAACAGAGAGATGAAAAGGTTGTAAAATGTCAGGTAGTGAGAAGTACCGTGATGGAGTGGCAGGGAAGTGGTGACTGGGGGTGTGTATGGGGGGAACAGGAATGAGATGAGGTGGGCAGAAAGCCTCTCTGAGGTGACTGGGCAAAGTTGTGAATGAGGTCAGGGAGCACGCTGCAGGTGGGACTAGCCCCTGAATGGCCCAGGTGTTCAGATAGAACAGACTATGTCTGAAGGGGAGCCAGGGAGTTGGTTGGGCTGCTGGAGGGCAGTGAGTGAGGGGGGCCTGGTAGAGCACCAGATGTGGAAAGAGTAGCCCGTTGTGGTCCACCCTGAATATCGTAACAGGAAATCCCTGGAGGCTGGACTCTATGTGTTACTGCTAGGAAAACAAGTATGAAAGGCCCTGACAATGGCTAGCATTAAAATAGACTTTCCACAGAGGTCTTCCACTTAGCCTCATGTTGTATCAAACTGCATTAAATACCATTTGACATTCTTGCTTTGCGTTCATAATCTCCAAGGTGATAACACAAGTACTTGAACCGAAGGATAAGTTAGCCATGGTTTCCATTCTTTCCAAGTGGGTATCTCTTTGTAAAGATGTGCAGATAGGGGACGCCTGGGTGGCTCAGTTGGTTGGACGACTGCCTTCGGCTCAGGTCATGATCCCGGGGTCCCAGGATCGAGTCCCACATCGGGCTCCCAGCTCCATGGGGAGTCTGCTTCTCCCTCTGACCTTCTCCTCGCTCATGCTCTCTCTCACTGTCTCTCTCTCAAATAAATAAATAAAATCTTAAAAAAAAAAAAAAAAAAAGATGGGCAGATAGTTTTGAGTCCCGTAGTGCTGTGAAGGGAGCGCTGAATCAGGAGTTGGAAGACTTGAGCCAGCAAACTGGCATGTGGGAAAGCTCTTGAACATTCCTGAGGATTCCTGTTTATCACACTGAGAGAAGCCCTCTGGTTGTGTGATGGGGTAACTGGAAGGATGGAATGGGATGACAGATACGAGTGTGCTTTATCAACTGTGATACACTCTGCAAGTCTAAGGGACTATTATCATTTAGACCTTTATTATAGTTTCGTTAAATAGAGGCAATCTGTTAGCTACCTCTCATTTGAAAGGAGAATGAAAAATAGTTTACTTCAAGGTAAAATGCTTCTCAAAGAGTAGAATCTGATCAATGCACTTTAAAGGAGGTAATGAATTATTCAGCTGTTCTTCAAACCAGCATATCTGAATGAAGGAAACGACCACTTTTCACTCCCATTTCAGCCTCCTGGAAATCAGCGTGCTCTGTGTGAGATCCTATCTGGAGCATCTTCTTGAGTTTCAATGCCAGATTAATAAGCTGGAAACAGCTTTGTGCTTCTGGGAGAAATGGAACTGTGAGAAGGATGGGTGCATCTAAATTAGGCAGTAGGCAAAGAGTCATTGAGTGTCTTACACAGGTAAATGGAAAGATGAAAGGAAGGGAAGGTAGGTAGATCAATAGATTAGCTAGTTGGTGCTGTGGGGGGCAGGAAAGTGTATGAAAAATGGGTGTTGGTAATAATTATAGCTGACATTATTAAGCACTTACATGTACCTGCATGAACCCTCCCTCAAATCAGATGTGGTAAGTAATATTATTATCCTATTTTACGGGAGAGGAAAATACCATTTAGAGAGGTTCAATAGCTTGCTCAAGGTCAAATAGCTAGAAGATTGCAGAGCTGGGGTTTGACTTTGGATTTCCTGCCTACAAACCTACATTCTAAATCATGTATGTTCTTTCAAGTTGCTTACGGTATCATTGGAGAGAGAAGAGTTGTCTCCGAGGGAAGTTACATACCAATACGGAACCATGCATACATGCGATGGAGAGAAGAAAGGCTAATACATGGTAGGAATTTAGAGGAAGAAGGGAATGATTTACTGGGGGCTGGACTGCTTACGGGATGCGTGTCTGAGTCTGTTTGGGCTGCTATAACGAAGTATTATAGGCTGGGCAGCTTATAAACAACAGAAATTTATTACTCTGAAGTCAGGATGCTGACATGGTTGGGTAAGGGCCCTTTTCTGGGTCACAGACTTACAGCATCTTCACATGGTGAAAGGGGCAAGGAAGCTCTTTGGGCTCCTTTAAAAAAAGAAGGGCACTAATCCCATTAATGAGGCTCACTCCCATGACGTAATCACTTCCCAAAGGCCCACTTCCTACTACTGTCACCTTGGGGGCTAGAATGTCAACATACAGGTTTTAGGGGAGGCTCAAACATTCCACCCATATCAGGAAGAGGATGCCCTGTAGTGGGGCGTTCAAAGGTGGCAGGGATTTGAACAGGAAAAGAGGAGAGGAGCTGGTTCTAAGGGAAACAGGGCAAAGAGACAGAGGGGAACGAGCAAGCTATCTATGTCCAGGGACACGCGGGCTGAGGGGGCCTTGTCCTTCTTTGACGGGGAGTTCCAGATGAGGCATGAGGGGAGAAAGGGTTTGAATGGAAGCCTGACTCTCTGCTGTTGAGGTAGAGGAGGCCAGACTGCAGGGACTGGATTTTGTTCTATTAGCATTAACGTTCCCTCAATGGCTCTGAAGCCAGTGAGATTTAACCAGAGCTGTGTCTGAAGAGGACTTAATTTAGAATCAGATGTAAGGAACTGTTGGGAGTTGGAAAAAGTTGGTTAGGAGTAAAAGCATCTTTTTGTATGTTGCATATTATATACTTATGTATCAATAAGTCAAAGGAAAAGGAAAATCTGTATAAATTCCTTGAGTTGTGAACACAGACTATACATGCTCTCTCAAGATTGTGTCCAGTCTACGTGTGAGGAGAGGCTCGAGGCTGCAGAGAGGGAGCCCTCCCCAAGGTATAGTTTTCCTGAGGAGCTCCGCATGGGGTGTTCATGTTCTTTTTTTTTTTTTTTTTTTTTTTTTTTTTTTAAGATTTTATTTATTTATTTGACAGAGAGAGATCACAAGTAGACAGAGAAGCAGGCAGAGAGAGAGAGGGAAGCAGGCTCCCTGCCGAGCAGAGAGCCGGATGCGGGACTCGATCCCAGGACCCTGAGATCATGACCTGAGCCGAAGGCAGCGGCTTAACCCACTGAGCCACCCAGGCGCCCCGAGTGTTCATGTTCTTAACGCTTCCAGGTTTCCTTCTCGTTTTTGTGGTTTATTTTTGTTAACTGGACCATTTTCCCTCTGGCCTGCTTAATAAAAATAGCTATCATTTATTGAAAACCAACTATGTTCTGGGAATTCACAGCATTTGGAAGAATGAAGTGGTATCTCCCTTTTGTTGGTGGGGAAACTGAGGCTCAGAGAGGTTAACAATTAAAGTCACATAATTAGCACAGTAATGGTGGAGTTAGGATTAGAAACTAGCCTTGTCTAGTCAGATAAAACCCGTTTCTTATTTGGTACTAGTGGTAGTTAAGAGTATGACCTTAACTGCTGGCCAGCTCTGTCCCCTGGCTTGCTAAGTGCTCCTGGGCAGGTTATTAAAGGTATAGTTTGTGCCCCATGTTCCTCAAGTGTGAAGTGGGATTAGTCGTAGTATCCACCTGGCATATTAAAAGGGTTCGATGAATAGCTCTTTCAGGATTAATTTTCTTCTTATTTTCTACGCCAAATCCTTCTGTTGGCCATACCTTTTCTAGTACTCAGAAAAAGGCTGGAGTTCTCGCATACACAGAAAGAGAACGTCTTTGAAAATTCATTCCAGTTTGTGTGTGTTGATCAGAAATCTCTAATTATCTCTTCTTCCCCGGGATTTTCTTAACTGGGTTTCCATGTTGATACTACCCACCCTCTCCTCCATGCCCGTCCCAGTCACCATGAGCTGGTGTTCCGTGCTCTACTCTGGCCATCTGACGTGGGTGAAGCAAGAACGACGTGATGTTGCCTCATCGTCCCCCTCGCCTGGTCCCCACCAGGGAAGAGCTGCCTTTCCCCGCACTGAAGAGTTATTGGAGCTGCTCTACCTTATTTTGACTGTGTGGGGCAAGGATGAACTCAAGTAATTGATGGTTTGAGAGATCCGAAGAAGTCACTCAGCACATTTGAAATAGGCGGTTATAAAACCAGAGAAGCAGGGCAAGAAAGCCACCTACTTGGTTGCAGTTATCAGGAAGGGGGAAGACAAAGGATTCAAAGAACCAACTCCCACAGGACTTAATAGTCATCAAAAACTGAAAACTCCTTGCCTTGTCCTTTGTGTGTTCTTCTAGGGCCTAGAATGCCAGAGATATTCATTAACGAGTCACTGGTGGAGATAAGCTTTGGTGTAATTACTCAGTTGGCCTTTCCAGGAGTTACTTCTCTCTTGCCTGGCTTTAATGAGCAGTTTTATATAGAGATATTGCCTCCAGTATTAGTAGGATTGATTTCTGGGTCTAATTTAAAATAACCTGAAGTTAGGAGGCTTATCTAAATGAATATTCACAAGAGGAACTCATGCTCAGGTTTACATTGCTAACGTCCTGAAAATCTGTTTGTCCAGTAACTGACTAGGTATCCATTCATTTGCACTTGGAGGACCAGTATGGGAAGATGAGGGTGATCTTACAATGATCAAAATTTGAAGTTCAGTCTATTGCATCTCCATGAAGTTACTAGTGGTGTTTGTTGTTGTTGTTGTTATTTGTTTCTTACACCCAGAAGACTTTTTAAAACACATGCAGTAAATATGTAAATTTGATGATTGTTAGTGATCAAAGAAAACTCTTGTATTCTTTCTTTTGAATCACTTCTCCAACCTTGGTGACCCGCACTGAAATGAAAGCACTGTAAATAGCTAACCGGCACAGTTGACCAGTGGCTTTATCTCCCAGCACTTAGATGATGATGTCCCGTGGGAGTGAGTGTCTACATGTGTGCAAGTCTGATCCAGTGGGGCTCAGTCTGTCATCACCCTACGTTTGTGACCTAGACCAGGCAAGGCTATCTGAGCACAGGGTGTTAATGCCCGTCTTCAAACTCGGATCTTCTCTTGAGAGCTGGGGTCTGTCCCTCCTTCTCTTTCAATCTGTATGGGTCTGTTGACTGCTTTGTTGGATAAAGTGTGGCCGAAGTGACTCTGTGCCAGTTTTCTGGGCAGAGGTGTGAAGAGCCTGTGGCCTTCATTTCCTGTGTATCAGAACACCTGCCCCGGGAGAAGCCAGCTGCCGGGTAAGAAGTCTGACGACTCTGAGACCACCATGCTGGGAGGAAGCTCAAGACACTTGGTTGGAAAGGTTGTGTGGGGCGAGGGATGCCAGCCAGTGATCTCAGCAAGGTGCCAGACATGTGAGGAAAAGCCTTCAGGTGATTCCAGCTTCAGATGGGAAGCAAGCCCCTAGAACCATGAAAAAGATGTGATTTTGAGCCATTGAGTTTTGAAGTGGTTGGTTATCCAGCATCAGAAAACCAGAGTAAGGAGATGTTTTATTCTTCACTGTCAGGGCAGAGAAGATGTTTTGACAGTCCAGAATTGTGTATTTCTAAAGCCGGATGCTGGGAACCTCTAGATTGATGTTTTTGGGGTACTTTTAAGATTCCTGGTGGACCCAAGAGCCCTGGATAAATTGCTGCTCTCACCAGGCTTCTAATTTCTCTCTATTTTAACTTTGCCTTTCTTGTTTGTTACAAAATTGTGAATATAAATTTTCATTCTTCTGGCATCATAGCCCTGCAAAGCTAGTGTTGTACTGGCCAGAAGAAACACTGGGGTAGGTGGGGAGAACCCAGAAATTAGCAGAAAGGAGAGAGGAAGAATGATTAGCCTTTAGGAAAAAAAGCATGGTAGTTGTACTAAGAATGGAGAGAGAGAGAAAACTCCAGAACTTTTGGTCTTGATTATGATTATTTAACATTTGGCATCCTGAATGAGAAGTCAGTTCAGAGTGACTGGGTGCCCTGGTGGCTCCTTTGAAAGCCACAAGGCATGTGTGGTGTGTAGGAGATGGTAGGATGAGGTTCGATCCCGGCGTTGCCTGTCCATCAAGGTTATCTTCTCAACAAGACAGGTAATGGGGGTTAAGGTCTGTGTATTTTAAACAGTTCAGAGTTGAAGGCCATGTACATCTATAGTCTACAGATGGCCATCTTATTTACTCAGTGGAAATACCTACCAGTAGAAGGATGTTAATGCTTTTCAGATTGAGTTTTTAACTTTTTCTTCTCATTAATGGGTAATGGTAGATTGAAGTTGTGTTGTTTCTCCAGATTGAGAAAGTACTGGGCCCTTTGCTAGGCACTGAGGGTCCGAAGGCACATTTCACCCCAGGGGAACTCATATTCCTTTTGCCCCGATGATCCTTTTTTTTTTTTTTTCTTAAATCCTATGTGTTTTCTAAATATCCCTTTTGGATTGTGGGTGCAAAAGGAGAAGCAAAAATCAGGTTGCTTACTGCTAATATTTGTCCAAAGCATTTCAAATTCTGGTTTTCTCAAGTTTTACCCCAGAGTACGGGCATGGAAATAAAAGCATTAATTAAATGCACAAAATGAAAATGAAAATAACGCTAAAGCACAGTTTAATCCCCCTCAGGGGATACTAATGTAAAAGTAAATCAACATTTAGTGGTAAGCAGGTGGGGGAGAAACTGCCCGAGAGATGCTTCTTACTCTTGTTCCATGAAATACAGCTTTGAGGGAGGAGTGCTGGTTGCTACTAATAATACTTCCTAACATCGCTACATCGATTTAATGCTTTCCTATATATTAGCCTTCATCAGTTTGCAGCTGGGGAAAGTGAAATTTAGAGATGTTTAGCATGCTGTTCTGCTGGCATGGGGTTCAGTCAGCAAGGAGGTAAGTGGAAGAGGTCTGGTGTCTGTAGTACAAGCCAAAACCATTAACATTTCACCTCCCCACGACGACGCACTGAGGTAGGTACTGGTCTCCTTCTCATCGGACCCATCAAAGGACCTGAGGCGCAGGGAGATTAAGTCACACCACTGAGGCAGCTAATGAGTGCCAGAGCCTGGGTTTGATCCGTATCTGCCTGCTTTCTGGAGTCTTCTGGTGCAAAGAGAAGAGAATGCCTGTCTTCTGATGCCAAGTAAGGGTCCTGAGTGGCAGAATGACTTTGACGGCCCCTACCCACGCCTCCTTATGGCAGGGGCCTTCCTGGATGAGTCTTGGTCCCCGCCCTTGCCAAAGCTTCCCTAAGTGGCTCAATGGTCACTGTGGTCTTTTCCCTTCATCGAAGATGAAGATTTCCTTATTAAATGAAGTGAGAAAGTTAGGGCTTCCATAAATAAATGATCCACGTTTACAAGGGGAAAAGAAAATTCCTCCTGTAGTATTTTAGTTCTCTATGTAGACTTTTCCTCCCTTCTATTTAATGAAGAAATAGAATTTCCACCAGGTACGGAACATAAACGTAACGTGAGGGATGCTATGTTTATTTCACTCCTTTATTTAGAGGAAGCTGCCACCGAGATGATTTTTATGGAAATTATATCTTGTTATGATTCCCATCATGCTATTAAAGAGTTTCTCTTTTATCTTTAGCCTTTTACGGGCTTTGTGCTCTCGGAGTGTGTGCTTCAGAGAAGGTGTGTCGCTCAGGGTGGGTTAGGAAAAATGACTCAGAACCGTAATTACTGGAGGGACTGGAGAAGGAAGCAGCCGTGGAGCACCTGGACTCCTTTCTTTCCGGACTGTTGATGGGAATGCTCAGACGAGCCTGATGAGGTAGATGGACACAGCTCACAGCTCTTCGATTCTCGTGTGTTCCATAGTGAGACATTCCGGTGTCTCCCCGTGCACACTTGGGGAAACCTAGCCTGTAGCCAGAGCCTCCAAACACTTGTTAGATTCAAGTTAAAAACATTAAACTCTTGGATGTTTCTGTTCCCCTGGAAAATGGAGGTGTAAGTTCTGTTGTCCCACTAAAGGGCATGGAGGTACTGAGGGTAGGTGCTCTTCCTTGCCTGCCTTGCCCTCCCTGCCAGCGCAGAATAGGGAGGGGCGTATTTGCCCCCCAGGCTATTCAAGGTGCTAGGAAGCCAGTGAAAATTGTTATTTCCATAACGGTGGTCACCTGTCCCCCAATGCCCTCCATTTAAAACGAGAGAAAGTAGACCACAGCAACAAGGCACTTTTTGCTTCCCAAGTAAAAGAGTTTCTAAATTTGGAGCAGATAATTCTGGAAAGTTAATAGAATCTTAGCACTACTGAAGGTCAACTAGATTGATGCTTGCATTCTTTTTATGACAGTCCTGCCAAGATCCTCATCGTTCCCCATGCCCACCTTCCTCCCTTTCCACGCTCGCTGACTGCTGTGAGAGCCACCCTCGTTCTCTTCTACTTCTTTCTCCCACTTCCTTTAGCTTAACAGCTTTTTCTGCATTTCCTTCCCCCTTTCACCCACTAAATAGCAGTGGAGACCACCCTCCCAGTCCCCATCCCTTTCTAACTCCTCCTGACCTTGCCTCTCCTGCCCACTCCTGGAAGGGCCCCTTCCTGGTGCTCTTTGACGTCTCCCCACTTCCACCCCCAAACTAAGCGTGGCTGGAAGGGCCTCCTCCACTCATCTTCTGCCTTCTTCCCCCTCTTCCTTTAGCGGGAGTCTCATGGGATCTATTATGATCCTTGTCCACAAATCACTAAGCTTGCTATCTCAGGTGTTCTGTATTAACCCAGCGGACTGAAGACTGTCACACTTCTGGGTGCCTCTGTTTGCCGTCTGTAAAATGGGAGCATAGTCTCTTACTCCGGGTGCTAGTTTGGGGCACCTTTTCTGGAGAGCCTTTGAACCATGCTTGCTCTCAGTATGTGGCATGTCTGCTGCATGCCACTGAACTCGGGGTTCTTCTCAGGCCCCAACTTCGTGTTGATCTGGCTCCAGAGCCCTGCCAGACAGCTCCTGGAATGCACTCTGATGTCAGATTTCTGTCATCTAGGAAGACAGGGGAAGGCTTTACGATTAATGGATGTGTGGGGGCAGCAAGGTCCACCCCTGAATCAATAGCAAGTAGATGCTGTTTTTCTTCTAACTCTTCTTTGGTCATGGATCACTGAGTACCCCGTTTTTTGTTTTTTTTTTTTAAGATTTTATTTATTTATTTGACAGAGAGATCACAAGTAGGCAGAGAGGCAGGCAGAGAGAGAGAGGAGGAAGCAGGCTCCCCGCCAAACAGAGAGCCCGATGCGGGGCTCGATCCCAGGACCCTGAGATCATGACCCGAGCCAAAGGCAGAGGCTTAACCCACTGAGCCACCCAGGTGCCCCCTGAGCACCCCGTTATTAACTCGGTTGTGTGTTGGTAATCCTAGGACTGTAGACCCAAATATACTTGTCAAACTGTACTGTGGCATCCAACAGAAATTATCACAGAATTAAGGCCACACAGAGTTTTACAGACTGCCTTTTCTCCAGCCCTTTCCTTCTTACCTCTGTAGAGCTCTGGTTCCTCTGAGAAGTCAAGCAAATGATTTCTTTAGCTATAGCTCGAGCTTTTCCTTAATTTCTCACTTTCTCTCAACCTGGTTTGGCTTTTAGGCACTAGCATGACCCTTTCTGTGAAACTATCTGACAACTTCGAATTTCTAATTTAAGTAGTATTTTCTAGTGAGGTATCATACTCTTATTTCAAGAAATTAAATTTAGTTAAAAATTAGAATTCTGAGATGCTCTGTAGAAATTGTAGGGGAGAAAACCCATCATCTGCTAGTTATGCACCATGACCATTGTAATTTACTAAGTGGAGTAGAATGAACTCAACTTCTGCATTTTTATTTTAAAGCTGTTGCAACTAAGGGGACCTATTTTTTTTTTTTTCTTTTCTTCTTCTTCTTCTTCTTCTTTTTTTTTTTTTAAAGATTTTATTTATTTATTTGACAGAGAGAGAGCTCACAAGTAGGCAGAGAGAGAGGAGGAAGCAGGCCCCCTGCCGAGCAGGGAGCTCGATGCGGGGCTCGATCCCAGAACCCTGGGATCATGACCTGAGCCCAAGGCAGAGGCTTTAACCCACTGGGCCACCCAGGTGCCCCTGGATCTATTTTCTTTTTCTTTTTTCTTTTTTTTTTTTTTTAAGATTTTTATTTATTTATTTGACAGACAGATATCACAAGTAGGCAGAGAGGCAGACAGAGAGAGAGATTGGAGGAAGCAGGCTCCCCGCTGAGCAGAGAGCCGGATGCGGGGCTCGATCCCAGAACCCTGGGATCATGACCTGAGCCCAAGGCAGAGGCTTTAACCCACTGAGCCACCCAGGCGCCCCCCCGGATCTATTTTCTTGACTGCTGTCTTGACTGCCTCTGCATTATTTTTGTTGCAGTCCTGTGCTGAATTGGTATTAAGGAGTTCTTTGTGCATTTACTTATTTAGTCTTCTCAAGCTATACATTGATAGAATTAGGGTAGAAAAATTTTAAGTCCTTCATGTCATCCAAATAAGATGTCCAAGAGTCTTATTTAGTTATTTTGGAGTTATTTTGTTTTCACAGAAGCATTATTGGAGTAGAAAATCAATAACTTGCTAACTGCCTGCTACTTGAGTAGTTAAAATACTGACTACTTTGACAAAGGACTAGCTGCGTGATTGTTTCTTTTGCTTTCTTTCTTTTTTGTTTTAAAGTAGGCTCTACACCCAACATGGAGCGCGGTATGGGGCTTGAACTCATGACCCTGAGATCAAGACCTGAGCTGAGATCAAGGTTTGGATGTTGACTGAGCCACCCAGGTGTCCCTGTTTCTATTTTTTTTCTTTTTAAGATTTTTTTTATTTTTGAGGGCACCTGGATGGCTCAGTTGGTTAAGCATCTGCCTTTGGCTCAGGTCATGATCCCAGGGTCCTGGGATCCAATCCCAGATCAGGCTCTCTGCTCAGCGGGGAGCCTGCTTCTCCCTCTACCTGCTGTTCCGCCTGCTTGTACTCTCTCTCTATTTCTCTCTCAAATAAACAAATAAAATATTTAAAAAATTTTTAAAAATTTTTTTATTTTTAAGAATTCTCTATACCCGGGGCACTTGGGTGGCTCAGTTGTTAGGCGTGTGCCTTCGGCTCGGGTCATGATCCCAGGATTCTGGGATCGAGCCCCGCATCAGGCTCCCGGCTTGGTGGGAAGCCTGCTTCTCCCTCTCTCACTCCCCCTGCTTGTGTTCCCTCTCTCGCTGTGTCTCTCTGTCAAATAAATAAATACAATATTTAAAAAAAAAAAAGAAAAAAAAGAATTCTCTATACCCAGTGTGGGGCTTGAACGCAGGACCCCCATGATCAAGAGTCACATACTTTAAGGACCCAGCCAGCCAGGCACCTGTGCATGATTTTTTCTATACTGTGAAATCACTTCCACAAATTAACCAAATTTAGTGAGGGATACTGATTTATTTACAAAGCTAAAGAGAACATTTCATTGCTTATCTAAAGCATTCTACCTACCAATTTTTCTTGTAATTTATTTTAAAATTTAATTGATTTTAAGTTTTCCCTTTGGGGTTAGATTGCCTGCATTCAAATCCCACTCTTATGAATGTGTGACCTTTAACACAGGGCTTACCCCTTGCTCTACTTCCGTTTCCTCATTTATAAAATGGAGTAATGGCTGCACCCACCTCTGCCACGCGTGTGGGCTTGTAAAGTCAGCTTTATTGATTTTCAAGTCACACTGTCCCGAGGACCATTATCTCTGGCTTAACTATTTAAAAAGGCGATGCTGCATTTCGAATTTATAATCATTGACTTAAAGGTTTGAATTGAAGCAATGTGTTACTGGCTTGGCATAGAGGAAATACTATCTAGAGTGAGAGGAAAAAACCGCCAGCCTGGCAACCAAAAGTTCTGGTTTCTACCCCAGGTTCTGTCAATTATGGGCTTGGAAAAATCACTTAACTACTCTGAGCTTTAGACTCCCTGCCTGTGAAAATGGGGAAAATGATATTTCCCTTGCCAAGCTTACAGGACTCTTAAGAGATTTAATTAGCATAATCAATAAGAGAATATGTATGAATTTAAAAAAAATTAAACTGTGCACTCTGCGAAGTAGGTTTGACTGAAAGCTGGCAGAGATTCTAGAGTCCTCAGATTTTCTTTAGTTTTTTTTTTTAAACTCAAGGCACAACTATTTTTGGTAACAGTCAAACATTTGTCAGATCAGATTGCTCATGATTTCTTAACGCATGTGTTATGAAGATTCATTAAATTAATTAACTGATGAAAATTAGCTGCAGTGATGGGAAAAAAGTTGGCAAGTTTTAAATTCTTTTTTCTTATTGCATACCGTGGTTCTCAGTCAGGAGTAGAGGCTTTTGGAGATGTAGGGTGCCGGGACAGGCATTCTGGGTTGTCACAATGAGTGGGGAGTCCTAATGGCATTTGGTGGGCAGGGCTGAAGGGTTCTAAACCCCCTGTGATGAGCAGAGCAGCCTAGCTTCACAAAGACTTATCCTGCCCAGAACTCTAATAGTGCCCCCAGGAAAAAACAACTTGGTACCCGATTTGTATCCATGAACATAGGCCCTACAATGGATACATAGCCAATACTACTTGTAGAGAAAACAAATGGCTATATTTTATGTTTTGATAAATTGGAAATGCTTCTCCCCACTTCTTTTATCTACACTGATTTTATTTCAAGGCTGTAGCCCTGTCCTGTGACCTTTCGCCTTTGATTCTCTGCAGATGTGTGTGATACAGAACGTCAACAGTTGGTGCCATGAAAAACCAGCATGTGTAATGCCACTCACTGGCCATCCATTTAATGGGAATCAACATTCCTTTTTCTTTGTTCATTTTTTTAAAAAAAGATTTTATTTACTTATTTGACAGAGGGAGAGAGATCACAAGTAGGCAGAGAGGCAGGCAGAGGGAGAGGGGGAAGCAGGCTCCCCTCAGAGCAGAGAGCCTGATGTGGGGCTCGATCCCAGGACCGTGAGATCATTACCTGAGCTGAAGGCAGAGGCTTAACCCACTGAGCCACCCAGGCGCCCCTTCTTTGTTCATTTTTATATTTCTTTTCTTTTTATTTATTTTTGACTACGAAATACATGCACATGGTTCATAAATTAAAACAACGTAAAAGGTAGACTTGAAAAAGTCTCACTTCTATGCTTGTCCTAACCTATTTGTTTCCCTCTGCCTCCTGTAAGTAGACATTTTTCTGAATTTCTTATTATGCTTCCATTGTTTCTTCACATCGGAAGTGGATGTATGGAGTAATTCCCTCCCTTTCATAATGCAAAAGTCTTGCTTGTATGGTTGGTGCCTCGCATACTCATCGATGGCCAACAGATCCCTATGCTCCCACCCTGTGTATGAACCCTCGGTCATCGTATATTTAGTTACAGCAGGAATTCCGCCCTTCCATCTGCTTAGAGTCATTTCTTCTGGAGCCTCTGATCGCTCGGGGTGGTAATGCCTGTGCCCTTGGCTTGATCCTGGGAGTCCCTTTCACCGTCATCCTTTGCCGCTCTGTGTTGGATCTTTCCAGGATCCCATCTCCTCTCTTTGTTAGTTTTATCCCTTATTGTCAAGGAGCACATCTTTCAGTAATTTTCAGAGGAAGGGTAGATGGTTTTTAGACACTGCCTGTCTGAACATTTCGTTATCATGTTCTCATGATTTTTTGTTTGGGTGATTTTCTTGGTAAGGAATTCTAGGTTGGAAATTACACTCCATTTGTAGAGGAGTGATCATATCAGTCATGTGTAATGTGTAAATTTATTTCCTCCAAAAGGGAGAAACATTAAGAGATTTGAACTGGGTATGTTTCTAAGTGATTCTGCCTACTGTGGAACCAAAAGGACTTATAAACAATATAGAACACAATTCTGGATTCTGGAGAGCTAGGCTTTGATGCTGGTACCAGTCTCTTTTTCCAGGAATTAAGAGTGTTTTTGAAGATGAAAGGATGATATCTTTTAATTAGCTAAGTATTGCTATAAGGATGATATTGTAGATGTTGTTCACCGTGTTCTTGTCAGTGCATAGAGAAAGAAATATTTATCCTTCAGAAACAGCAGTCCCAGCATATTCCTTTACTCCTGGAAACTGAGTTGTTATGCTGTGGGTCCTGCTTTTCTCTCTGCATGCACTGCTAGGTGATTCACAGCCAAATTTGACACACACCACTGGCATCAAGAAAAGGGACCTGTTAGCATGTCCATTCATTTTCATTGGGCACCAAGTATATATTTCCCTACCCTTTGGTTTTTTTAGACTAATTGCTTCATTAAAAAAAAAAAATTTTTTTTTTAAAGATTTTATTTATTTATTTGACAGAGAGAGAGATCACAAGTAGACGGAGAGGCAGGCAGAGAGAGAGAGAGAGAGAGAGGGAAGCAGGCTCCCTGCTGAGCAGAGAGCCCAATGCAGGACTCGATCCCAGGACCCTGAGATCATGACCTGAGCCGAAGGCAGCGGCTTAACCCACTGAGCCACCCAGGAGCCCAAAATTTTTTTTTTTTAAAGATTTTGTTTATTTATTTGACAGACAGAGATCACAAGTAGGCAGAGAGGCAGGCAAGGGGGGGGGGGCGGGAAGTAGGCTTCTTGCTAAGCAAAGAGCCCGATGTGGGGCTCCATCCCAGGACCCTGGGATCGTGACCCGAGCCGAAGGCAGAGGCTTTAACCCACTGAGCCACCCAGGCACCCCAAATTGCTTCACTTTTTTTTTCTTAATTTTGTTCTGCCTGTGTCTTTGACCACCTCCACAGATCCTTTTAAAATGAGCTGGGGGCAGCAATAATGGAATACGCGGGTTCCGAATGTCTTACCCTAAAAGAGTCTCATGTGGACTTTCTAAAGACAGCGTTGTTTTCCATTCACTTTTTAAAATCTTTTGTGCCGCCATATTGGTGGTAACAATGCTACAAGTTATCTTTAATCACTATCACAAGAACGCTCGACCACTGACTATTCAAAAGTAAGAGTAAATGGAAACCTATGGAAATACATGGTCATTAGCATCCCTTTTTTAAGGGTTTAAGTCCCCACATAGTTTGTGAATTTTCCTGTTAATTGAAGAACAACTGCTGACTTATATTTTGTAGGTCCCTAAGAAACAGGGACCACGGGGCGCCTGGGTGGCTCAGTGGATTGAAGCCTCTGCCTTCCGCTCTGGTCATGATCTCAGGGTCCTGGGATCGAGCCCCACATCGGGCTCTCTGCTCAGCAAGGAGCCTGCTTCCTCCCTCTCTTTCTCTGCCTGCCTCTCTGCCTACTTGTGATCTCTGTCTGTCAAATAAATAAATAAAATCTTAAAAAAAAAAAAGAAAAAAGAAACAGGGACCACTTTGCCTGGTTTCAGAGATGAGTATCAACACAGTAGCAGTGGTGACAATAACAGCTAGCATTTATTGAGCTCTCATTTTATGTGAGACACTGGGCTGTGTTTAAATGCATTCTTTAATTCCTCCAACAGCCCTATGAGGTTGACATGAAATTGCTTCTTTGCTCTTTTATGCCAATTCCCTGTGAAACTCCCACATTTAGATTCATCCGACCATCTGCTTCTCACTGGGTCTCTGCATGGCTGAGCCCTACTGGGGAGAAACATTTCCATAGGGTTCATTGGTGCTCCTGGACATTCCGTATGATGGCTGCTCCCACCTCCTGCTCCCAGATGCCTTGCTCTGAGCCATGCCCAGAGACCACTCTAAGACTTCACTGCTCTGCTCACCTCCTGCCTTCTTGCTCTGTCTGACCTACCTCCTAAGTCGACTGAACTTTGAATCCTCTCTTCCTTCAGTTTTCTGCCCTTACACCCATGGACATGTTTCCCTCTGAACTCACCTTCTCCTCTTTCCCCATCAGTGTACCTCAGAATTACACGGGAACTTTAAAAAATTATTAACCTACTCCCTGTCCTTGAAGGTGATAGTTTAGCAGGTGGGGTCCACGTGTGTTGTGTGGTAGTTGTAAAGTCTTCTCAGGAGATTTTGATGTGCTCTCTGGGTGAGAATCACCAGGTTGAGCTCCAGAAGACAAGGCGCCTCTTTTATTCAAGAGTGATCGCTCACTGGGCTCTGGTTCTTAGCGCCTCTTTCTTTTCTCTCAGGACTAGACCTGCTCTACCATTATTCTCTTTTGGCTTGAGTTTTCCTTGGTCTCCTTTTCTCTGTGTCTTTCACCGTAGCTTCAAACACAGATTTTAATTCTTCTCTTGATCTATGTGACAGCTGGCCTATGTTTCTTCAGCCATTCTTAGATAAGCACCTGAAAGAATCGTTCATAGTTTTTACCCAATGTGAATCTGACTTTGGTTCTGCCTGAATCACTCTGGTAACGATTGTCAGTGCTCACTAGAAGCCAAATCCAAAGGATGCTTTTGGGCTCTGTCTCCTCTCAGTTTCTTAACATCCGATGCTCAGGAGACTCTCTTCTGTCACCTTTTGTGACACCATCCACTCCTTGTTCTTCTGATCAACCTCTTCCTCATTTTGAGTGTTTCCAAAAAAAATTTTTTTTCCGGCAACGTTAAGAATAAAACAGAATTTTATTTTACTTAACGAAATGGAGTGGTAGGAGAGTATAGATGGGGAAGAAATGTCTTTTTGGCAGAGATCTGGATCTAGCATTTTCTATGAGGAAAATGAGGACTTCAGTAGAAGAATTTGGTGTGATATCTTCAAACCTCTATGTATCCCTAAATATGAAATTCGGAAAACGTACAATTTTAGGTCTTTGGTTTAGTCCTAGGATGCAAGGAGAATTGTGGGTTCAGAGTATCATTTCTACTAATTTAAGAAAATCTGTCAATCCCTAGATCCATTTTTGAGTCTGGTAAATTTACTGGAAGCTAGCTCAGATCTGGGGCATCCTTGTATACACATTCCTGGAAAAGCCTTATTATTTCTGTGCTCTGTGACACTGACAGTGGACCTGTTTCCCAGAACCTGGCAGGACAATTTTGTGCACCCAGAGCAGGACAACCCATAAATCAGCGTTCGTTTCCTTCTGCTTTGATTTTTTTTTTCATCCCATCTTATTCAACCTCCTACTTTCTACAAAAGTAGAGTGTGCTTAGTATTAGAAACCTGGAAAGACACCGAAAAAGAGTGGAAAGCAAAATAAAGTTTATTATCACCCATTATTCCATCATTTAGATATAGATACCACCAAACATATAATTCCTTCCAGGCTTCTTATTTATGTGACACTCATATACATGTTTCTATTAATTAAATTGGATAAAACTGTATGTAGTTGTTTATTCTGTGTTTTTTGGGCAGTGATCCTTATGATGCCCTGAAAAATTCGTATCAACATGATTTTTTTAATGGTCTCCTCGTATTCTCGCACTGAGGCGTTCATAATTTATTTAACTAATCCCCTGTTGTTGAACATTCAGGCCATTTCCAATTTGTGCTCTTATAAATAATGCTACATTTAATAACCTTGAACATAATTGTTTGTGCATTGCTGATTATTTCTTTAGGACATAAATTTCTAGATGCTGAAGGTTGCTGGATTTCGGGGTGAGACCAGGATTCTTGTGATTTGTTGGCCTCCGGCTAAACTGGCCCCCAAGAGGGAGGGAGGCTGAGGGGCTGAGGGAATTTGCCTGCTGCTGTACACATCTGCTTGAGATCTTCTAGACTGCATGCTGGGTTCAGAAGGGGGCTTTAAAGAATGTCTTCAGGATTCCATAAATGGCAAGCACCGCCACAAGTGAAATTGAACACATATGCTTCAGAATAAATCCCTGTTTGCTAGAGACCTGTTCTAAAATCTCTCAGTTCTCATTGTGCTTTGGATGAATTAATTATTTCAGAGAACAGCAATGGAGCACCTATAATTTGCCAGGCGCTGTGCTTACCACCCGGGATGCAGAAGTAAATAGGTCCTCCATGGGCTTACTTGCAGTGCAGGAGACAGATAGGGAAAAGGCATATTTTTGAGGAGAATTGCCCTGAGGCTATAGGAAAGAGTCTCCCATTCTTCAGGCTAAGGACTTCACACTGCCCCCCCCCCCCATGTCTGAGGGGAATCCTGAAAAAAAAAAACTCTTTTTTTTTTCGGGGGGGGGGGGGGGGGGGGGGAGGAGGTGTTCCAGGAGGCAGGAAATGGCATATGAAAGAGCACAGAGTTGTGATGGTGACTTGACAAGTCCAGGAACCCGGAGATACATTCCCATGGTGGGTGGTATCTGGGCGAAACTTGCCAACCTCAGTGCCACCAAGGTAATAAGTCTGTCCATCCCAGGGCCCCGGGTGGGTTCATCCTTTACCTCAGTGTGCCATATGAGGAAGTTAGGTAGTATTGGTCTGGGCACATGGCTGAAGGATCATGGCCCATGAAGTGGAAGGTTGGGCTGGGTGTGGATTGTGAAGGGCTGATCTGTGGGCCTGGCAAGGAGGAGTCTGGCTTCCTCTGTCCGCTGTTTAGGAACGGTCCTTCCATGACAGACCACTGTGAAAGGAGAAGACATGGGTCCTCAAGTTGCCTCCAGACTAACGCAACTGGCTTCCTATTCTGTGATCGTAACGATTCCACACTTCGTGTTCTTTCCCCCTAAATAACAATTTGATGCTATTAGCTCTGCACACTGACCTGTTTCACACCTCCTTGGGGAAAATATTGCAACGTTGGAATTACACAGTGGAAACTTGCAGTCGTGAAGTCTGTTTTGAGCTGGCAAAAGGTGACAGTCTAAGGAGGAATGATTTGAAAAGTGCTAATAGTAAAACATCAGTTATTTTGGTGTCTCCAAAAGTTCTGTGCTATTTACTGTGACTGGTGTGAAAAGAATCAGTAAATGGGAGAATTGTGTTTTGGCCAACATAAAGTAAGCCTCCACATATCACCACTGTATTTTCTTTTGCAGCATTTCTTATTCTACCGTATCACTTCATCTCTAAGATCTAAGAATTCTGCAGCGGCAAGGTTAAGAAAAAAGATGAAAATGTTAGGATCCCCAAAGGGGTATGAGGTCACCTGTGGCTTTACTATTTTTGTGTTTTGTAAATGTTGTAAATCTCGACCATAGGACTAAGTAGAAAAGAAAAAGAGTTTATGTTGTGGTATAGAATAATTTTGTTGATAAGCTCCGTACTAATGCCTGGTGCGTATGCACTTTTTCAATACATTTGGATTTTAGGAAAGTGCGCAAGTCTTTGTGTATGTATTTCCTTTGAGATGTAAGTATTACAGTGATACCTTTGTTGCAAATGTAAAGTACAATTTTTTAATCTCTTGTTATTTTGCAAGTCCATTTGTCACTGCAGGGAGGAATTAAATTTTTTTTTTTTTTTTTTTACTTTTTTTACACTGAAGTATAGTTGTTACAAGGAGGGATTTTATTTTCTCTTTGTTCTTAACTAATTGCTCTTCAAGAGTAGGGGTACGTGGAGTTGGCCTGAGTGAATGAGCAGTCAGCATATTTTCATGCCAGTTACGATGGAGCATTTAGAGTCCTTGCTTCCTGCGGCCTACCCCACGTTTTTCTGAGCAGTGGCATGACATGAGTCAAAGACACTCAGAAATACCGTATTAAAATTCAGAGACATTTCTGTATTGGCCAACTTCTTAACCCCCTCAACATACTAACAGAAAGGTAAGTAATGTACTCCTTGGTCTGTCACCTCTCTCTGTCCATCAATCCAGCCATGACTAATAAAAGAGGAGTGCAGCAGACCGTGGAAAACAAGGCAGGCATTCAGTAGGAAAATCACAGACAGATGCCCTTAGCACTCTTGTATCGAAGGCTTTAGAAAATGACGTGTCAGACCTGCAGTGGTTTGTAAGGGTGTGAATAGATTTTCCAGATGTCACATTTCAGAGGTTCTCAAATGAAGTTTCTGTTCCTTAACCTCTTTCTTGCCATTCCTCGCCCCCTTTCTGGTCATCATATAATATCATCATATATTCCTGCCAGTTCAAACTCTTGGTGGGAAGTAGATTTACCTTAATTTTTATAAATTTCCTTGCTGGAAAATAAGTCTGAAAAAAATGGGCTATGCCTAATGGGATGTTATTTCTTTAAGTCTCCAATATTGGTGCTTTTTAAATATTCTACCTTTAATGATTTCATTGTTAGAATTGCTAACCACAAAAATAATGGACTGAGTCTAAAAGAAAATGTTTTAAAAATGGCCTCTGTAAGTGGAAGGCGTCAACCAAGAATGGCCAAAGAATGGGGACACCTTGATTCTATTAAATCTGCTTCTCTTCTTGCTACTGGCTGTCTTTAACAGCTAGAAAATTTCCATTCTTACAAGATGGGCCCTGCCCATATATGAATGATTGGTGTGTAACTATCTTTATAAGGTAGATGAGGACTTGCCACCGGCACTGAGGGTCTATGGCTGAATAGGTTGGTCTAGCATCATAAGTCATTAGTAAGCTTTTATCTTTTTGTCTTCTGGGAATCAGTTTGAGAGCTGGTGAACCCAGTTCCTCGCAAGGTTAAACGGAGTTACCCTATGACTGAGCGAGTCCATACCTAGTTGTTACATGCCCAGGAGAAATGAAAACATATGTCCATTAAGAAAACTGTACAGGGGGGCGCCTGGGTGGCTCAGTGGGTTAAGCCGCTGCCTTCGGCTCAGGTCATGATCTCAGGGTCCTGGGATTGAGCCCCGCATCAGGCTCTCTGCTCAGCAGGGAGCCTGCTTCCTCCTCTCTCTCTACCTGCCTCTCTGCCTGCTTGTGATCTCTCTCTGTCAAATAAATAAATAAAATCTTAAAAAAAAAAAAAGAAAAAAAAAGAAAACTGTACAGGAATGGTCCTAGCAGCAGCAGTCAAAAGATGGCAACAACCCACATGTCCATGAGTGGATAAAGAAGATTTGGTATTGCCATACAATACCACAAAGAGGAATGAACTACTGATCCATGCTACTTCATGGATGAAACTTGAAAACATTATGCTAAGTAGAAGACGTCTGTCATAAAAGGTCACATATTGGATGATTTCCTTAATATGAAATGTCCAGAACAGGAAAATGTGCAGGGTCAGAAAGTAGAGTAGTGGTTGCTTAGAGCAAGGGTGGGGAGCAAAAGGGGATGGAGGTGGTAGCCAAGGGGTATAGGGTTTCTTTTTGAGGTGATAAAAATATTCTAAAATTGACTATGCTGATGCTTGCTCCTATCTGTGAATATGCTCCGAGCACTGAATTGTACACTTTAAATGGTGATTTGTGGTTTACGAATTATATCTCAATCAAGATTTTTTTTTTTAAAGCAAGAAATAATCAACATGAGAAACCTAATGTTCAAGGTAGTAGTTACCCTGGGAAGTGGGAGGGAGGGTTTAACAGAGAAGGGCGTGGAGCATCTGGATGATTTCAGAGACAGTGGTAATGTTCTGTTTTCTAAGCTGGGTGGTGAGTACATGGCTATTCACTGTGTTTAATGTATCATAATTTTTATATAAACTACACACATATATCATAAGCACTCTGGGTATCTGTGATGTATTTAATGAATAAAAAAGAAAAATCTCTGATCCAAAAAGAAAAAGCTGGTGACATCATAGAAAATATCTCTTTTCAGTATGTAATTTTAAAAAATCAGATGTCATTCCATGAGTACTTATTACATTGTCTCATTATCATCATTACCATCACCATTTGCCAATATTTCTTGAGTGCCTGTGTACATCTCCAGTGCCTTGTGCAGTATAATGGAGCATATAATGTGGTCTGTGTGTTTGGAGAAGGGATATTAGTAATAGTTGTAATAATGGTGATCATTCATTAGAGGCCTGCTAAATGCCAGGCACTGTTGGAGGAGCTTTATGTGCAATCTTTTTAAATTTAATTCCTATAATGACCCCATGATATGTGTATGTAAGTCCTATTTTATTGATGATGAAACTAAGGCTTGGGGAGATTAAGGGTTCAGAATCACAGAGGTAGTTAGTAAGGGATAGATTTGGAATTTCAACCCAGAGGGATACTAGTGTCTATGCTCCCCATAACTAGGCCATGTTAGCATTTACTTTACCAGTGTTTTGTGAACTTCTAAAGCCTCCAGGCCCCCTTTGGTAAACTTCATAAAATTATGTCATCTGTCTTCAAATGAGAATCACGATATTTTTCTTTTCTCTATCCACTAAGATCACTTTGTTAAGCCTTATAATTTTTAGTTTATAATGAATGGCTTGTTTGATTTCCAGATCTAGAATTATACTGAATGTACATTTTCAAATGACATGTTTCCTCTGGAGTTTAGACATGCTCTCCTGTCAACATAAAAACCTTGAGAATCTCGAGAGCTGGGCTGTTTCGCCAATCTGAGAATCTATCTTCAAAATCGGGGTTTGATCAAAGCTATAAGAGCAGAATAGCAGGTAGCTTTCACTGGAGTACAAATAATGGAATTGTAGAACAGAAAGGGACTAGACATCATCAGTTTAGGAATGTCATTTTTCAGAGAAGGGGGACCTGAAATGAAGAGTAACCAAGAAGACACGAAACTCTAAAAGTCATGAACTTTGTGTACTTGTGACTCATCTCGTGAACCAAGGAAGAGAATGTCTTGAGGTTTGTTCACCCATCTGTTCATTAATTATGCTCTGATCTCCAGCTCCGTGCTGGGCAGTGTCCCAGGGTCCCAAGGGCTTTGATTAGAAACGTGCAAGATGCAGTCTGCCTTTTCAGAAATCATGGTCTGTTGGAGGATATGGGTAAAGAGGCCTAAATTAGAGTGTGAGAATGCTGTAATAGCACATAGGTGAGACCTCAGAAGATGGATGCCTGTTTCAGCCTTGGCAGGGGAGAGATGTCAGAGAAAAAGATTTAGGTGGTCCATACTTGAGCTGGATCCCGAAAGTTGTGTTGAGTTGAGAGAAATGTAGCACACTGAGGAAAATGCTCGTCATTTGGCAGGAGGCACAAGGAGATGATCCTGAGGAAGTAGTCCTGGGGCTTGTCATGAAGGGCTTCTCACTCCCTGCTTGCCATAGGTAAAGGGAATTCGTTGGCTCATTCCAACCAGGGGAAGGGTAACATGATCAGATTTGCTGTGGAGATTGCTTGGGTAGCAGTATCCAAAGATGCTTTGGAGAGGGAAGGTCAAAGTCAAGGGGAAAGCTGGTTTTTCTCAGTTGGGAGGTATTGAGCAGTCCCTGTGTGGCACATGTAATGGATTGTGGCATGCTATTTTATTTTATATACTAAAAGAAGGAAACCAATATGTTAATTCTCAGCAGAATCTCAATTCCGGAGATCTTAAAATGTGAAAAAAAAAATGTGTATTTTAGAATTGATGAAATGCTGTTGTAAGCACTTAATATAATTTGTCAAAGAATGAATGCATGGACCTTTCCTGTGTAGACTTGGAAGAGAATAAATACCTGAGAAATGAACATTACACTTGGTTTCTAAGTCGTGCAGCTTCCTTTAGTTGACGCGTTGAGATTACGAAAGAGATAACTGTGGGTTTTCCTTGAATCCTTGTCCTTTCGTGGGTGTAACGATCACTCTGGATAGAAGTTTCAGGAAAAAAGATTTCAGAAGTGACTGAACGACGAAGCTGCTTTATGGAGGTGACATTATTCTATTGCGATTTAGGTGGAATAGCGAAAGCGGTGCTTGTGGACCTCCTTCTGACGCCCTGTAACTCAAAAAGCAGCGGTCCGGTTGGAGCATGATTGCGAAGAAGTAGCCTGGGATAATTTACGGGTCCGCCTTTAGGGGCACCCCTGGAGGGAAATTGCTGTTTGCCTGCTTAGCTTAGGGGTTTGGTGATTGCTCTCTCCTGGCGCAGCTGGGTATTTCCCGATCCTCCGGTCTGTCTTGTCTGCTCTTCCCCCACATTTGCTCAGTGGGATTCCAGCCAGGAATGTCTAAGAGACAAGGGCAGCTGGGTCTGCACCGACCTCGAGATTGCATTTTGCTTCTATGGCTGTTTTGCTTCAGTTCGCACCATTCGGGGGCACTTCTACAGGCAGAATGCGGGAAGCTCTGCCAAGCTTAGATACATTCCTCACATTCTCCATGTGTTTGTACTTGTGCAATGGAGAGGGGGCACTGAGAGAGGAGAGAGGGTTGAAAGGGCTGTCTGCCCTCAGATAGACAGATAAAGTGACCCTCTTACCATGGTTCTTAGAAATGTGACTTATATGGGCATGCCACATTGTGTTGAAGGGAAAAGGCCATTGTTTCTATTGGACAATAAGACAGAAACAGACTAGGATGGTTATTTTTGTGCCCAGTAAAATGGTTGAAAGTTTCCATTCTTAGGAGACAAGAGCTTGCATTGGAAAGATCAGGACTGATGGTCTTCGGATAGATCCAAGGATGTGCTGTTTCCATACGTTGAATTACTGCACATTGATTATATCACTGTGCCTTTCTCTTAGGTAGATCCTCGTTAGCTTTGGGGGGGATTTCTGTCATTAACTTTGGTCGCGCTCATCAAACACCTCCCCCCTCCTTTCTCATAGCCACCAGTTTGGCTCTTGTGAAAATTTAGGAAACTGTGAACACTAGAACTTGTTGGAAATACCAACTCTCCATTGGTCCCTTCGTGTAGCCTTTACATTTTCCCTGCCCTGAACTTTCCTGCCCAATTTTTAGTCCTTCTGCTGGGCGATCCTTACCAATGTGTATTTGTCTACATGTTGCCTTTCAATGTCTGAGCTCAAACTTAGGCCCTCTTACCTATTAGAAATAATGTCTCCCTTCTCTCAATTGCCAAATCTTCACTTGTCCTTGTTTGGGTGCTTCTAACTATTTGTTAACTATGTCACAGATACAGGCATTAATTTTTCCTAAAACCAGACATTCTGCCTGAAAAACTACTTGGGGGAGATCTTTCTTTCTTTCTTTCTTTCTTTCTTTCTTTCTTTCTTTCTTTCTCTTTTTAATGAGAAAAATTAGACTCTGCTACATGTCAACTCCAAAGCCCCAACCAATTTCTTAGCATGTAGCTAAAACAGTAAAAATACCAATGAGTAAGCTCTTTTGTTAGGCTATAAAATGCTCATACCTTAGCTTTCTGGTCACCCTCCTTGTTGGCTGAATTTGGCACTTTGCAAAATCATGTACACATCATTCTGCTTTTATGCCAACTGAGTTTTAAGTGTGACTTGAAACTTTCACCTCACATTGTGTTTTGTTTAAAATGTTGTTTTGAGCTTTGTGGTCAAATATGCATTTTTTTTCTATGTACCCATTGACCAGATATTGTTTTATTGAGAGATGGGTACAGTCTCTGCAGCTTTAGGATTGGAAACCAGGAGACATTCTGGGACGCTGTGAAGGGGCAGGTATTCTTGTTTAGTGGTTTTTCTCCCACTAAGCATACTTCCTAAGCTCACTGAGGGCAGAGCCCACACCTGATTGATCTTTGTGTTCTCTGTAAAACCCCGTACAGTTACTTAATATTTTTTCGAATGAGTTAGTTGATTTTGTGAGGACTTGAAAGGAGGTTTTGAGCTGTTACTTTGTTAGAATTTTAGTCGGTCTTCAGCAATTATAGAGTATTGGGAACTTCCAGATCTTGAAGTTTCTCTCTGTCACCTAGCAGGCTTATCCTGTTATCTGTTACAGGTTTGTCGAAGGCTTGTCCCCTCACATCTTATGGCCTTATATACAGTCATTAAAAAATTTTTGTCTTATGAGTATCTTGTGAAAGAAAATAGAAATAAGTATTTCTAAAATCCAAAGATGCTTCCTATCAATAAGCTGATTATGGTTATTTGTTATACACAAATGTCCCTTCCCCTAATACACGC
Source organism: Enhydra lutris kenyoni (assembly GCF_002288905.1). Classification (NCBI taxonomy): domain Eukaryota; kingdom Metazoa; phylum Chordata; class Mammalia; order Carnivora; family Mustelidae; genus Enhydra; species Enhydra lutris. The sequence continues at coordinate 19,336,833 of NW_019154086.1, forward strand.
AGAGATGATAGGAAATAGATAAAAATAGTTTGTCCTCAGGACTTAGTGTCTAGGTAAGAGGTAAGTTATCCCAACTAAGGTAGTCTTTGCAGGGTGGGTCCTAAAGATGGTGGATGCCTTCCATGTAAAGATATGGATTAGGAGAGGCACCTGGCTGGCTCAGGTGGTTAGACATCTGACTCATGGTTTTGGCTCAGATCATGATCTCAGGGTCATGGGGTTCAGCCTCTCATCAGGCTGTGCACTCAGCTTGAGTCTGCTTAAGTTTCTCTTTCTCCCTCTGCTCCTCCCCCTGCTTGCATGCTTGCACTCTCTCTCAAATAAATAAATAAATAAATAAAACCTTTAATTTAAAAAAAAAAATAAAGGATGTGGATTAGGAGTGGGAGGACTCCCTGACCTTTTTGAGATGACTCAGATGAGTTATATAACTCAGAGTTTGCTCTTCCCTTATGAAATGGAGGTGAGTGTATCACCACTTTAGCTCATGTTGAAGGATTATTGAAGGGTCAACTGAGAGTCTGGATATTAGTGTCCTTTCAGATGATCAAATGTTTGGATTCCCTTCCCTAAAGGAAATGCACATGCACAGAACATGGAATCTAGTTTCAGGAGATTCACAGGCCTTGTACCCCTCATGGGCACAGGTTAAGAATTATTTGATAGAAGATAGTGTAGGGGAGGAAAAAAAACCTTTTTTTCCCCTCCACTCATCTTTGGTTCATTCGTTGGGACCTTGCAGATTAGACTGATAAAAGAAATATTAACGATAGAAACATGGAGTTTTTAAACAGGTACATTGTGCATACAGACAAGAACTCAGTGATGAGTAACTCAAAGAGGTGGTTAAAACTTGGACTTACATAACAACTCTTACCAGAAAAGTAATAAATTTGTAGACAAGTGACAAGACAAAGCATTTAAAGCTTCCAGGAGAGCACTGTAGGAAGGTGAACATGTAGAGGAAGATAATGGAAGATAAGGGCTCATTAGTAAGATTTGCTGTGTAGATTCCTTTGGTGTGTCTCTGGGCTATCAGAGCTTAGGGTTGTCTCTGGGAGTTGGTAAGAATTGTTCTGCCCTTCCTGGTAGAGAGGGAGAGGGCAGAGTTTGTGTATCTGTGTGTCTGCTTCCTTTCCTTTGTCTTCAGCTCAAAATAATCCATATGTCAAAGTGGCATACTTGGGATAGAATATTCTAAACCCCTACAATAGCTACAAGCCAGCACACTCATTTCACGAAGGGTGGATGTTAGGTTAAGATGCATCCCTTCAGCTAATCAGGGTGATGGTCTCAGACTTTCACCTACAAGAGGTGGAATGACCAACATCACCCAAGATCACATTCTTCCTTGGAAGCACATGCCAAGTGCAGCTTGTTGGCAGCTTCTGTACCTGCCTGAGGCATTTAGTCCTATTAGTTGGTTGGCTATGTGGGAGACCCTATGAAACAGGGGCTCTTCAGAGGGGTTTGTAAACAATAATTGCTCAGTCCATGAGCAATGATGGGGAGAACTGAAGGTATAGAACACAGATTAGGTGTGGTTATGTGACAAAGGACAAAAAATGAGACTGCAGTCTTAGACCATTATTATTTATTATCCACTTTCAACCATTTCTGTGTGGCTTTCAAAGATGTTATGGCAGTCATTAACAGCGAGTGGAGATCTGGCAAGACTGTTCAGTTGGGTGGCATTTTAATAGCTAAATTAAAGTGCTGAGGTAATTTGTCAAGGTCTCTTTTATGTGACTGATTGCATGCTCAAGATTTTGGGCAGAAAGAGGCACCTTGATCATTAGGCTTTGCTTTGCTGAAGTCAGTCAGTGCTGGAAAAGCATAGTAGACTTCCCACGTGTTGCCTAAAAATTGGATTTGCCGATCATGGCGTGACCACTGAAGGTGTTTGGGAATCTGATCTGCTTTGGTAGCCAGGACCACTTCTGTTACACATCATTCAAGACATATTCCCATCACACTGTGCTGTGCTCCAGGGTGCGATTTACACAGGATGCTGTGTGAAGGGTGCCTCTTGGTGTTGTGAGCAGAGGCACACCAGGTTGCCAGTCTCAAGGTGGACGTAACGGGTTGGTGGAAATAAGGGACTCCTCCAGGGACAGGTTGGCAGGGCATGTGTGGTAAAATCTCATTGATGAATGGCTTTGATGTCTTGTTTCTCAGTGCTTTGCTACGTGGCAGCCATATTTCCGTTCCTTTGGAAACTCTGATCTGTTCCCTAAGGGCTCACTTCATTACCCCAGGTGTCAGGAGTCCATGTGTGGGCTGCTCTCAACTGTAACATGAACATTATCTTCCTAAAAGAATCTTCTGTGGCCACATACATTGCACAGAGCAGGCTGCCCTGTGTTCCATTAAATGATTCATAGATCCCCCTAATGGCAGACTTAATGGGCATGTAACATCTGCCCATTAAGAATCTGTGCTTTGAGACACTCAGAAGTTCCCATAGCAGGCACTCTACAAAGGCCGGTACCTCCTGGTGTCTGCTCCCGGAAGACTGGGATTGTGACTTCTTTTTTGGAGATTCCCCCATGCACAGTACAGAGCTGGGCTGGGAACAGGCACTTGGAAGATGTTTTGGGAGTGATTAATGGGTGAGTGAAAAAAAAAAAACTGATCCTGAGTGATAGGCAGAATTTGGTAAAATGAGTTTTCTTTAAAATTTTCTAGGTTAGTGTTAACCAACACCAATACGCCTCGTTTCTGATGCACTATGAAAGTCATATCCTTATTGTTGATTGCACAGAAGGAAGGAAAATGCCAATTTTTGAGGCCCTAATAAATCCTAGGTGTTGTACTAGGTTCTTTGTAGGCAGATTGTAGGTTGGTCCAACCCTGACTTTAATCACTTGTTTGCTGTGTTTGAACCTCTAGCTTCTCATCTATAAAGTTACAATTTTCATGTCCACTTTATATAACTTTGGCCAGCGTTACAAATAATGCATGTAAATGCCGAGTCACAAAGTAAGTGCTCAAGAAACAAACACTGTTAACATACATTCATTTATTCATTTAACACGTATTGAGGACCTTCTGTTAGAAGCCAGAGCTATCAGTATGACTCAGAAATACCTCAAGTCACTTACTTATAGTCGAGAGGGGGAGTCAGACGCTTAAACTCATAATTACCATATATGGCAGGTGCTATGGTACTTTTCTAGAACAAATACTGTGAGAACACAGAGGAGGGACAACTAAGCTCTGCTAGGAAGAAGGAGGTGAGTTTGAGGAAGGGCTTGGATGTGGGGTCTCATACGATTTGAAGGTGAAAACCAGCTTGTAAGAAGTTGCTTGTGCACAGACTAATTGAAAGTAGTTGAGGGGCATCTGGGTGGCTCAGTTGGTTAAGCAGCTCAGGTAGATCTCGGGTTCCTGGGATCAAGCCCTACCTTGGGCTCGCTGCTCAGTAAGGTGTTTGCTTCTCCCTCTCCCTTTGCTTCTGCTCCTCCCCTTCCCCCACTTGCAAGCTCTCTCTCTCAAATAAATAAATAAAATCTTAAAAAAAAGAAAGGAAAGTAGTTGAAGTAGAGCAGGAACTGGTGTGTGTGTGTGTGAGTGTGTGCAGACGTGGTAGGGGAAGAAGTACCCTATATGGGAGATACTTTTCATTCCCCAAAACTTCAGGAAACTCACCAAAGTAAGCAGCTTGCTCAAGTCACACAGCTAGTAAGAAGCAGGATCTAAAATTTGGATTGAAAGGATTTCTATGGTGCCAGGGCTCTTTCTACCTTTTTGTACCCAGTTTTAAAAATAAGTGAATTACATTCTTAAATATGCTTTCTAGTACTTCTTAGAGCCCCAACTCTAACAGGAGGAGAGTCTCTGTAGCTCATAATGTGTGTCAGCAGCAAGTTTTGGGTTATAAAAATAAGGCTCTTAGCCCGGGCTCTTAGCCATGGTTGTTGAGATGCAGTGAGGTCTGGTGGCCTTCTCCAGCAAGGCAAGAGGAAGCTCCTTTGAGCAGGAGACCCAACCTCTGCTGGAATGAGTTAGTGCTAAGAGATGGAGGCTGAGGGCAGGCTCACCAGCTCCGCCCCGGACAGTGTCTCCGTTGAGTACTTTGTAGTATATGGAAATTGCCAAGATGCCTGCAAGCCATTCAGTCAATTTTCTATTATTCCCAGAGAGGATTAAAGTAAAAGAAGCATGTCAAATAGCCAGGTAGTTCACTGGCAGGGATCTTTTCTCTACTTTGGAAAGGTTTCCCCCTGCCTCATCTCTTCTGTCAGTATTACTGAGGGCGCCGCCATTGCTTTGGTTTTGCTTGGAGCCCCGTTCTGCACCACTAAGCCATTTTATTTTATTTTATTTTTAATTTTTTTTCTACTTAAATACAGTGTCATATTTTATTTTTTTGTTTATTTTTATTAATATGTAATGTATTATTTGTTTCAGGGGTACCGGTCTGTGATTCATCAGTCTTAAACAATTCACAGTGCTCACCATAGTGTGGTACTGTCCCCATGTCCATCACCCAACACCCCTCCCCATTCTCCCACTCCCATCCCCTCCAGCAACCCCAGTTTGTTTCCTGAGGTCAAGAGTCTCTTACGGTTTGTCTCCCTTTTAACTCTGTGTGTTTCTCCCGTGGAGAACTTAGAATTACTCCACCTTCACCCAGGAGATGCTGCGGAGAAGAAAACTAGTGTCTCCCCACCAGTGCTTGCTAGAACCTCCCATGCCTTACACTTAATGGTTAGAATCTCAGTCTGCAGGTGGCTTTGGTACAAGCCAAATGGTTCTACTCAAGAGAGAAAGTTTACTCTAGGGGCGCCTGGGTGGCTCACTGGGTTAAAGCCTCTGCCTTCGGCTCAGGTCATGATCCCAGGGTCCTGGGATCAAGCCCCGCATCGGGCTCTCTGCTCAGCGGGGAGCCTGCTTCCTCCTCTCTCTCTGCCTGCCTCTCTGCCTACTTGTGATCTCTGTCAAATAAAAAAATAAAATTAAAAAAAAAAAAAGTTTACTCTAATGACCTGCAGATTTTTCAGTCATTGCCATAATTCTTAATTCATTGTTTGCCTTGACAATCAGTGGCACAAAAATCCCACCTTCCTAACAATATACCCAGCCACATACTCCCCAGGCTTCTTGTCTTGAAAATACCACCAGCGGCTGAGAAGGGCGCAGGAGAGAGTCTTTGAAGGATCAATCTCTGGAAGATTTTGGCAACAAGTGTGGAAGATGTGAGAGATGATGTCAGGTTTTGGGGATGCGGCCACAGATTTCTTTTACTTACATATTCCCGGGAAAACAGTAGTCGATGGAGTAGATACTCTACAAGAATTGTACCATGTGATATGGTTAACTGCTGACTGGAATTCAATAATCAGGGCAGGAATTTCTGTGCTGTAACAAAAGACTTTTACCTAAGAGGGTTTTAGCTAGGCCTCACTGAGCTCCTAGGCACTCCTAGGATAGGGAACTGATATTTTAATCGGTGAGTTGCTGCTTCTGTCTGTTTCTATGGAAGCTGTCTTCTTTGTGATTACATTATTTTTGACCCTTTTGATTGTGAACTATATACTGAAAAGTGCACAAAACAAAAATGTTCAGCTCCTTTAATTAGCACGAGTGTGGCCACTAGACCATCTCTCCATTTGAGAATTAGAATGATCCTTTTTGCCTCACAGGACAACTTTACTAATCCAAGGAATTGGGGGAGGAACAGGGGTATTTTTATATTGGTGAAAGTAAGACAATAATTTGTAGAGAGTCTTATTCCCTTTTCAGTGGAGACAATCACTAAGAGATACTAGAATAACAGTGTTGTCTAACATGGGTCCTAGAGCCCCAGCTTCAGTAGACATGTCTGATTGCAATTAGCCAGCTGGATGTGAATGACACTTGACTGTTCGAAATATTTTGTTTTTTGGTTTTGTTTTTGAAGTAAGTATTCCTTTTGTTATCTTTTCTTTCTTTCCTTCCCTTTTTTTTTTCTTCTCTTTTTTTACATTATTCCTTTTCTTAGAATCTTCTCTGTGTGGACAATGGAAAATTAAACCACTGCCTAGGTCTCATCTAAGTAATGGCAAGTTCTGAATGACAGAGGGGAAATAAAGAGCATTTCCTGGGGTGCCTGGAGGGCGCAGTCGATGAAGCGTCCAGCTCTTGATTTCAGCTCAGGTCTTGATCCCAGGGTTGTGGGATCGAGCCCTGTGTTGGGCTCCATGGGGCAGAGTCGGCTTGAGACTCTCTCCCCCTCTCCCTTTGTCCCTCCCCTCTGTGTACGCTCTTTCTCTCTCTCTAAAAGAAATAAGTACATCTTTAAAAAAAAAAAAAGAGCATTTACTGTATTTGAAGATCAGGGATATAAGTGGTATTGGTACACAATGTGCTTCTTGATATTTCTACCAGACCATTACTATTGGTGAAGGAGACTCAATTAGAACCCTCATTCTGGTAGACTGACTATGGTACCTCTGCTGAAAAAATATTGATACAAACTTACCCACATGTAACCAAATATATGAAAATAACAACACTCATTTTCCTTGTGGAAAATGAGCTTCCAGGAAGCCTTTCCATGTTTGAATGTGGCCTCACACTTTCTCTGGTAACCAGCTATGTACTCCTGAGGAATTTGTCCCCATATCTTCATGATATATAGTTTTCCATACTTACGTCTTTATTTCACCAGTGAAAAAGTAAATAACTTGTCAGTCTGGATAAAATTATTTATTGACTTAACCAATATTTTATTAAGTGCCTTTGCTAGCCTGGGTGCTGTGCATGTCGCTAAGGATATTAATTTGGAGAGAGCCTGGCCCCTCCTCTGTGGTGGGAGGGGCATAATTGAGTGTGGAAGGTGGATGTAAACAAATTATTACAGTAATGCCATTAATATACTGGTTCCTTTGTTGCCTGGAACACGTGTAGCATTTTGTTAAAAAAAATTAGTGGCCTTATAAATCCTTTAGCCCATGTGTGTCTATCCTGTTGTTTTTGGCATGTGTGTCTAGTACTTGAAATCTGTCTGCCTTATGAAATGCTTATGGAATCATGGTTTCCAAAAATGAGGTAAAACTTGCTGAATGAAGGTGCTGTCCCGAGAGTGACATGTTTCTAACCTTTTGTCCTTTCTGACAGAAGTGCTACAGGCGATTAACATGTATCCTTTTTAAATGACACCGTTAAGAATACAATTTTTGTCCCTCTCCTCAGCTCTCTCTACTTCTGCAAATCCTGTTTGTATTCCCGAGTCCCTCCTGATGCCCACCGCTTCCTTTCAGCCTTCTTTGGATGGATCAGTCTGAATTGGTTTCCCACCCACCTGAACTCCCTTAGCATTTACGTTGTGTTCAGCCTGTTCGGCTGGTTGGAGCAGGGCTGTGACACTCTATCCCTTCTCCTGTCTGAGCAGGGTACTGGAGAAATGGATCACAGCAGGTCCCCCAGCATATGTTCCCTCATGACAGATACCCAGTGGGGTGGGATGGTGGAGGAGAGTAGGCCAGGAGAGCCACTAGGCTCCGTGTCAGTGCCCAGGACATGAACACGGGTCAAGTTATCACGATGAGTTGTTAGGCATACATGCCTGAATGATGCCATTGACATCTGCATAGAATTCCGGGGTCCGATTCTAGGTCACTTACTCCACGGTGACCTTCACTGTTGTTTGTAATAGAGTCTATCTTAATAAAACCTCTCTGTGTGTGGCAATAAAGGATACATTACTATTTTCCCCCTTTCCAAATTTTTCCAGATTACGAAAATGCTGTTTGGCCACAGACCAGGAATAAACCTTCTTCATAAAAGAAGCATTGTTCCTTCAGTAGCAGCTCGTACTGAGAAAAGTGGAATAGAGACAGAATGCAGCCCTGGTCTGAACGGAGACTGGTTTCTCTTTGTGCGAATAACCAGAATTCCAGTCAGGTTGCCACGGAGATGCGGATATTGTAACTACCCATGCCAGCAGTCAGAGAATGTTGCCCAATTAGTTATTTTCAGCTGCGTGGTTACCTTGACAGTGGCTCAAAAGCAGGTTTTGAGTTCAAAGGACTCAAAGGAGCAGCTGGGGGACCTGCCGTTCTGCTGTCCTCAGTGGGGTGCAGGGACTACAAGCCCCAGCATGCCCCTGTGTAGGCCTATAGGATGGGGTCATCTGTGTGAATGCCAACTCCGTGTTTTAATGTTTTCCTCCCCTTTTCTGGTAACAAAGAGCTCTTGGAATTCGTGTGTTACCAGCCAGCTCTGTAAGCATTTTTATTTTCCCAGGGCTAGCTTTAGATGTTGCGGGTTGGAGACTGTGGGGAGGATGTGCGTTTTGGCATTGGACATTGATCTTGTGTAGGTCACTCTCCTAACTTTGGTCTTCTCTGGTGTAAACAGTGTACCCCACAGGATCAACACAGAGATGAAATAAAATGATTTTTGCAACATGGCCTGCACAGTGTCTGGGGATTCAGATGTGTCCAGTCAGAAGTGGCTCTTTGCAGAAATAGCGTCTCGGAAATCATAAAGCATTATGCAGTGAGATTATTAGTACCACTGCCATTTGGTCATTTCTAGTTTATCAGTCAGCATAGGCTAGGATATGCTGTGATGACAAACACTCTTAGAGATTTAATGTAGCTAAGGTTTATTTCTTGACCGTGCCACATGTCCAGAGCCCATCAAGAGAGGATTCTATTCATCAGCTACCCGAAGGCACAGACCAGTGGAGATTTCGTGTCCATGAATGCTTCCAAAGTCATCACAGTATCTTCTACAACAATCTCCTGTTCCATCTGAAAGTGACACATCACTTTCACTCCCATTGCAGTGGCAAAAGCAAATCATGTGGCCACACCCAAGCTAAAGAGAGAGAGAGTGTGTGTGGCGGGGGCGGGGGTGGGGGTTGATATCATATAACACACCAGCAGAACTGGAATATTTGTTGAACAAACATAATGACTGTCATCCCTGTCAAAAATCAAAAGGCTGATGGAGAGGACTACTTTAAAGAAGGGCTGTTAGTTAAACATAAATAAATAAAAATATCTGAGTGGTAAAATTCAAGCAAACCAATTGAAATTCAGTTGCATCAAACAGAGAACCTAAAATATTAGTGAGTGGAGGAAGGTAGAAGTTTGTATCTCTCTCATGACAGAGAGGTCCACACAGAGTAGAGCAGTGGTGTATGGTATTTCCATGGTCATCAGAGGCTTAGGATTATTTTATCGTTCAGCTCTAACAACCTAACAAAAGGCTTCAGTCCTTAAATTCACCTTAGGGTCAGAAATGGCTACGGAGTTCTAGCCATCACATCTACATTCCAGACAGTCGAAGGAGGAAGGTGGAAGACAAAAGAGTCTTTCTCTCAGCTAAGTCTACTCCATATCAGCAACCTGTCTGAAATTCATACACAGTAATTCTGCTTACATAACATCGGCCAGAACTTAGTCACACATCTACTCCTAGTTTTAGTGGAGCTAGGGCATGTAGTTTTTGACTTGGTTGCATTGCCTTCCCAAATAAAATTGGAATTTTTGTTGCTAAGGAACAATGGGAGAGTGAACATGGGGTGATTGAGCAGCCCCTGCTTTGTCAGGTAAGATGCAAACTTTGGTTAGGTGGGGATCAGAAGGGAAAGATTGCTCTATACCTTATCATTTTCTGTCCTGTGCTCCACAGAACACCAGCACTTAGAGAAACACGAAATTTCCTTAAAAACTGTTCCATAGCCAAACAGGTTTAGGAAACGTGGAAAGCTCTGTCCTAAGAGGCCTAGAGAGGTCTCATGTTTGCATATGTCTATATACTGTATTATACATTTCCCCAAATAGCTGTATGATCTCTGGGACAACCTGATGATGGGAGGGAAGGGACCAGGGTAAGGGCCCTTACACACATACTGACTTTTACAGCAAATTACCATGTTTGAGCTTAAACAGACTGTGGGAGAATTGAGGAATGTTCTGGAAGGTAAACATCCCTATTCTTGTCTAAAATCACATTTTGGCCTAGTATCCTGGAGAAATTTCTCAGTCTCCTTTATGGAGTTCGTATGTCTTTCCCTGACAGCGGGTAAGTTGGAAGTAGTCTCTGAACAGAGTAGTGGGCTTTGTGCAATGCACGTGTGCACAGGCCGGTCTGTTGGCTCGGCTCAGGATCTCTGCATCAGGAAGCATGAGAAGGGCCAGTCCCAACAGTTGACAAAGGATCAAAGCAACTGGCCTACCAAAATCAGAATAAATATCCAAGTTAATGTTACAAGTCCTTCCAGGCTCTGATGGGAAGGCAGGAGTACTGAGAAACCACTGACACAGTTTACTTCTGGTTCTCAGCTGCTTGGCTCGTCGCATTACCTGGCTGGAGGTCACTGGCCCTCCTCTGGTTCCATTGGTAAACCGCAAGGTCTTGACCATCTCTGAAACCCCAAGTTAATTACAGCGTCGGCCATTTGCAGAGAAGTGAGTGATGGCAGACTTGCATTCAAAATAACTAGATTTAACTTTCACTTCTACTAACCAATGCTGTCACTTGGACGACTTTGAATAATACCAGCAGTGATGGCAGTAATTATATCAGTGGCTTGTATTTATGGAACATTACTGTGCATCGTGCTAAGCACTTTTCATTTGTTGTTGCTGGGGTTCAAGACAGTCCTCAAGACAGGAGGTATTTTTCTCTTCCTGTGACAGCCTGGTCTTGGCTGCTATCTTCACCACACACTATTTAACTTGTGGGATGTTGCTTAATTCCTTGAAGCCTTACTTTCCTTATCAGAAAATCGGGGGTTCATAACATGTACTCCCCATGGTTGCCGTAAGGACTAAATATGAAAACAAAACAAAACAAAACAAAAAAACAAACGTAGATCATTTAGGTCATCGTCTGTCCCAGAGACCGCGATAATGACAATTATAGCTTACAGTCAGACAGCTATTACTCTGAGGAGCCAGGTTTCAGATCTCATTTTATTTATTTTTTTATATATTTTTTTAAAGTTTTTTTTTTTTTTTAAATTTATCTGAGAGAGAGTGAGAGACAGCAGGGGAGGGAGCAGCAGAGTGAGAGGGAGAAGCAGACTCTCCGTGGAGCAGGGAGCCCGATGTGGGACTTGATCCCAGGACTCCAGGATCATGACTTGAGCCAAAGGCAGGTCCTTAACCGACTAAGCCACCCAGGCACACCCAGACCTAATTTTAAAGGCTTCCTTTGTGAGGATAGGCTGGAGTTGCAGTGTCCTGAGTGAGCAAGAGATCAGGAGCAAGGTGTGTGGGAGGCTGTTTCACTACCAATGGCTGCACAGTAGCAGGGGGAATGAAACAGGTGGCAAACCAAGCAGGAGATGAGGAGGCTCTGGCCTCCCTGTTCCATGAGCTAGAGGCCACCATCATCAAGGAAGGTGTTGCTTGATGCTTGGCTGGGACCATGTCCTGACCCTGCCAGGAGCCAGTTTTGGACACCGATACCATCTAGCCAGGCCCAATTCTGGGGGGCTGAGGGTGTTGTGGAGTCGGCCTACAGTCAGTATCACCCTTCCCAAAGCTCAACACTGGACATGTGGAGCTGGGGTGGGGTCTAGCACATTCACACGCAGGATGCAGCCTTGCCAGGAAACAGGCCAAGCGGGATGATCCCATTTTACAGATGGGAAAACCAGAATGTGAAATGTCAGATAACCCTGGCAAAGAGGAGAATCCCAAACCAAACCCTAACTTTTTTGTGTAAATCATCTGATAGGTCTGTATCATGTAATTTGTTTGGCACAAATGATCAAATGAGAAAATTCAGCAATTATTGTTTTATTTTTATATTTTTAAATATATTCTTTTACTTGAATTACCTGTTCTATTTGAGACACTGGCTTGGGCAGTGTGTTAATAAAGAAGAGCTAGGTCATATTCTAGATCTCCCAGGTATATCGCAGAGCACCTTGCCTTTGTCCTGCATGTCGCTCGTCACTATAATTTAATTGTAATTTAATGACTGTGTACATGTCTATTCCTCCATCAGATTGGAAGCACCAGGAGGCAGAGGCCAGTGCACCCTTCCTTCTACTTTGGAAGGTAGTGGGGTGTGGAGGGTGTAGGTAGAACTCAGGGACTGAATAAACCCCATTGTGGAAAGTAAGACCTCTGGCTCCTCAGATCTCTACATTGGAAGGAGGGAAGGTCAGTGCAAAACGAGGGACCTTGCCTGTCTGTAAGCGCCGTGTGGGCTAGCTTCGGGTCATGTTACATCCTTACGGTGTTTCCCATCACTGTGCTTACTTCGGGAGAACGATGGCATTGAAAAGCCTGAAGGCTCAAGATAAATATGGGGAGTTCTCCTACTGTTCCTGTTTTCTTTGTGCTGTTTTGCTTTTGTAAGCATATGCTTGTCAGTTAGGGCAGAAACCGAATGAAACAGCTGCTAAATATGGTTCTAAGAGAAATAACATTTTGGTCTTTTCAAGGCCCATAAGTTTAGAGTAAGCACAGTCATTTGGCAGATGTCAGTAAGGAATCTGGGGGTGGGCAGTCATTCTGGGAGCTGTATCAGCCATTCATGCTCTGTCGGGGTCCCTCTTATCCTGCCTAAGGATGGGTGACCCCAGGGAAAGATCTGTCACAGAACGGCTGTCTTTGAGAGGAGTTTGGGAGAAAGGATGTCTGGAATCTAAGCCATTGGCCATGATCTCTCCCAATCCCTCTCTTAATTTCATTTCAGAGAAGGGAGAAGGGCTGGGAAGGCTAGACATCATCCTTCATGATGCTAAGGAGCAAGACATCCTGGTTTTGTATTTAGGTTGGTCTTTCTCAACCTTTGGGATTTAGTGTAGAGATGTTCTGATAAATCCAGTGTCATTCAGAGGGCTTGGAAGCATCTCCGTGATGGAGACCGTGAACCCCTAAGTCTTCCATCTCTGTGCTCTACTGCGAAGTCAGGCTTGAGCTGCTGATGCTGCCCAAATTGCATCAGCTGATGGAAGAGAGAATTTACTCCAATATCTCAGGAGCCCAGAGAAGTTAATGTGCCTTCCTAATTTCTCAGTAATTTCTAAAGAGACATCTCTTCGTCCATAAATATTTGACCCTCTTTGCCAAGCGCTTGGTGGTGTTGGTTAAAAAACAATAGGTTTTCTTTTATTGTCTTTGTTCGTTGAAAACAGATGAAATACAGATGGAATTTCTCTGTGGCATATTCCTTGTATATTAAATGAATTTTTTTTTTTTTCGAAGAGAAAAAAAAAAAAAAGGAAGGAATGAGATTACTGTTTGTTGAGATGATATTATGTGTCAGGCCCTGAGCTAGTCTAGAGATTTTTCAGAGCCATCACAGTGACCCTTGTGAGGTAGATAATATTATCCCCATTTTAAAGATGAAACTGAGGGGCACCTGGGTGGCTCAGTGGGTTAAAGCCTCTGCCTTTGGCTCAGGTCATGATCTCAGGGTCCTGGGATCGAGCCCCGCATCAGGCTCTCTGCTCAGCGGGGAGCCTGCTTCCTCCTCTCTCTCTGCCTGCCTCTCTGCCTACTTGCGATTTCTGTCTGTCAAATAAATAAATAAAATCTTAAAAAAAAAAAAAAAGATGAAACTGAAGCTCAGAGCAGTTATGAAACTTGCCCGAGGCAGGAGAGCTAACAAGTGGTAAGGCAGGGGCTGGGAATGCTGATTCCATGAAGCTGATGGAGTACCAAGTGGTTAAAAGCCCAGGGTTTGGGGTCTGACCAGCCGGGCACCCATCCTAGCTCTGCCGCCCATGGGTGGTGTGACCTGAACCACCTGGTTTACCTCTCTCTGCCTCGATGGCCTCGTCTGTAAAATGAAGACAACAACAGCATCCATGTGACACAACCGAAATAATTAAATGACCTACTCTTGGAAAATGCTTAGAACAGTGTCTGGCATATAAATGCTTGTGAATTATGGGCTATTACTGTGGTCTTTATTAGGGTGGCGAACCAAATTTGCCTTGATCCGTACTTGCTGAAAAGTTGCATTTTCCTTTATGGAACAGCTTGCTTTTTGATATGTAGTTATATTTCATTATGAAATAATGTAATGTAAACTACTCTACCTTAGAATTAAATTCTCTCCTCCATCTCCCGGCAAAGGTTAAGATCTGAATAAAGGCGTGTACAGCCAACAGGGATTCCTGACTTTGGTAAATGTCAGTGATTTGCTCTTTCCTCCTTGGTGTATGTAACCTTCTTCCATGCCTTCCATCCTGGCTTTGTGAGTAGCTGAACAAACACAAGGAGAGAATTAAGCTGATTCTTGTCTCTTAGCTTTCCTGTCTTTGTAACATGATTATTAGGTACATTATCTCATTGCATTGCACGGGGCCGCATTCCGACAGCCTGTCTTCTCAACGCCCCTGAAGCATAGCTTATACCCATGTACTTCGTGAATATTCTTTAGAGCTGGGAATACCATAGGAGCTAATGCATGTGATGGTTTTGTGCAGTTAGAAGCAGGGTAAGGGGGATGGAGGGGGTAGGGGCTGGATTGTCTAGATTGTCTAGATTGAAAAAGAAATGATGTAAGTTTGCTAGACCTTTGGCTCAACATTCTGATCCCATTTTTTCGCAGCTTCCTCCACAAGTGTTGTGGAGAGTTGGGAGTGGGATATCAACCTTATTTGGTGGATCATTATGTCTAGAAGTTATGTGGTGGACACCATGCTATGTGCTGGGAAATACTAAAATAAATATGTTACAGTCCCTGTTTTTCAGGGCATTTGTAATTTATCGAGGGCAAGAAATGGAAGAAGGGGTGGCACTACGTGAAGTGGTTATCACAGAGCTATGTACAACATGCTGTGGGGGCAGAGAGTTGGTGGCGCTAATTTGAGAAAAGCTTCACAGGGTTGGTGGCATACTGGGCTTTTAGGGATGGGCTTGCCTGGTGGAGAATGGTAGAAGGAATAATCTTGGCAGACAGACGTCGTGAACCCAGGCAAAGAGACCTGGCCTGTGTGGTGTGTCAGGGAAATGGCGGGTGGTTTGAGGTGGTTGCTTATTGCACGAAATGATGGAACATGAGACTGGGAATGAAGACTAGGCCTAAGAATGACAGGACCTTGACTTTTAGTCACTCTGTAGGGTCCTAAAGCATGGTGTGTTGTGTCTATTTTAGAATGTTCAGGGTGAAGGGGGGAAAATTGATTGAAAGTAAATAGTCCCAGCAAGAGCAGGTGAGGCCTGGTGCGTGAATGGAGTGGAGTGCGTGGATATAATGGACACTTGGAGATGAATTCATTAGCACTTAGTGAACCACACAAGGTTGAAACTTCGGGGCCAGCCTACCTTTAAGGTCTTTGGGGAAGAAACAGAATCTCTGAGAGAGACTGAGTGGTACACTAGAAGACAAGGGAGGGGACGTATTTCAACAAGAGTGGTGGTGCTTGGCCATGTAGTGCCTCAAAGGGAACAACTAGGACAGGACCGAGAAGAGACTGTTATAGAGAAGAGGTTGAGTCATTGGTGACCCTTGGGAGAAATTATGTTAGTGTCCTCCAAGACTGGAGAAAACAGAGGAGTGAGTGCTTACCATGTTCAAGCTGTAGCACTATTCCACAAGAGCCTAACTAGCAATTAGACTCATTTGTGTAAGGGCGTGTTCAAAAACCTCAGCTCTCCAGGTACTTGGAGTGGAGGTAGGGGAGAGGGAAGCTTTGGATTGGGGCTTAGTTCAAGTGCCCCTGAACAATACCTCTGCGTTCTGCTTTCTGAGGTCTCAGAGAGCCCTCTCCTTGCAAATACCATGACTCCAGTTGTGCCATTCTGTCTTATTACTGTCAGCATTCCGTAGAAGATAGATGCTTATAGGTTTCTCTTCCAATTCCAAACTGGTACTCATTTCTAGCCACAATGCTTGTAGTGGTTGCTGTGATGCGTCACCCAGATCTCCTCTCTGCACCTGAGGCATTCACTGTCCACCTGCTGAGAGTATAGGCAGCTAGTGATTGTTGTCACCTGGAGATTGTCCCTAGCAGAAGAGTGTCACTTCATGCAAGATCATAACCTCTGGGCTGGGGACAGGGGACAGCCTGCATGCAATGACTAGTCAGTGGAGGTGGGTGCAAAGGCCCCCATACCTCAGGGTAGGGTAATTTTGGAGGTTCACCCAAGCTCTAGAGCTCCTGTGGGATCAGATGAAGTTTTGGTTCCACTGCATAACAGCTGAACTCATTCCTTTTCCTCAGTCTGGTCCTTCTTCCTTCATTCCCAACTGGTCTTGCTTCTGAGGCACGCCCCCATAAACTCCCTCTGTAAGTCTCTGCAATTCTGAGTCCCATTTCCTGGAGAACCACCCTCATTTGATGATTGTTTCCAGTTTGGTTGCCTACCCAAGGTGGGTCGCCAATCCAACTGTGGTTACTCTGACCTTTGCTTTTGAACCCCATCTCCCAGAAGTAGGAACAAAAGTCTCAGCATTGCACTTCCTTGGTTCTGAGCCATCAGTCCACTAATGGGCTGAGCCATAGGCCCATTAGTGGACTGTTCAAGGAAAGGAAAGAGCTAGAAGTCAGTAGTCTAGTTCTACCTGAGATCAGCCTATTAAACCTCAGCCCCGAGGATGGGTCCATGTGGTAGGGTGGCCCCTGGGCATAGAAGCTGGTCCCAGCTCCGTTTCTGGTTTCTGCTCCTGTGCTCCCCTTCCACCCCCCCCCATGCTTTCTAGGCTCCTTGGAGCAGGTGGTAGTCACCGTCCTGCTTCTTTCTTTCGTTCAAATTTTGTTTTTTAGTCAAGAAAAAAAAAAATAAAAACGAATGTTGAAAATACAATTGAGATATTTCGAGCAAATGTAGAACCTCTCTCAAAATTTGTTGCAGAAACACCACTGAGCAAACAAACTACTGGGAGCACAGCTTAGAAACAAACAGCAGCTGCCACCATTTGTGGGCTTTTTTTTTCCGGTTCCCTCATTTCTTTCTAATTCTGTTTGTAATAGAACCTGCTGCTCTGACAGCCTAGCAGTTTCACACACATCATTTTCCTGCCCATCTTGAGGCCTCCCAGGTGGTCTTTCCGCTACGGGGTCTCTGTCGCCAGAGCTCTGGGCCCTTACCGTGGTTCCTGTCACACGGTTCCATTGGGAACGCTGTTCACACCCCCTGACCTGGTGCAGTGTGGCTGGAACTTCTGGACTTCTCAGGCTATGAAGTCCGAGTCGAGTCTGGAATGGGGTTTTTGGCTCTCATGGCGTTAGAACAAGGGATTATACAGATGACAATTCTTTCTCAGGGGTAAAGTGCTTCAACTGTTAGGTTTTTATTTTATTATTTTATTTTATTTTATTTTCTGTGTGGAATCTTCGAAGGCACACAGCAAGGGCTTGTCTTGGGCCTGGTTTGATAAAAACCATAACTTAATTTATTTACAAGATTTATTTATTCATTTGAGGGAGGGGGAGAGAGAGAGAGGGAGATAGCAAGTGGGGGGAGGGGCAGAGAGAGAAGGAAAGAGAGAACGGCAAGCAGACTCCCTGCTAAGCAGGGAGCCCAACAGAGGTTTTGATTCCAGAACTTCGGGATCATGACCTGAGGAGAAATCAGGAGTTAGTTGCTTAACCGACTGAGCCACCCAGGCGCACCTGAAGACTGTAACTTGAAAGAACTCCCACTTGTCACGTGGAACCTATTTGGCTCATTCCCCACGAATAGTAGCCCTGAAGCGGCCATTCACCCTTTAAATGCTACTAGTGGGGTGCTGTTCTTCGGCTTAAAAATGACTGCTATGAGACACGAACAGATTGCCAGCTGTGTGTGGGGTGTGGTGCTAAGCCCTTCCTCCCTCTTCATCAGAGCTCTGCAAGGCAGGGGTCATCTCCCATCTTATCTGCCCAGAGACTGAGCTGCTCTGTCACCATGTGCTACAGTCATGCATCCGGTCAAGGGAAAGCTGGTGTTCGACCCAGGTCTGTCTGCATCCAAGGCCTAGGCTTTCCCTCCCCTGCCTCTCAGTCACCCTAACGATATATGGCAGTGCTCTCATAAAAGCGTTGACTCTTTTTTGGTCTTTCTTACTTGTCCCTCCCTCAGCATTTTTTTTTTTTTTAAGCGAGTTAGTGCCTAACATTTAAAAATTAGGACATCTTGGAAACAAAACAAAATGAAAAACTTTAGACCAGGCAATATAGTGCTCATAGGTGGACATAATCTCAACTGGGTCCAGCTGTGTGACCAATGTGACCAACCCCTGCCTCCTCCCCTCCCCCCCCCCCCCCCCCCGCCCCAGGGAGACGTGGCTTCTCCAGGTTGCTGAAGACCCCAGCTGCCCCCTTCATTCTTTGTGTTACTTGATTCACCTCTGTGTACATTTAAGTTTGTGATTCCTCGTTTAGGCCCTTAAAGAAACAATTTCTGTCCAGTGAGGTAGCAGTAGAGGTCAGATTAAGTGTATGCTTCTGACTTGAATTTTACAGGCTTTGTACTTTTTCCAATTCAGGGAGATAATAATTCAGTAATAAATAGCAGCAATTATTGGACATTTATTGAGCACCCTAACAGTTAGCTGACTCTGAGGGTTAGAGGGACCTCCCGTTTGGTGGTCACGATGTGCATGAATCTCCGATTCAGTTGGTATTCAAAATCCTGCAGGGACTCTTCCTGTGGGCAGTACAAGATCCGGAGACTAGGCACAAAACATATGTTGCAGGGATCGGTGTTGTAGAGAGGGGAGGTGAAGCCAAAGGAAGACATTCGGGGGAGGCAGCCGTGTTGATTGCATGGGCTTTTGGGAACCGTTCACTATCTTACACGATTCCCCCACAATACAGAAACACCCCTTTCTTAACTGCGTTCAACAGAATGGACAGCCCAGAAACTTCAAAGGGAAAGATCTCAAAAATTAGAATCCCCTCCCAGGATGATGGGTCTTTCATTTTATCCGGATGTACCTGCAAGTGTATTTCCGTTTGGTAGTGAGAAATGTGTTCATTCTTTTTTACTGTTTTGGTGGAAGTCCTGTCTCCTTTTGTCTGCTTTAAACATATCTCATAGAAGTGTAAAATGAAAACAAAGTGGATTTTGACGAGTTTCATAGCTGCAGCTGACTTAAATTTTAATAGCAAGTAATATTAACACATGACCGCTCCCAAAGCTGAAGTTGTTATTTATTTGCTTATTTTAAATGTTTGCTTTTGCTTAAGAGAATGTTTGGAATATTGTTTTAAAATTTTGTTTGTTTGTTTTCTTTTAGGACCCCGCAGGGATCTTTGAATTAGTGGAACTTGTTGGAAATGGAACCTATGGACAAGTTTATAAGGTAAGTTCTTTGAGTTGGAACGTGACTTCTGTGTGGTTTTTGATTGATGAATGCCAAACAGCAGTGCCATCTCTTCTTGCTCATAAATGCCACAGCAGATTTAAAACAAAATAATATGCTTCTTAATTGACTCTCCATCTTTTTAAAAATATATCTGTAGTCCCATTGCCTAAACGGTGAGATTTGGGCCTTTTCCTTCATTGTATATCACAATGTTTACATCCAATACATGAATTTCAATGCTGCCTATTTGAAGCGCTTTCTGTGTTTCGTTTCCTTTTCTTTAACACTGCTAGAACTGGTTTTCAAAGGAGTAAAGGATGCCTTTTACTTTCAAAATTTAAGATATTAAAGTGTTGCATCTGGAAAAGTAGATTTGTTATTGGCCCAGGGCATGAATTAAACTGAGCTTAGTGAACAGTGTTAGGAAAAACCTGGCTACCTCACAAAGCAAAGGTGTAATGGCAGCAATGACTTTTAGAAGACAGGCAATAAATAAAAGTTAAACGTGAGTCGAGGAATAAGAAATATTTTTTGTCCTTTTACTAAATTTTGCTTGTGAGTTCACTCAAAAATGCTTTTAAAAGATATTACCCCCCAAAAGGATCTTAAAAAAATAATTTTTTTAAAAAGTGTGGGTTGAGGGGTGTCTGGATGGCTCATTCGTTAAGCATGCCTTTGGCTCAGGTCATGAACTCAGGGTCCTGGGATCGAGCCCTGCATTGGGCTTCCTGCTCAGTGGTGATCTTGCTTCTCCCTTCTCCCTCACTCCCTGTGCTGTGTTCCCTGTTTCGCTGTGTTTCTCTCTGTCAAATAAGTAAATAAAATCCTATTAAAAATGTGGGTTGATTTCCCTTTCAGTTATCAAAAGGAAACGGAAATGGACTGTTTTTGGATTAAAATTCAGGGGGTTTTAGTAAATGAGCTGTTGAAATAAATGGCTTCAAAACAAACCAATTCTTTTCTCATGATTATTTCTAGGGAAATACCCATCATGAGATGGGTTGGTATTTTCATTATGAATGATCTCTTTTTGCTCTGTTTTTAAAAGTTCTTTCTCTGATCCCTAAACTTCTCTTAGTGGTTAAAATTACTGTAAAAGCCATCCATATTGTGATATTTCCAATTCTAGAGAATGTCAAAAAGTACACACACACACACACACACACACACACACAACGGATGTTCTTGAGAATCTGAAAACAATTGTAAATAGATACATTTAAACCTTTACTTATTGGGAGGGACACTTTGTTGTCTCCTCAGGGGAAAAGTTCTCCCTTGCAAGAAACCATTGTTTCTTAAAATATCAGCCCTTTGCAATTAGACAGAATGTAGTCCACCCAAGCTGTTCACTTGACGTTGATCCTGTCTGACACAAGAAAGAAATGTGTCTCAGCAAATGCTTTTAAATACTGTCGATGAAGATAATTAGGCTGGAAGATTGTGTTATTGCATTTTGAGAAATTGGATTGAACTTGTGAATTAATGTGGGCTAATGAATTAAGCTCTGATCTAGGTAGAAAATTACTTCCGATTTGCCAGCAGTATGGAGTTGCAACTCTGTTGCATGCTCTTGGTTTTATGGTGCCTTCTCGCCGAATCATTCCATTGTACCATGCTTCCCACCTGTAGAATGTGCATTTGGGGGAACAAGTCACATCTTTGTACATTAATCCAAGAGGTAGACTATATGCTCTTGCAAAAGAAGACAACAAAGAGATTAAGTTAAGGATGAGAATGTTTGGAAAATTCAGAATTACCCCTAATTTCTTGTCACCTGAAAAGAAAAGGAAACAAGTGTCAAGAGGTGTCAGGTCTTTTTAGAAAGGAAAGATATTTACCAACTATGTTGCTAACATTATTCTAAAGAAGCCATTCTTGGGACACCTGAGAGGCTCAGTTGGTTGAGTGTCTGGCTCTTGATCTTGGTTCAGGTCTTGAACATGACTCAAGTCTTGATCTCACAGTGGTGAGATAGAGTCCTGTGTTAAATGAAGGAAGGGAGGGAAGGAAGGAGGGAGGGAGGGACAGAGGGAAGAGGAAGGAAGGAACGAACGAAGGAAGGAAGGAAGGGAGAAAGGAAAAATGATGCCATTGTTTTAGTGGTTGATATAAAACTTTGGCACCACTCAAGCTGAAGGGAGACTGCAAAGAAAGGTCTTAGCTAACACACTGGCATCTGGGACAGAAGACTTGGTCTTTTTTACCAGCTCTAAGCTTTTCTGTGCATTTGTCAAGTGAGAATATAGTTAGAAATGTTTTGGGGGACTTGTAATGATATATCTGAAGAATTAAAACCCCCTGCTCATTCAAGGGGTTCGTTTCTAGGCAACTCAGATGATATTAAGTGGCACCTGCTTATGAACAGAGATACCTGGGTTTCCTGAGCCACTAATCTAGTCCTTTTGTCACCCTGAGTTCTGAAGGATTTAAGCTTAAAAAAAGAGCAAAATCAGAGGCCCTTGGGTGGCTCAGTCAATTAAGCGTCTGATTTTTGATTTTGGCTCAGGTCATCATCTCAGGGTGCTGGATGTGAGCTCTGTGTCTGTCTGGCTCCGTGTTCAGTGGGGAGTCTGCTTGAGATTCTCTCTCCGTCTCTTCCTCTGCCCCTCCCCCCATGTAAATAATAAATCTCTAAAAATAAAATAGCAAAATCAAATACGTGTGAACTTAAAAATAAGTTATGAAGTGATTGTTTACATTATAGGTTATATTTACCTTCTAGGAAATAGGTGTATTTCTAAAATACTAGAGACATAAATAGAAATTTTATAGCCCTAAGAAGAGATTCTTACTCACAAAAAATTCTATGATAAATTCTTTCTTTATATTAAGTATTGAACCTTTGATTTTAATTTTTTGTAAATCCCGTTTTTGATGTTCCTGAATTTCATAAAATTAAGTATAGTTTTTTTGGGGACAATTATATAGACATTGTCTTTATTTTACAGAAAGATTCATTTTAAGTTTCTTTTTATAAGTTGTCCTAAGAAAGTCATGATATAATTTTATTTACAAGTAGTTTTTAAGAAACCTACTTAATACGATAAACAAAAATGTGCACAAAAATTGTAGGTATTAAGAGAATGTTTTCTGCAGTCTATTTGAATATGAACCATATACATCTGGATGTGGAAATATAAATATTTCATGTAAAGGTCATAGTAATGTTTAGCTTTTCAAAGTTATTTCTAGTCTTAATCCTGGGTCTGGCTTGGGCTCTCTGTCCTTGGAAGGCTAGATTTGTTTATCTTTAGCTTTTGGTCCCAGGTGGTCAAGTGACAATTCAGTATTTTTTTTTTTTTTTTTTTTTTTTTTACTTTATTTATTGGTCCAAGTACCTAAATAATAGAGTAGTGGTTGGTTGTCTGTCAGGACCTTTATTGTGGAAATCATCTTCCTGGACCCATGGCTCCCATTAAAAACCAGACCAACCAAAGGCCACATACTAACAGTTTACTAACTGTTTACTAACAGTTTTGGCTGTTCATTGGCATGCCACATATTGGGAGCTAATGGAATTCAGATACATTTTTGTTAAAGTAATTATTTTAATAAGTTGAGATAGTGGTTTAATGTTTACTGCTAAAACACCACTAAATCTTAGCCATAGATTTCAAAAACGAATGTTAGTCTATCCTATTTCTTTCTCTTCTTTTTTTTTTCCTTAAAGATTTTATTTATTTATTTGACAGATAGAGATCACAAGTAGGCAGAGAGGCAGACAGAGAGAGAGAGGGGAGGAAGCAGGCTCCACGCTGAGCAGAGAGCCCGATGTGGGGCTCAATCCCAGGACCCTGGGATCATAACCTGAGCTGAAGGCAGAGGCTTTAACCCACTGAGCCACACAGGTGCCCCCTATCCTGTTTCTTAGTTTCCCTTTTTGAAATATACATTGCTTATTACAGAGATGGAGACATACTTGATCCCAGGGTCAGTGTGAATTAGCAACATGGTAGAATCCTCTTTATCTCTCAGGTTTTTCTCAAAACCTCCTAAAGGTTGTATAGCATGGACTAAGGAGGCTGCCTTGGGTGTTGCAGTGCACATGTGGGGAGCACTGTGAGTGAGTGAGCCTGTGTACTTTCAAAGGGTTGCAGAGGTCCTTATAGGGCAACCAATCAAATCATTCCTCTGCCAAATGTCTGTTCAGCCCAACCTTGAACACTTCTGGTCATGTAGAACTCACTACTTCCCTGTCAGTCCATTTGCCTGCAATTCTCTTTGAATGTTCATCATCATTTTGAGCCAACATTCTGTCTTCCTAAAGTGTTTACCATATCAGGTTCATTGCATACCCTTGGAGCTACTTTAAAAAAATAAAATTAAATCTTCTTCCACAAGATTGTAGTCCTCAGATGTTTGAAGAAGACTTCTCCGTTCTTCCCCTAAACACATACTTGTGTCTCCTGTTCTTTAGGCAATATAGCCTTGAACTGCTTGATTAATTCTTCATATGACACAGACCTGAGACCCTTCATTATTGCAATCTTTACCCAGAACTAGTCCAATATATTACTAAAAATAAATACTTTATACCTTAAAAAAAAAGGCTTTATTTATTTATTTGAGAGAGAGAGAGAGAGAACACAAGCATGTGGTAGGAAGGGACACAGAGAGAGAGAATCCTCA
The DNA here is from genome assembly GCF_002288905.1 of Enhydra lutris kenyoni. NCBI lineage: Eukaryota > Metazoa > Chordata > Mammalia > Carnivora > Mustelidae > Enhydra > Enhydra lutris. The sequence continues at coordinate 19,360,668 of NW_019154086.1, forward strand.
AGCAGACTCCCCACTGAGTGCAGAGACTGATGCTAGGCAGGACCCATGACCCATAAGATCATGACCTGAGCTGAAATCAAGAGTCAGACACTTAACAGACTGAGCCACCCAGGCGCCCCTAAAAACAATACTTTATACTTTTAAGTAGTTTTCTATTTTGCAAAACATTTTGTATATGTGATCTGATTTCTGATTTAATTCCTATACTAATTTCATGAGAACTTTGTTCTCAACTCAAGGTCCTTATAGCAATAGTTTCCTCTGTCTAGAAAACTTTCCCCCAATCCTTTCATGACTGGCTCCTTCTCCTTCAGGTCTCAGTTCAAATGTTACCTCCTCAAGGAAACCACTTTCCATCCTTGTATCTAATACACACAGCCACTACCTCTGCCTCCCCGCCCCCATAGATTTTCTCTATTACATCAACTTGTTTTATTGTCTTCCTGGCATTGCCACTCTCCAAAATCATCTTGCTTCTTTATTTGAGCATGTAGTAAATAATTTAAATGCATAAGTAAAGTAAAATCAGGGTAGGAACCTAGTGGTGGTATCTAACCAGCATTGTATCCCTAGTCTGGCACATAGTAGATGTTGACAACTCTGGGGCCCAGAATTGAGCTTTGTTCTCCTTGGTAATTCTTTTTATATTCATTTCCAGGGTTTTTTTTTTTTTTTGGCATTTCCCATAAAATATTAGTCTGCTTACTTCAAAAATACATATTTGCCCAAAAGTAATTAACAAAATGCCCTACTTACACTTTATGGTGGAAAGTGGTTGTGGATTTTGTGTTAAATGAATTGTTGATAGTCTCTAGAAGCCAGACCTATGCTGGACATTTACAGAATGAGGCAAATCCATTGTCTGGGGTTTCAGTCTCTTGGCAGGGGCTCTTAAACTCTAGTGTGCAAAACAAATATTTGGGAACTTATTAAAAGTATAGATTGCTGGGATCCATCTCTGAAATTCTGATTCAGTAGGTCTGCCATGGGGTCCTGGAACCTGCACTCTCACTAAGTGTATGTGTTCATTCTGAGGGTTAGGGCTGTGGGGCCATGCCTCCAGAAACTGCAAAAATGATTGTAGATTATTCAAGTGCCACTTGAGTGAATGCTAATCCTAATGCTTTTTGTAATTATTTACTTTAGGATTTCTGTGCTGACTCCCAAGTTACATCAATCGAGAAGTCAAAAACATAAAGATCCTGACCTGAGATATGATGCCAGCCAGTTTTGATGTACTCATTGAAAGATTAAACTTTTGGTGTTTTTGTTTGACATGTTGTGATTACAATTTAAGGTTGTCCTGAATAATTCAACTCAAGACCTGAGAATCAATATGGCCAAACAGACTTGGTATAGATAGAAAAATCTGAAGCTGTTACATGAGATTTCCTCAATTCTGTATAGTGTGATCTCTTAATTAACTTTAAGTTAAAATAAGATAAGGCATTTTAATAGTGAGCTTATCAATAATCTTGATATGAAGATGGCTGTCTGATATACTCAGGATGCAGTGTAGCTTTTCATAGTCCATTCTAAGAAATCATGAATTGCACTATTCACTTCTCTTTTGGTAAGGAGTATGGGGAGAATGTTGTGTTTCTTAGATAATAGTGGCATTTATTTATTTATTTTTTTAATCAAGAATTTCCAACACAAAGAATGCATTATTTCAAAGTTGTTGAGTGCCAATGAAAAAAGCCCTGTGCGTTGTGTGGGAAGAATGTAGAGCCAACTGAGATGGTTCCTACTGGATAGAAGTGTGCAATCAGATTATCTCACTGGGACTCTGAGTGCTTCCTACATGCTAAAAGTTTTCCTAGATACTGTCTTAGTTACTCCTCATGATTCTGCAGGTTCTGCAGGCGAAGAAACTAAAGCATTGTTTATGAAACCACATTATGACTCCAATGCAGGGTTTCTCAATCTTGGAACTGTTACCATTTTGGGAGGACTAACTCTTTGTTTTGGGGGGTTCTCCTGGGCATTGTAGGATGTTTACAGCACCCCGGCCTCTACCTGTGAGGTATCACTAGCCCTTCAAAATCATGATATCAAAAATTTCTCCTGACATTGCCAACTATTTTCTGGGGAGCAAAATCATCCCCAGTTGAGAACCACTTCTCTAAGAAGACGAGTTAGCAAAACTCTCAAAATTGGTGGGCAGAGACAGTGGGAGCATAGTGTATGGAGCAGTAATGCTCCCTAGGCAGAATGGAGACCCCAGTGGACTATGGGTGGGGGGCGGATCTGGAAGAAGCCTGGAGGTCTTGGCGTTTGCTCATGTTGGAGTGTAATTCAGCATTTTAGTAAGTGGAGAGGGGTGTAGTAAAAAGGATTTTGAAGCCAGACTGAGCTGGATTCCCAGTCTGGTTCTGCCTGGTTCTGGTTGTGTGAGGACAGCCAACTCACTCTCCCTATCTGGACATCTTCATCTGTTCATAATAGTGCAGTGGAAGGCTGTCAAGAAGCCTAAGGTGTAGGGTGTATCACCTCAGCGCAGTGCCTGATGCACAATAGGCATCAGCAACCTCTGCTTCTCCCCAAACACACGTGCCAGTGGAGCCTAGCTTCCTAGCTCTTTCCGTGGTCTTATTTTTGTAAAATGTATGACCTGAAAAAGGTATTTGCAGAAGATGAGGCCAGAAACACATATAGCCTTGTGCTTCCCCTTCTACCTTGGATTTCTTGGTATTTATGTAGGCTCAGAATTGTATGATTTATATTAAATCCAGTGCACAATACTTCTTTTATGGCATTTGATGATGTGATTGCCAATGAGATGCTAGAGTTGATTTTTAGGATTAAAAAAACTCCCAATTTCCCAGTAATTTGTAAAGAAAAGATAGATTATTAAGGGAAAAAAGAATTGGTTGTAGCTCTCTGGAACTTTGGGGGTGGGGGTGAGAGGAATCATTTACTCTTGAAATGTGTTGTCTTGATGAGCTCTTCATCCTCATAGATCACCACGTTGTTTGCAGCTAACTTGGCTCAAGACCATGGCACCTTGTGCTCTGATCTGTTGAGGTAATGAATTAGATGGTTGCCACGTGAGCGCAGAGGGAAGACTTTCATGAGCGGGTGTATGTCACATGCCATATGGAAAGGTTGCTTTCCCTGTTAGGTGGCAGGACCTCCAGAGTGGGGAAGCATCCAAAACTTACCACAGTGAATGATGTGGGATTTCTTGTAGCTACTAGTGGTTCTCGGCCCTCCCTGTTTGTAGAAATCATCTGGATACCTTTGAAAAACTAGACAGACCTGGACCCTTCTCTAGAGACTTGGTTTTCACTGGTTTGGGTAGAGTTGGTTTCTGGAACTTCCCAGTTGCTTCTAATGTGCAACCAGAACTGACGGCCACTGGACTAACGTGCTGCTTCTCAGGTGATCCAGGGGCACTTCTTGGTGTCTTTGCCTTTGGGAAGGAGCCTCTGACACTCTTATCTCTATCTTGGGGTTTTATTTACCTCACTTACTCATTTTTCAGCATCAGCCTTTATAATAAGCATCTATTATCGGCTTGGCATGCGTGTGCCCACCTTCCATTGGAAGTGCTTAGATGGTTTCAGTTTAAAATGCTTCCGTTCCATCTCATATCAATGAGTTGCCAAATCACTTGATGCACAACACCCTGGTGACTTATAGTTTTTAGATCTCATAACACCCTTAATGACTTGGTGATTATAAGGCAGTCTCATGTAATTAAACAGTCAATACTTCCTATGTATAACCACCATATTTTGGATCATTTGTAAACTGTAAAATAAAACTCTGCCAGGATTACAGGCACAGAATTTAGAGTCATGCACAGTTCTGTTTTGTACATGGGAAACATTTGAGACCCCTTTGGAAAAGAATAACCAATTCTTATTAACCAGTTAATTAATTGGAGCCCTGAGATTGAATTTCTTATCTCTGTGGTTTAACCTCAAATGTAAATTTATTAAATCGACTTGGACATTTTGCATGTGCAAAAATAACTATCTGTTGTTTGACAAGCAAATGCATACTCTTTTCTAAGTCGAAACCTGGCTTGGTGGTGAGGATTTGGAGTGGGGAACAAAGCATTGCCCGGGCTTCCAAATCAGGCTGAGGGCAACCCGTTTGCCAAGTACTGCGGCCCTGACCTTTGCTTCTGATTTGGGTCCTGTTGCTTACTTTCCAAGGCAAGGCACACAACTTGTCTTTTTTGATGTTGTTGTTGTTGTTCTGTCTACGACAAAGGAGACATGAAGAGTGGCTTGCTTACTGAGAACTCTTAGTAAATACCAAATAGCTATCATTTTAATATGGGGATAATAACTATATTCTCTTCCTAGGCTGTGCAGAAGAGTTATGAGCCAGATGATGCGAAGAGCTCAGTCTTCTTTAGGGGGAAGTTGCTTGATTATTTTAGAAAACTTGCCCTGGTTACATAATTTGGCCGCTCAGATAGATTCTTTGGCAGGCCACTAGCGGGTCCTGGGTGATGCTTGTCTTTACGGTATTCCTTGAGCTACTGAGTTTTGGTCTATGCGTCATTTTCAGGAAGGCAGTGTGAGGCTCCTAGCTGAATGGACTAGAAACCTTGCTCCTTTTTAGTTTTGCTTCCATTTATTGTGGTAAAATATAAATACCATGGAGTACTATTCAGTAGCTGCAATCAGCACCAGCCAAATCCAGAACTTTCCATTGTCCCTCACCGAAACTCAGCACCCATTTGACAATAACTCCTCATTCCCTACTTCCCTTCCTCCTCTCTAGCCTCTGATCTTTCTTTTAAAAAATACTCCTAGTTAATTGTAGAGGTGATGGTTTCCCGGAGGGTTTCTTGCAACTCAGGCTCTCCAGTAAGCCTGGAAAGGTCCTGCACATCTGTCCATCTGTGTATTGGCGTTCCTCAAGATGACTTACAGACAGCCCGCTTTATCCTCAGAGGTGACTGACCACTGGCCCCTGGAGGGTTGCATCTTGTTCTAGGAAGCCAAAGCCACCTGAGTCCTTGATTTTTCTACCCTGTTTTTATTGAAATAAAGTGATCCTTCTCTTTAGGTTGGGGTGGAGGTAGAGGTCAAGGTCAACAAAAAATGTACAAGCATTTTGTATGAATCCTAAAAGAGTGCAGTTAATGTTTTCTCTACAAACATGTTCTAGGCTGTGCTTGTTTTATTTATTACAGTTTTATGAATGAAATTCCTTATTGCCTTTAGATGTATCAACTCTTTTCTTTTTTAGCAGAATTTCTTTTTTCTTTTCTTTCTTTCTTTTTTAAAAAATATTTTATTTATTTATTTGACAGAGAGAGAGAGAGAAAGAGAGCACAAGCAGGGGCAGAGGGAGAGGGAGAAGCAGTCTCCCCGCTGAGGAGGGAGCCTGATGTGGGCCTTGATCCCAGGACCCTGGGGCCATGTCCTTAGCTGAAGGCAGACACTTAACCAACTGAGCCACCCAGGCCCCCCAGGAAATTTCTTTTTTCATCAGAGGTGCTATATTTCACTCAACAGTAGAATGTTCTGGGTAGAGAACTGTTGGAGTCTCCTTCATGTAACTATTCCTTCATCAATGCGACACTCACCTGATGCTCCTTTCCCTGCATCAATCCATACAGCAGCCCCACACTTAGGTTCTACACCCCCCATTCCCAGGTCCCTCATGATGGGATCTCTGTCTCTCCTTCCAGCCTCGCCTTTGGCCCATCCCGACTTACTGTGTTCTTCAGTACTATCTCATTGCTCGGCATTGATGCATAGCCCACATGCTCTCTATTCGTGCTAGCTACCCTGCTTCCTGAACTGTTGGCTCAGGCAGTGACCCCCTTCTCTGTACCCTGTGACACCTGCTGACTTCTCGCTGCACTGACTTCACAGTTTGGTAATGTTCTGGTTGTTTCCACTCTAACCTCTGAGCTCCTTGAGGTCCAGAACATTACCTTACTTTTTCTCTAGTGCCAATGCAGGGTAAATGAGTATACCACTCTGTTTTGCTGAGTTTGAAATGCTCTGTCTCAATGGAATATGTGTCATTCTTGCTTAATCTCAAGTGTTGAATCCAGGATTATTTCTAGAATAATATAATGTATAAATATATAATATTTTTTCTTAAATATATAATATTTAATAGCCAACAGCAGCTTAAGTAAATACTGATAAGTTAAATAAAAAGTGTCCACCTTCCATGTAGTGTAACAAAAATAGGATAGGGAAAAAAATGCTTTCCCTTCTTTCTAAAACTAGCTTCATGAACATGATTCTAAAACTGTCCCTGTGGGAAAACAAAAGGGGCCACAGCTCATCTGAACTCGTAAAGACGCTGCTATACAGTAGTACATATACTCACATATATGAGTTTTCTTAGGTTTTCCTTCTGCCCTGTCTTCGGGACTGTGGAGTTAAACATCGAAACTGATGGTTGTAACCATTCTCCTGACTCTTACTCATTATTTCCCTTGACCTTTACACTTCCCCCACCAATGAGATCAAAGAGGTATGGCTATCCCCGTTTTAAAGATGGAGAACTTGAGGTCTCGGAGTTTATACATGACCTTCCTGATGTCACCGAGTAGGCTATAGAGCCTGGCTTGTGGTCAAGTAGACCGAGTCTCTTTAAATGTTTGGTGGGGATTGGTTTTGCCCTCCCTTTGCACTGCGTGTTTAGAATTCATCATAAGTAGATCCCTGATACGTCTGAATTTATAACCTAAAGCAATGATGTCATGACTTATTTCGATATGTAGTTCTTCTTTCTATCCAAAATACTGACATGGGCTCGATGGCTGGGTAATTAATCACTGATTTGTTATCAAGTGGAGACAGTTTTTTAATACAACAAACAAATTTGCTATTTTCCCAGAAAGATAAGAAGGGAATTCTTTTCCATCTACAAAAAGGCATTGGCAGGTTTTGTGCTTGTTACATTTTACAAAAAGAAAAGCTGCTGTGCTGATCATTTGAGGGAATTGGTTGTTTCTTTTCTCATGATTTGTTTTTTGTGGGAGAGGGGGGAGAACAGTGTGTTTCTAGACTTCTTAAAAAATCAGCTCCAATAGTCAGGTGTGTGTGTGTGCTTTTTTCCTCCTTTTGGCAAAAGGCTGCAATCAGACTGGAGCTTGATAAATGTTTGTTGAATTGAATTGATTTATTCTCTCAGCTGTAGTTATGTACTTTTGTGAGCAAATGGGTGAATCTAACTGCTCTGGAGACCATGCAAATATTTGCCAGGTGCCTAATCCGTACTTTCCTCTATCCTGAGCAGAGGGAAAGCCAGGTAGCTGTAACCTGGCATGGCACTGTGACAAAATGCTTACTCTTTGCTATTATATTTTCCCCTCTTGGGGTGGAGGGGGGGAACCTAGGTTTGTGTGTTAGGGGTTGGGGGCTGGCTTTGAGGAACAAGGAGATAGTAGATGATTGGAAAGAATTTCTGGTTTATCTATTGCTCAGGACAGAACTTCTGAGAGTGACCTGGCTACATTATGAGGATGCAAATTGTTTACTGGATGATTTATCATGAATGCAAGTTGGGAACACCTGTGTAAAAAATTCTCCATTTCTGTTCCCATTAAGGACCACAGTATTCACAGTATCCCTCTTTTTTTCCTCCATGTCGTAGATATGTAGCACCCGTGACCCAAGAAGACTAGCAGTGCCTCTAAAAGCTATTATCAGGTGATCTAGTGGCAAGTTTTACCCACATCGATCTCTTTCTTTCTCTTACTGTGTGTCAAAACAGTGAAGGCTAGTGAAAACACAGGCACTGTGTCCTTTCCTTTGAATGGAGTCAAACTTGGTTGCAGATTCTCTCTCTTTTTATAAGGTTGTTTATGTGCTTATTTATTTATTTATTTGCATCTCTACACCCAGCTTAGGGCTCAAACTCACAAACCCCGAGATCAGGAGTCACAGGCTCTTCCCAATGAGCCCAGCCAGGTCCTCCCGATCGTAGATTCTGGTAAAAGGAGTCTCAAATGAAGCATGATCCTGATTTCCCTCAGCTAACCCTTCTGGTGATTTTAGCTGAAGAGGAATGTTTTGTTACCTAAATGTTCAGTACATTTTGTCCTACCATTTTGTACCCATTAAGCACTTTGAGAGATCCTTCAGAACTTTGAAAACCTTTCATTTCCTGAAGAAACATATCGTGGAAGCTAATCACCCACACTGTTCTCCTTTGCATATGAATATGCCCCTGTGAGGGCTCACGGGGGAGATGCCTGGCGCCCAGCCCTCCAGCTAAGCCTGGCTTTACAGGTCTGCTGAGAGACAGGGAAATGGGGTGAGGTGAGCCCCTGACAGAGAAGCTGTGGCTGCCTTCTTCCTTGGGTCTCCAGTTTATCCGTTGCTCAGGACAAGACTTGGTTGAACAAGACTAATGGCCGACAGTTAATCATCTGAGTTAAGTATGTTATAAATTTAAGATGTGTCAAGAAACCAGTATTGATAAGGGATGGGGAGAAAGCACAAAATAGAAACAAGAAAACAGCCTACCAGCGAAACCCAAAACCAAAAGCTTTGCATTGACTATTGATTTTCAGACCAGAAGTACAGGAAATTTATGAATTTCTGGTTGAGTTGATAAGTAACACCATGGTTAAGTGTGTTCTTTGATATTTGGCTTGAATACTGTGCTTTGTAGCATTAGTTCTTTTTTTTTTTAATATTTTATTTATTTGACAGAGAGAGAGAGAGAGATCACAGGTAGGCAGAGAGAGAGGGGGAAGCAGTCTCCCCGCTGAGCAGAGAGCCTGATGTGTGGCTGGATCCCAGGACCCTGAGATCATGACCTGAGCTGAAGGCAGAGGCTTAACCCACTGAGCCACCCAGGTGCCCCTCGTAGCATTAAGTTCTTGTTCAAATCTATGTATTCATTAATACCTAAAAGTAAACAGGTTTCCCATCGCACCCCACTCATGCCCCAGCATTCGGTCATCTGCATCTCAGTGTTGAAGGTACTCCTTATTTTGTACAATTGTCTCTAGGGAGCATCTCTGTTTGTTTTTTTAAGTTAATTAATTTTTTTTCACATATTCCTTTCTAATTTTATTTTTAAATTTATTATTTATTTATTATTTATAGCTGACATACAACATTCTATTAGTCTCAGCTGTACAACAGTGACTCAGCATTTCTATACATGGCATATCCATTCATCCACCGATGGACACAGGTTGCTTCCATATCTTGGCTATTATAAATAATGCTGTAATGAATGTAGGGGTGCATATATCTTTTCTAGTTAGTTAGTGTTTTTGTTTTCTTTGGATAGATACCCAGTAGTGGAATTGCCAGATCATATGAGAGCTCTATTTTTCATTTTTTAAGGAACCTTTACACTGTTTTCCATGGTGGCTGCACCAATTTACACTCCCACCAACAGGGCACGAGAGATTCCTTTTCTTCTCATCCTTGTCAACACTTGTTATTTCTTGTCTTTTTGATCCCAGCCATTTGGATAGGTATAAGGCAATATCTCATTGTGGTTTTGATTTGCATCTTCCTGATGATTAGGGATGTTGAACTTCTTTTCATGTGTCTGTGGGCATCTGTCTGTCTTCTTTGGAAAACGTCTATTCAGATCCTCTGCCTTTTTAATTGGATTTTTTTGGTGTTATTGAGTTGTAGAAGTTCTTTATATATTTTGGTTATTAACCCCTTCATGGATATTATGATTTGCAAATAATCTTCTTCTAAGGAACATCTTTGCATTTCCAAGTCTGTGGTCATTATGTTGTAATTCTAACAAGCAATTGTGGAGATTAGTTGGGATTATGATACCTACTGCTGAGTGAGGTTTCACTGTTACTCAGGATCTTACTTCTCAGGAAGGATGTGACACACACAACTCCTAACCCTGTAGTCTTAGTTCACAAAGCTCTGCTGGAGCTGCCCTCTCAGCTCTCTGAGGTCCTGGTTACAGCTGAGAGGTTTTCTTTCTAGATTTCCTCAAGGAACACAGTTCAGAGAGCTGATCAGCTGAGGTGCTGTGAGTTTGTGGGCATGTGAGGTCAACTAATTTCTCTATGGCTTGTGTCTATTTCCAAAGTAAACATGGGGGAGAAAAATCCCTTCTTTACAGTCAGTGTATTGGGTTGAAGTAGGAGCAATTACATGTGTAGTGCTGAATATTAGTTTGAAAAAAAAAAGAAGAGTAGATATAGAAGGGTATATGTTTCCATTTGGTGTTCGTGTTGACTGTGTTTACGCATTCTTCAAATTAGATTTTTCCCGAGGAAGAAGTAGCAGTTGAGGACATTTCTTTTCCTGTTGGTGCAGTGTCACCCTCTAATACAAATGTGGCCCAAAAAGCTGATTTTGTTAGAATAATGACATACACTTTTGGGCGGATTTGGAAGGTAGTGGTTATTTACAAAGATCCTCTAGATAAAAGTCATACGAAATAACAAATATCAACTTGGCTCAGACGAAGGACTGGACATCACAAAGAAACACTTAAGCCTAAGAACTGACTTAAGGTGAAATAGCCCTGTGGGCTTGTGTGCTCTAGAAGGTCACACTGAGGTGACATGCTACCATCATTCTAGACTGGAACCTTAGAAGTTAAGCGGCATTCAGAATTCTTTCCACAGTTTGTGAAGGAACAATCTCTTCTTATTTTTTATCCTGGATCCTCTCTGTGCTCAGGAGTTTCATTGATTTAATAAGGAGTTTAGGTGGGAGTTCTTGAGTATTCTTGTGGTTCATGTGTCTTTTTAAAGCTCACAGACTGAACCCCATTCTTCCAACAGTAGAAGCAGTATTGGTGTGCAAACTCGTACGTATAGAATATATGAATAGTACTTCTGCGTATTATATGAAAGGCTCCATTCTGCCACGTCATGAGGAAGATAGATATTTACTATTTATTATCTCTGCTCCATAGTTGAAGAATCCTTAGGAAGTTTGACTTGCCCTAGGTCACATGGACAGTAATGGGTGCAATCTCGCGGTGAGTTGTCTACAAGACTTTCAATGTCAGAGATTTAAGCAGATAAAATTCATTGGAAGGAGGAAAACATGGTGGGGCTGCTGCTTAACTCAAGTGTTCAGTGATCTGAACATTTAACGTTTCTGGTTTAATGGAGAACTACTGTCTCTACTTCCTAGGATCCCTTTTCAAAGTGGAGAAACCACACTGACAAGCTATTTTTCCTTTAGCATTGTCTACATGCTTTACGGCTCCTCTCTGACCGGTTAAAAACGGTTAAAGAGTTATCCTGCTTCTCGCAAGTGACCTACTAATTCTGCCAGTATGTTGAAATAAAGTGTTCTTTAAAATATCACACTTAAGAGGATAGGTAGAAACCTAGCCAAAATATGTTGCTATTCTAGAAGTCTCTTTGGTTGGGTCACTCAAGTAACCTTGACACCACTTCTGCATTTCTGAGTATGTTAAAACCTTATTAATTTTCAGAGGGAGACCTGGGCTGAACTTGACCTTTTAAAGTGTCTAAGAAGAATTGACCGGGTAGTTTAGGGTTATAAATAGAAGTTTAAGAAGTTTGTTGAAAAACATCTGTCCTTAAATACCCTCAGGTATCTTAAATCTACTGTTTATTTATTCCTATTGATATGCTAACCACAAGTTGTTCTTCAGTGTTAAAGCATTTTCTCCAAAGAATCTGTGCTGCATGTACTTGGTTCATTAAGCTATACAGTAGAATTGTCCCTTATTTACATAGCGGTACCAACCCTTGCATCCAAAGTAGTCTGAGTTAGAGAAGCTGAGTATTAAGCACATCTGTGTCACGGAGTCACCATTTTGAAGTCATTAGTTGCTCACTCTTTGGATAAATGGATGTAAGAGGACTCGCGGCTAAGTGACAGAAGGAATGCCTTTAACTTCATGTCTGGGGTAACGGTCTCCATCCTACCTGGAGTGAGATAATCTTGAGGAGTCTGAAGGCTAAAAAAGTGAATAGATATTTCTAAGAGTTGTCCAGAGTTTTTAATGCCAAATTGAAGATAATGGAAGGTTTTTTAGATCCTTCTGGATTTGAACCCAAGATGAACCCCCAAAAACAGAAACACAGACCTATTTGTGTTTGCCTATTAACTAGAGCCTTGCTCTTCCAGGTGTGGCCTGCTGTCCAGTAGTATGGTGGTCACCGCCTGGCAGAGTTAGAAATGCAGACTCTCAGGCCCTCCCAGACCTATTGAATCAGAACCCCCCTTTTAATAAAATTCTCCAGGTGACTTCTATGCACATTTAAATTTGGGAAACATGAACTTAGGCCACTTCATTGGCCCTGAGAACTAGCGATCTCTTGATTAGTGATCAAGTGATCACCTTTCCTGATTAAAGAGAAGGTGTAAGACCAGATTCAGGGTGGGCTGGTGCCTTGAACAGACTATTTAACTTCCATGTTGAACTATTTTCTGGGAAGTGAGAGGACAAGGGCAAGGCCTTGATGCCCAGTGGTGGTTGGCTTGTCACACCCCACAGAGATAAATCACACACTTGAGTAAGTGAAGAGGAGAATGCAGGTCTTCTTAGCTCTGACGATAACCAGGACACATGATGGAGTCTGATAATACTTAGTGGAACATACATACAGACTTGAGGCATTTGGCTGCCACTATGCACTGGAGACTTTCTTCTGAACTTTTATAAGTTCAGTGACAGTCCTAAAACTCTGATAGCCTTAAAACTCTCTCCTTTAAGATATTGCATAACTTCCTTTGGTGCTGTTATATTTCATATTAAAATAATAAAAAAAAACAAAACAGAACAAGAACATGAAAGTACATGAATTCTGTTCAACTTAAAATCTTGCAGTGAAGATTCACTTAAAACACCTGAAGGGAATTTGGGAAGGATGATACATTACGCAATTTTTGTATGAGTTCTTCATGTGATTAATCATAGAGGTTATAAGACCACTTTCAAGGGTTGAAAGATTGGTCAGATGATTTACAGTGACGGGATAAGAGATGGGGTCATTCACACAAGCCTATTTCTATATCTGCATGCATTCATATACATGCTTGTACATACAAGCTTATGGTTGCTGGGAATAGTAAATGAGATACTGTGTGTAAAGGATATTTGGGACACGCTGAAGTGTCCAATAAGTTGTAGTAATTATTATAGGAAGCAACAGAGCAAAGTGGTTAAGTGCATAGGCTTTCCCAATAGACCCATTGGGTCCAGAATCTTGGCTCTGTCACTTACTGGAGTTAATTGCTTCACTTCTCTCCACCACGGTTTACTCTGCTGAAAAATAGGAATAGTAATAATACAAGGATTAAGTGAGATAATGTGAAAAATGCATTTAGAGGAGTTTCAAGAATGCAATGAGTACTCAAAAAAACCCCAAAAAACAAGTTAGCTAGTTTTGTATATATACAGTATCCTCTGTGATCTGGAATCCAGTTAAATGATGTGAGTTTCTTTGGTCATTCCTTTCTTTAAAGCAACAGAACTTTAATCTTTCTGTATGGAAATCTCTTACTTCTTTTTGCTTATTTAATTGTAATAGTAAATGTTTCTCATCCTAATTGGATTTCAATAAGGAGTAAAATTAACCTGAAAGAATATTTGAGTTAGAGCATTATCAGATGCTGTCCTCGAATCCTATCAGAGGTTTTTAACAAATGTTTTCATGCTGGGAATTGAGATTAGCTGTAAAGTATGTCCAGAAAATACCTCAGAATCCTGGATCAAGCAGCCCACTTCCTAATCTAGATTCAGATTCAAAATTATATATTAACTACCAGCTTTGTTCAAGGAACTGTTCTAATATAGGGGGTGAGAGCAGGAGTTTAGGCCTAAGCAGACCCGAGATCAAATCCTAATTCTGCTTATTACCAGCGACAATATTTTATGCAAATACTAGGTGAGGATGATGGTATAGCAAATATTGGCAGGGATGAATGAACCACTTGAGAATTTTATTTACCCTTTAAAAAATGTTTGTAATAGGGACACCTGGGGAGCGTTTGCCTTTGACTCAGGTCATGATCCTGGGGTCCTGGGATAGAGACCCACGTCAGACCCCCCACTCATTGAGGAGTCTGCTTCTTCCTCTACCTTCTCTCCCTCCCCGCTTCTCTTGCTCTCTCACTCTTTCTCAAATAAATAAATAAAATCTTTTTAAAAAGTTTGTAACAATGTTGAATTCTGTGTCTTATTTATTTTGTAGTCCAAATGTTCATGAGAAATATATAAAATATTTTTCTTTGGGCAGCTCTCTTCTAGCAACCTGGAAAAAATTTCATTGGCCATTAGAAATAACGTAAGTTCTTGCTTTGGGAGTAGATGAGTTCCTTCTCTCTGAGTTAACAACTACATGATGTACAAGAAAAAGAAGAGGCCTTAGGATGCTACTTTTAGAAGATCCTAGATGCCTCTGGCTTCTTCTGATTCTGATTCAACAGTGAATCCAAGCATGCGGGGGGAGGGGGACGGCGAGGGAGGGCGGGAGCTAAAGCACACAAGAATGGATTGATTGATTGATTGATTGATTGATTTCAGATATTACGAGGAAAATATCCTTCTCTACATCCAAAACAGGACTGAAATGGAATGGATTATTGGAATACTAGGCATTCTGGGCCAGAAAATTATTCTGACTTTCCATCATCCATTTTGACAGGATCCCAGCAGGCGGTTTTTGGAAAACGTGTCAGATTTGTGTTGAGTAAGGGTAAACAATCTAATTGTGTGATACTGCCTCTTGGGAATCAAGACTCGGCTTCTTGCGGACCCCGGGGTGATTAGTTTATGCCCCAGGGCTGCCTGACCCTTGTGAAATTATCCTGGTGGGAGGACTGGACCTGCTGACCTCATTTTTATGTGAACATCTTATTCTTGTGGGGAATCTTTATCAATTATCTGCCTCCATCTGTATAAAGCAAGAGCTAGGTAGAATCATTTCATGGGCTAGTGAGACATCTCTGTCCCAACCAATACATAGTTCTTCCTCTCTTAACAGTTAGACCCACTAATTCTGAAAAACATTAAGATATATGATTTAAAAATGGAAGTAAGCAATCAGACCAGTATTAAAAAATTCTAACTTCCCAAAAAGGAAACTTTATTGCTACCATCAGTAGGAAACCCACCATTTTTAGCCACTCTTTAAAACATAGTACATACTTTCCAAATTAAAAATGCTTGCCACTGTCCCACCAAATCATGGTAATATTTGGATCACCATACTTTAACGCATACCATTGTTGTGGGAAACAAAGGCAAAAGAAAAATTAAATTTCCTTACTACCTACAGCCCACTGACAAGTCCTTGAAAGAGGCAGAGTGACATTCTTCTAGGAAATCAGCTGCCTCGATGTTAATACTTTGCTGAGGGCAAAAGTCCATCTTAACTGACCTCCAGGATCCTGTAACTCTACTTCCACATATAAAAATTCCGTTGGAAACTTTCTTTATCTCTGTCCCTCGAGATACATGTTGGCAATCATCCCCCAAGCATATGACCCAGTGATATACATTGGAAGGGTCTCATGACTAAGATTTTATTGGACAATGATAAATGACCTTTTCCTAACAATAGCTAGCCCTGTCAAGGTCCTAGAAACCTTGCTTTCAAAATTCCTTAGAGACTTTCACTATCCCTAACCCCTGCCCAACTTGAAAGTATATAACATGACCCCGGTACAGCTCTTTCCGCCCCTGGGTCCTGTCCCTGTACTTCAGTAAAGCCACCTTTTCGCACCAAAGACATCTCAAGAAATCTTTCTTGCCTGTCTGCTCTGAACCTGAACATCTTTCCTACATCAACTGTCACTTTCATCCTGGGGTTTACCTTAAGAGGGACCCAGGGCCACAGTGGGACTCCTGTGGGTCCTAGGCATTTTTGCCTTTCTGATCACCCGAGTCCATAAAAAAAATTTTACAATTAGATTTTGCAACTACTTTGGCCTAAAGACAATTACATTAATATTATGTATTAAAACATTTTCTTCTACTTAAGAGTTAATTGTTTTCTTCTTATTTAAAAATTAACATGACATTATTGACAGCTCTGAAAAGCACCTGTGGGACCCTAGGCACTGTGCCCACCATGCTTAATGTAGGGGTCGGCCTGTACCTGCCCATCCCCTTGAGAAGTCTGGGGGCTTTGTTCAAGGTGGTGGCGGGGAAATCACAAGAATGAAATGTATTTGAAACCTTGTGCTTTATCCTAAAAGTTCAGTTGGAGTTTGCCTTTTACACTGTGGAAGTCATTGTTGCTTCACTTTAAAACTATTTGAACTTGGGGCGCCTGGATGGCTTAGTCGGTTAAACGTCAGAATCTTTGATTTTGGCTTAGGTGGTGATCTCAAGGTCCTGAGATGAAGTCTCTCCCCACTCAGGCTCCTCGCTCAGTGGAAGGTCTGCTTGGGACTCTCTCTCCCTCTGCTCCTTTCCCCCACTTGTGCCTGTGCGCATACTCTCTCTCCCTTTTTCTCTCAAATAAATAAGTAAATCTTAAAAAAAAATGAACTTAATTCCCACAGAAAGATAGACTTAAAAAAAAAAATCTGTCATTTTCTGCCCCTACTTGGCATAGGGTGACATAGTACACATTCTCTGGTTTGAAAACACAAGCATAAGGCATTTAAGGATTAAAAAGACTTTTTTTCTTTTTCTTTTTCTTTAAATAACATATGATCAAGGAAAGGATTCGCATACAAAATGAATAAACTACAGGCATCCTAACCTTTTGTGACTATGAACAGATGATCTTCAGGTGAAGAAAGTCCATCAGGATTCTTAGAAGAGTCTCTACAGCACCATTTGGCTTCAAGCTCATTTACAAGCACCACCTTTCTCAGGGCCCTGTGAGTGAGTTAGACTCTTTCAGCTCTTTCTAGCAAAGAGGAAGAACAGTCACTCTTGATGACACTAAAATTCTTCTTTTCACCTGCTCCTTTTTAAAAAATCACTTCCTTAGGTTTCCTTGGCATTAAGAGGAGGACGGCTGTTCTCTTCATCCTCTCATTACTGCCTTATCCAGGACAGGCTATTATAAAAGCTTTTTGTTTGTGAGATCAGTTCTCTGATTTCTAACTTCCCCTTTCAAACCGAAATGCCACACTTGAGGTTCTCCAAATTGCTCCTGCTGGAGCTTGGATGACTTCTTGGTATTGTATGCTAAATGAGAGGCTCTTTATTTAGGTGCTTTGCTCTCTTGAAAAGAAAATCCTAATGAGTCACCCAGCTTGCTGATTTCTTTGTAGGTATGACCTGGCTAAGTGTCACAATAATGGAGTTGAAGCAGAAGTCACTTGGATCAGGAGCTCATTTAGCCCCAGTCTAATGTAGACTGCGGGCTTCTCTTTTTAATTTTTTTGTGATAGACCCTTTCCAGCCAAGGCACAAGGGACTTGAATACCAGAGATCCAGGTACTAACTTAGGACCTGCCTGGCTGCCAAAGAGATGAGAGATACTGTGCTCTGTGAGTTTGGTGCCTGAGCTAGGATAGCTTGTTTCTTCTTCTTCTCCTTCTTCTTCTTCTTCTTCTTCTCCTCCTCCTCCTCCTCCTCCTTCTTCTCCTCCTCCTCCTTCTTCTCCTTTGTTCTCCATCCTTCTCCTTCTCCTAACAAATGAACAAAAGAATGCTGGGCATCATCCAAAAGCCGAGGAGGAGTCACCCATGACCCATCTTAATCTCCTGAATTTAAATCCAGGACCAAACTTGGCTGACTCTCCTTCCTTAATGCTTCTTGTGTCCCTCTTCTGTTTCCCGTCTCTACTGCCATTCTCCTTGTGTAGGCAATGGCTATCTCTCTTTGCCTGCCGAGCACAGTGGGTTGATCCCTGATAGTATCCCTAAAGCCCCTCCTTCCCATTGTAGCCAGTGAGGTTGTAGAAAAATGCTTATTTGACCATGTGTTTCTCCTGCCCAAAACCTTTCAAATGGTTTTCCTTTTGATCAAGACCAAACTTAGCCAACAAGGCCCAGCATAATGTGACTATAGTCTCCTTCTCCAAAATCAATTTTATTGAAGTTTCCCCTCACTCTTTGGGATCCTGACACATTGCTTTCTTTTAATACAGCAAAGCCTATTTGTTCCTGCGCATCTTAGGGCCTTTGCACATGCTATTCTGGCTTCTTGGAATGTTCTTATGAATTCCTTCATGTCATGTCCTCACAAAAAGAAAGCCTTTCTTCATCCTCCAGAAGATCCTAGGCCCTGTTTTGAGCTCTCCTAGACCCTGCACATTCCTTCAGGGCATGAAGCTCAGACGATAGTGGTATGTATTAGTTGGCTAAGGCCTTTCTCCCTCTTCAGACTGGAAGCTCCATGGGGACAGGGATTTCTGCTTTGTGTATCATAGTATTCTCAGTAATTAACGTGGTGCCTTGTAAAGAGTAGATGTTTGATAGGTAAAGAGGAACTAGAATATGGCACATAGATGACATGTTTAATATATACATGAATAAAGGATGATACTTACACATGGGAGTCATCAGGAAACATTTAACTACGGACCATATTTCTAATGGGTAGAGGGTAGAGGGTTACATAACTCATTTTCAACGATTTTTCTTCAAAAATGGTAAAAATGAATGTTTGGGGACTTAAAAGAGTAAGTATTTATCTACAGTAGCTCAGTTCTGCATAGACTGTTAAGCTTTTAGAGTAATTAATAATGAACTCTGCAAACAGGAGCTGACTACAGTGCCTTTGTACCTGCTATTTCATCTGCCTGGAATTCTGTCCTTCAGATACCTTTTCCCTTTCTGCTTCATCTCTTCTAGGTCTCTGCTCAAATGTTGTTTTATTAGACAGACCTTCGCTGATCGTCTCATAGAAATGCCCCACCCTCTAGGCCTCCCATTTCTTTTTCTCCTTTGCTTGTCCTTTTTTTCCCCTCCCATATTCATTCATTCATTCTGCCATCTGCCATTCATTCATTCATTTTTTTCCTTCCTTCCCTCATTCACTCATTCTTTTCAGTCTCTTTCCACTAAACTCTCGCTTAAGGATAAGGATTCTGTTTGATGAGTACTCTGCCGCTAGCAACTAAATTAATGTTCCATACCTAGCAGACACTAAAAGTATATTTTCTGAATGCGTGAATGACCATGGTGAAGAACACCTCAACATTTATCCCTTGCTTTTAAGGAATAAGGAAGGAAAGAAAGTTTATTTTTGTCTTTTGACCTCTTTTTGCTCTTCACCCCAAATTGGGGATCCTCGTGTTTTCTCATTGCTCATGCAGGGAAAACAGCTTTGGGGGGACTGGCAGTTAGGAGCAAAGGTCGAGTTCCCTCCCACCCTACCAGATTGTGAACTCCATTTCAGCTCTTGACAGTCTATAAGAAATCTACAACTCTTAAATACTTGTGCTTCTGGAGCTTTCTTCAGGAGCCTAAGATTTAACTGTAAGCACACACTTTTGCCATGTGGCAAAAGTAAAAGACCTTAGGGTATTTTCACTTAAAAATAGCAGCTTGCTCATCATTAAGCCGCAGCCTATTCTTGTATTCAGTCCTTCTCCTGGCGAGATGTAACAGAACAAAGGAAGAGGTTGGTGGTCACAAGCCAGGACATCGCAGGGCTCATTAATTACTTGGAAAATGGTGCCTGGGTTGTGGCCAGAATCCCAAACAAAGGAAATAGCTCCTGTTCTCCAATTGACAAGTTGATGAGTGAGGTAAGAATGAAAATCATTTGGGTAAGTAAAGGGGGGAAGAAATCAAATGGAAAAGGTAGTTTTGTTCAAGAACAAGTATACAATTAAGACATATTCCCAGCCCTGAGGGGATTGATTCATATCAGTTGAGACCATGGAAATCACTATCTGCTCCCAACCATGAGATGAATTCATTATCTCTAATAAAGGGATTGGGAACACCAATTTAGGAAAAGTGTTGATGGTGTCGGAGCCTGGGCCAAAGTCCATGATATGTGTACAAATGAGATATTGATCCCAACAGCTTCTAAATTGGTTTGGTCCTTATGGCAATCATGTAAGTACATATAGAAATATAGAAATAAACAAATATCGTAAATATAGAAAGAGTTAAATACTCTTACTCCAGAAAACAGAATCTGTAATTTTGGCAAGGCTAAGAATCCTAAACCATCATAGCAAATTTGTCATAATTGAAAATGGGGATGGTTTCAAGCAGGAGGAGCCTGTTAAGAAAAATGAGAATTTCTTAATACTGATGTAAAAAGATAATTTAAGAAAAATATATTTAGTGGGTTAAACCACTTGATCTTGGTGTGATTATATTTTTGGGCAGTGTTCACAAAACTTAGGCTTTGACTTTGAGAATTTTGAGCTGTGCAGAATACGTAGGAAGGTTTGATCTTTTTTTTTTTTTTTAAAGATTTTATTTATTTATTTGACAGAGAGAGAGATTACAAGTAGGCAGAGCAGCAGGCAGAGAGAGGGAAGCAGGCTCCCTGCTGAGCAGAGAGCCCGATGCGGGGCTCGATCCCAGGACCCTGGGATCATGACCTGAGCCGAAGGCAGAGGCTTTAACCCACTGAGCCACCCAAGTGCCCCGGAAGGTTTGATCATTAATACTTTGCTGGAATGAGGCCATCAGTAATTCCTTGCTTGGATGTGTTTTATACAGTTTTCAGTACTGAATGGCCATAGAATGTCTCTGCTATACAAACTACTGTATTAGGAAGAAAGAGAGATGAAAATACACACATGTGTGCGTGTACGCACACACACACACACACCACCTCCACACCACCTATTGTCAGAGAACCCCTACACAGAAGCAAGATCTTTTTGTGGCTGTCTCATAGCCTATAAAGAATACAAAGAACACTTGTTTATTGAAAGAGAGAGATACTTTTGGAGTTTGTAGACAATTTCAAGGTCAAACTATGTCCTTCAGGAGGGAGTTACCAGAACTGCCCACTGATGGTCATGTGTTTAACTTTCCAGACATGCAAAACCAAAATGAAATTTAAAGTCTCCCTATAGTCACGCAGAGAGAAATGCAAACAGAATCAAGATCCAGGCATTGAAAGAGAATTAAGCTTGGTTTGCTTGTTTATGAATGTAAGTATGTATGTATGTATGTATGCATGTTTTTGCTTTTTGGGGGGAGGGGGCGGTTATGGAAAAGAGGAGCAATGAAACGGAACTGTTCTTAGGAAGAGGCAAAGACTAAGAACTGAGTTGACTAATGGGAGGGAAAAGGGGAAGCACACTAAGTTTGAAATATTGATTTCTTCTCAGATCAGACACATTGAGGGCTTGGTTTGTAAATTGGTTGAGGAGGTTCATGTGAAGAAGGGGCTGCCCTTTTCATTTTACTGAAACAAGTCAGTGAGGCATTGAAACTCATTTGTGCCTTTTGAGTAAACCACCCAATAACTCTTAAATAGCCAGCTTAGATGTGATCGTGCGCTGGGTCAGAGGTAAAATCAAAAGAATCATTGGTGACAAAGACTACAGTGATTATGATACACAACCTGGGAGACACTTGGAGGCGCAGGAGAAAATTAGATGCAGCATAAATAATCTCCATATGGAGACCATGCAGCATGCTCAGTTATGGTACCCATCAGTCTAGAGGTTGGCTCAAAGAATCTGAGGAAGAAGTCCTAAGTGGCCCAAGTTTCTGTTTCAAAAGTATGGAGAGTAGGTGCTGTGGGAGTCCCTGGTACTATTCATCTAGTAGCTGTGTTCTCTCTTTACTCTGGGCATATGGTGGTTCTCACATGTCCTGGTGCTCTTCTGGGTGGGTCGGGCCACGTGACTAGTTATGGCCAATGAAAGTGACAGAGTAAAGCCTTTCATTACAGGTGCCAGCACTTCAGCCTTCTCTTTCCATCAAGATGACCAACATTCTTAGAGATGGTGGCTGCTCATTGCACCTCAGTGTTTTGTTTTATTTTTAAGTTAAATGAAGTTGATACTTTATTCAGTTTTCACTAGTTTTCCTCTAATGTCCTTTTCTGTTCCAGGATCCCATCTAGGACACCACATTACATTTACTTGTCATGTCTCCTTAGGTTCTTCTTGGCTATGACAGCATCTCAGACTTCCTTGTTTTTGATGACCTTGACAGTTTTGAGGAGTACTGATCAGATATTTTGTAGAATGCCTGTCAGTAGTCTGATGTTTTTCTCATGATTAAACTGGGTTTTGGGGAGGAAGTCTGCAGAGGTCAAACACCATTCTCGTCATATCATTAAAGGTGCATACGATCGATGTGACTTGTCCCTGCTGAAGTTGACCATGATCACTTGGCTAAAGGAGCATCTGTCAGGTTCTTCCATTGTACATTTACCTCCTTTCCATACTCTCCTCTTTGGAAGGATGTCTCTGTGCCCAGGCCACACTTACGGAGTGGGGAGTTATGCTCCTCCTTGAGGACAGAGTATCTACATAAATCATTTGCAATTCTTCTGCACACGGGATTTATCTTTTCTCTCTAATTTATATCAGTATGGACACAGGGATATTGTATTTTGTACTTCAGGTTATACTCTAGTACTACCTTATTTATTATGTTGCTCAAATTGTTCTGGCTTTGGCCACTGGAAACTCTTTCATTTATCAGCTGTGTCCCTTTGACACCAGAAACTTTTTTTGTTTTTAGAGCCCTTT
The DNA here is from genome assembly GCF_002288905.1 of Enhydra lutris kenyoni. NCBI lineage: Eukaryota > Metazoa > Chordata > Mammalia > Carnivora > Mustelidae > Enhydra > Enhydra lutris. The sequence continues at coordinate 19,383,181 of NW_019154086.1, forward strand.
CTTACTTTCTGGTGTTACAGGATGCCCCAGAGCCTTGGTATTCAAGGACTGCAACAAGCAAAGCCTTTCTATTAACTTGTGAAGAACATTTATTCTTATTAAGAAAATGAAATTCTGTTAAGCCAGTGAGATTCTAGTGTTGTTTGTTTTGAAGTTTATCTTAGAGGAGTGGTTCTCAAACTGTGTTTCTGGGACCAGCAGAATCAGTGTCACCTGGGAACTTGCTAGATATGCTTATTCTCTGGTCCCATTCTAGACCTCTTGAGTCAGAAATGCTGGGACTGAGACTCAGCAACCTGTGTATATCAAACCCTCCAGGGGATTCTGATGCACTCTTCAAGTTTGAAAATCATCAACAGAGTTCATGAGTTTTATGAGTGATAACATAAAAAGTGATAAGCTCAGTGTATCTTCTGGTTGTGTTTAGAATAAGGCATGTTGTCCTACAGGAAAACATTAAAAAATTACTCTAAACCAAGATGATTGGTTGTTTTTTGTTTTGCTTTGTTTTTGTTTTTTTAGTTTTTTTTTTTTTTTTTTAAAATGAAGATACCAGAAATCTTGAAAATATTCTGATGTGGAGGGATATTCTTAGAGATGGGGTACACTGGATCCATTTTTGTAGACCTGTAGTAGCAGCTATGTGGACTTCAGGGGTTCCTTACTAGGATCAAAGAAGTTGGTGAATTCAAGTGCTTGGTGAACCAGCATGAATATATGGGATTTGTACTGGGCCTCTCCTCTACTAGAATGTAAGTAGCACAAGGAGGAAGACTTTGGGTTGTAGCTGTCACCAGTGCCTAAAACAATGCCTGGTACATACATGGTATGAACTCTGAATATTTGTGGAATGAGTATACTGTTTTTCAGACTTCTGTTTCCGTACAATACCTTGGGATTTCTACTAAATCTGCACTCAACCCATTCTGTTCTATTACTTTTTTTTTTTTTAATTGAGGTCGAATTTCCATACCATGATATGTAAAATTCTCAAGTGTACACTTAATGAGGTTTGACAAATTCATCTGTACTCTACTAACTACTACTAAATACTACTAAAAGAGTATTTTGTAAATTGACTCTTTTTGCCTGAATTACAACTATTTTGAAAACCATAAACTTATTGTGTCACAGTCTGTTATGTACTTTCTAGTCAACATTAAATTCAATGCATGTTTATTAATCTAGAAAAACTAATTTCACGTATCACCTAAAATGTTTATCACCTAAAATGTTGAGAAACACTTCAGAGAAAGGGTTGTTTACTGCATTGTGAGACTTAAAGCACTCATTAGTGGATGGGGAATGTTTGAGTGGGATGTGGAGTTGTGGCCAGCTTATGATGTAGGAAATCTGTTTGGGCTTCTGAAATCACCTTGGATAGCCTGAATGATTGATAAATATCTGAACTGATTCTTTCAGTAACTTGGCAGTTTGATCAACTGGACTATTGAAATACCTCACCTAATTTCCATCCACCTCTTAAATACTTTTCTTCATCCATTCTTCCAGAACTGTGGTCTGCCTTACAGGACGCAACTTGCTTTTTTTGAATTTGTAGCTTAAAATAAGATAAGATAAGATAAAATAAAATAAAACTAAACTTTTAAAATAAAAAAGACCAAGGATTTTTATGCTACTGTGATGAAAGAGATAGAGGAGGGACTTTTTTTTTTCTTAAAGATTGATTGATTTTAAAGAGGGAGAGAGAGTGAGAGCTAGAGCACATGAGGGGAAGGGTGGAGGCGGAGAGAGAGAAATCGAGAGAATCTCAAGCAGACTCCGTGCTCAGCATGGAGCCCCACTTGGTGCTCAATCTCATGACCCTGAGGTCATGACCTGAACCAAAACCAAGAGTCCAGCCCTTAACCAACTGAGCCACCCAGCTGCCCCAAGGAGGGACATTTTGACTAAATAGATATTTTTTCCCACTGGACTCACTGGGTTTATTTGTTTATTTGCTTTTAATTATTTATTTATTTATTTATTTATTTATTTATTTATTTTTGGGTCTATGGTAACTTTGAAAGAAGCTGACTGCTTTGTAACTAGTTTGTTATACTCTGAAAATTAATTTACTCAATAGGCATCATGTGGGTTCTATGTTAGGCACTCCAGGACTATCCTTAGGGATCTGATAGCCTTTTGGGAGAAATGAGTGAAGTCCACAAGTAAGTGTAATTAACAGGGCATGGTGTCAGACATTCCAGAAGACTTGAGCCCTGTGCCATGTGAGCAGGCTTTACCCTACCCCAGCCGTAGACTTATTCACTAGTTTGAAATAAAAAGGGAGTAAATTAAAATTCAAATTGTATTCATTTTGTTTTATCTAATTAGGTTTCCTGATAACCATAGGCTAGTAATTCAGTTTCTAAAGGCTGAGAAGCTTGAGTCTAGTATTGTCAAGGCACAGAGATACCTGCTTTAGGACGTGTTTGCAACATTAAATTTACAGGCTTTTTCAAGTAAAAAAAATTTACAGGCTTTTTCAAGTAAAAAAAGCTTATTGTGGAAATATGGAAATAGAAACTTGTTAATGAAATATCTGAATCATTCATAATTCTGCTATTATTACTGGTCTTTTTAAAAATGTGTTTTCCCATAGGTAAGATCATACTATATCTAACATGTTATAACTTCTTATATAAGCATTTTCTCATGTCATCAGAATTCTTTATAATGTTTTGATGGCCAAATTAAAGCCCATTGTGTGTATCTGCCTTATTTTATTGAACAGTTTTATTATTCATCCCAATTTTTTGCTATGACATCTTTGAACATATATTGCTGTGAATTTTACATGAGTTTTGTGTATAATTATATAAAAAATATTTCTAGATAAAACCGGTTAAAGGCCAATAAACACTGCCAAACAAGACAGGCTGGGAGGGGCTGGAAACCAGCCCATGACCTGGGATGTGCCAACAAACACACCTTGCAGGTGCATCCAGAAGGCCTTGTCTGGCAGCCAAGACATACAATCTGAAAATTTTAGCACCAGACTGGATTCTGGTCGTCACTTGGCTTCGGGGTTTCCAGGGACTTGTAGAGTTTCCCAAGAAGTCTGCTGAGATGGTCTCAAGATAGGAAAAGAGGAAGTAAGTGTCAGGATTCTTTCGGGAAGCAGCATGGCTGTCAGTCAGTCGGGTTCAGCCGAAGGGCCCAAGTCTCTTCTACCGGCAGATACCATCTAGGGCCTACTATGTACCAGGCGCTATGCCCAGAGCTCCCAGGGGACTTACATTCTAGTGAGGAAAATCTTCCTTGGATTTTCAAAGGTAGAGCACTTGTTCTTCTGGAATTGGAATATTGAACTGGAATACAGACTCAGCTGTGGGGGAGGGACAGAGTTGACTTTCAAATGCACAAAGCCAGAGCCAAACTCCTGGCAATGGTGACTTAACCATCAAGTCAAAGAGGAGAGGCTTGGAAGTACACCTTTCTGGTCTAGGGTCACATTGGTCCAAACCAGGAGCAGCTGGCTCATCCTACAAATAGGGGTCTAGTGCTGGTACCTGGATGTCCATACCGGGTTATGGGAGATAAGAGTTAACTTAGTGCCAGCGACCAAAATGGAGAATTCAAGAATGCATTACAGCAACTAGCCTCCTTTCTGGCAGGTATTTTAATAGGTTTTCAATAAAATTTTGTTAAGGGAATGCATAAAGTTTGGAGAAAAGAAGGATGAACATTATGGGAGAGGCATGGGAGAAAGAAAAGAAGACTAATAACTATGATGTAGTCATTATGATTTTGGGCTCTGGAGTCCTAGAATCAGATATTAGCTCTTCCATTCTCAAAGCCTTTGAGATCTTGAACCGATTCCTTAACATTTCTGAACCTCAGTTTTCTCATCTGTAAATGGGACTAATCACCGTACTTACCACACTTTAGGATTGTGAGGCAATTCTTGTAAAGAGTTGAGTGCATTTCCTGGCACTTAATAAATGTTACTAAATAAAAAAAGCAATAATAATTTTTTAATGAACAGTTTCTGGGGGGATATTATTAACATATTGTGTGTTCTCTGGTGAAGTCCGGCTTTCTTTTTTTATCACTACGAATAACCTTAGAAAATTGAGAGAGGTAGAGAAGATGAACTATGATGGAATTTTATGCACACCTATCTATACATATCACCTGCTGTTAATACTGAAACGAAGACTTCTTGCAGTTTAGAGACAAGGCAAGGGAGAGCGGAATGTTTAACGTATGCAAAATTATCTAAAATTTAATTGTTGGTTGATTGAACATAAGGAACTTAGGGAATGAAACCACATGATGAATCTATATTTCTTCAGTCATGTTGTGATAGTAATTACTGAAAAATGGGTCCACGTGTAAGGACCTGGTAGAATTAGAGACTTGGAGGTACATGGTTGAAGGGGCAGATTAAACTGCTAAATGGATTTATTGTTCTCTCTTGGTGGGAACAGCCTCTCCTTCCTGCTCAGGCTAGGATGGTAGAGGAAAAGAGACCCAGAACTAGGGTTCACCATCAGCATTCTGTTTTGTTTTGACTCTGGCTCATTGGTCCCAAGGGTACTTTGAAGTGTTCATTTTGGGAAGAGTCTAGGTATCTGTTTTCCTTCTGAAGGTCTATTGCTTGCACAGAAAGCCTTGAGAAAATATTTCTAGAAGTAATCGAATGGCCAGGCACTTTTAAACAGATGATCTACTTCAGACTGTTGAGAAGCTTGGGCTGCGATAAAAATTCTATGAGGAGATGCAATATGAGGGTGGGAAATATATGTAATTGGCATCTGTTTTTATGGATAAATAACACTTAAGTGGGACTAAGGGAGCTGAAGTTTCACTAGAAGCCTTGCCCACTGCTAACTCCAGATTGTGGCTGTCACTGCGCAGACAGGACGCCAGGTTTAAGCTATCCCCAGCATTGCTGTTTCTTCATTCAGCCTCTGGACTTCCTGTCCCTTCGTTACCCTTGCTTATCTGGGTCTCTTGCTTCTTCTCTGCTCAAAATCTGTTTCTGTTCTCCTCCTTCCGAGGCAGCATCTGTGTCCCTCTGCCTCCCTGGGAGGCTCTTGTCCTTCCTTGGTCCTGTTCAAATGATATTTGCATGTTTGTTGTTGTTGTTCTTCATAGGAACTTTCTGCCTTGGGATGAGTCAGGCTTCCCTTTGAGCTGTAGTGGGAGGACTGGTCTCCTACAGTCAGATACTCTTGACGTAGCATGCTCACGTTCTCTTTCCTGTTTGATGGGCACAAGGTGCTCTGAGGTGGGCGGTATGTACTTTATTGTCATTTTATAGATGAGGAAACCAGCAGCAGTGGGTCGCAGTCTCTGGGATGGGTGGAGGCATGTTGGAATCCAGAACTTTCCAGGCAGGAGGTGCCCCTGCTTCATATCCCTACTGGAATTTCAGTCTGCATGAGGCTGTCTATCATGGGGAGCTGTGCTGTTGAAGCCAACAAAAAGGAGAGCTGGGAACTTCTTTTAAGACACTGTACTGGAGCATGAACTGCTATCATTATGGCCTTAGAATAGAAAAATTGGTTCCTTCCGGGGCAGCAGAGTTGCATTTCCCAAAACCTTGAGTCCTCCCCAAACGTCCTGTATATCTGGAAATGGTGAGAGAGATTCTCTTCCCGATCCTGAGGGCAATTATTAGCTGATTTGACCTATCTCTCAAGCAGAGTCCTGATCTGGAAATAAGCCATAAAATGTATGTCATCAGGTACCTGGGAGAAGCCTATGGGCCCGATTCTTGGACAGACCCTCAGGCCTGTACTCAGAGCCATTTATGTTTATTTTTTAAGTGACTACACAAGCTCGTAGCTAATTATACAACAGATTACAATGTGTGATTTTAGACAAGCACAGGGACAGCAACAAGCAGTATCGCTGACAAGAAGGAGAGAGAAAAACTGTGAAAATGAAACACAAACCTAATTTTTAAAAGAAAAGCACACAGTGGGCTGGTATGGGTACCGTGCTTCAGTCATCTCTGTAAGAAAATGGTTAAGAATGCTAAGGAGTCAAATAAGTGTTTAGTTCATCTTAGAAATTGTCCATGAAAACCAGAAGAAAATGAAAAAGTATTCTGTCAGTTTTGAATATTAATTGAAATGTACTGGAAAAATCTACGTGAATAATGTAATTTTAATTTTCAGTAAAAGATATTTGGTTCAAAAAAATATATATTTGATTCACCAGAGCAGCTATATGCAGCACAGTTAGCACGTGCAATGATACCCAACATCACTCATCAAGAAAATGCAAATTATAATTGCAATGAGCTATGCTCCTCACAGTGAGTATTGCTAAAATTAAAAAGACTGACAATATCAAATGTTGGCAAGTACATGAAGCAACTGAAACTCTCATACATTGCTGATAGAATATAAAATGATACAGCTACTTTTGAATACACTCTCTCAATTTCTTTTTTTTTTTTTTTAAAGACTTGGTTTATTTATTTGACAGAGAGAGATCACAAGTAGGCAGAGCAGCAGGCAGAGAGAGGGGGAAGCAGGCTCCCTGCTGAGCAGAGTGGTGGATGTGGGGCTCCATCCCAGGACCCAGAGATCATGACCTGAGCTGAAGGCAGAGACTTAACTCTCTGAGTCACCCACGCACCCTCACACTTTCCGAATTTCTTATCAAGCTATTCGTATTCTTACCATAAGACCAGGCAAGTCCTCTTGTAGGTATTTACCCAGGAGAAAGAAAACACATGCCCACCCAAAGATCTATATGGGAATGTTCCTAGCAGGTTTAGTTGTAATAGCCCAAACCTGGAAATGATCTGAGTAACTGTCAGTGGAAGAGTGGGAAAACAATTTGTGTTACAGCTAAATAAGAGCAATGAATGAATCCTCAGCATGAAAATGATCACAGTACTGATACAAGCAACAACATGGGCAGAGCTCAATATCATGATGCTAAGTGAAAAAAGCGAGCCTTGAAGGCTGTGCACTCCATGATTCCATTAATATGGCATGCTAGAGAAGGCAAACCATAGTAATGGACTAGCACTATGGGGAGGGACTTGACTACAATAGGGCATGAGGAATTTTGGGGCCCTGATTGTGGTGGTGGTTCCATGACTGTACACATTTGTCAAAACTCATCAAACTGTACACTTTAAAGGGTGAATTGTATTATATATAAATCGTACACCAATTTTTAAAAATCCAAAAATTTGGAAACGACATTTCTAAATTAATAAATAATCTACACATTTCCTTTTATTTTTTAGTCTTTCAACAAAATTTTGTAGTATGCCAGGCACTATGCTTGTCCTTTGGGGTAGAAATATAAATAAGATGTGACCTTGCCCTGGCGCCTTTTCTGTTAGTTCTAGACCCTTTTGCATTAGAGAAGAGCCTCCAATATTAACCCAGCTAATATAAGGTTGCTAGTGCCTGGCTTTTAAGAGGGTATGTTTGAGAGGATATATTGTTAATCATTTCAATTTCTGGAAAGACTCTAAGGGGATGCCTGGGTGGCTCAGTCGGTTAAGTGTCTGCCTTCTGCTCAGGTCGTGATCTCAGGGTCCTGGGATCAAGTCCCACATCAGGCTTCCTTCTCAGCAAGGAGCCTGCTTCTCCCTCTCCCTCTCCCTCTGCCTGCTGCTCTGCCTACTCTCTCTCTCTCTCTCTGTAAAATAAAGAAACAAAATCTTAAAAAAAAAAAAAAAAAAAAAAGATTCTAGGGCTCCTGGGTGGCTCAGTTGGTTAAGTCTCTGACCCTTGATCTCAGGGTGGGGCTCGAACTTAAAAAAATTAAAAAAGAGTTAAAAGGAGTCTGAAAGTCACCTCAAATGATGGTGATCTGTGGTGAGTACGAGTAGAGTAACAGATTCCATCATCAGAGGGATTGTGACAGTTTATGGTCAAAACCCCCAAAACCCCAGCTTATAAAGATAACTAACTGTTCAAGACTGTTTTTCAATTTAATACAAGCTACCCTCCCTTCATACTTTGCTCTCCCTAAGGATATTACTGGCATGTTTGAGGTGCAAAAACAATATGGTGCTGTCAGCCTTGGTGAGGAAACAGCTGTGGCTGCTCAGGCCTTCAGGAGTCTGTTCCCTGGACCCACCCTCGTTTTTATTTTGTTCTGTCTTTTGTTTGTTTGTTTGTTTGTTTGGCACAGCCTTAGGGTAGTTAATCTTTAAAAGAAAGAAGGAGGAACAGTTCGAAAATGCAGCTTGTGTCTAGCCTATTTTTAGAAGGCTCTTCCACACTGTACCTGAATGTCACATTTTTGAGATCCTTGCAGGGCAAGGCCATTTCTGGATATCCCTGGTGTGGCCATGAATCAGTCTTATGGCCCGAAAAGTATCTGGAGCCCACAGAGCCTTCCAAAAGCTCTCTGTGTCTCTTCTCCATTTATGCTCCTTCACCTCCCCACACACCGTCTCCAATATTCTGGTCCTTTCCCCCCATCTCCTCAGGGAGGGGCCCTTGGGTTCCCACAGTCACAGTGGAGGGCGTGTGTATGCGGAGAGAGAAGAAGAAAGAAACTGGACACATACACGCTGCTTGGGTCATCTTTTTCTAAAAGCCAAATCAGACACCTTCCAGTTTTTAAAACCTTCTTATTTCCAAAATCCAAGAGGCGTTCTTTCCTCGAGTTTAACCCCTGACCCACTCCCTCCCTAGCACCTGTATTTGTTATGCCAACTGCTTGTATTTCCTCAAAAGCACCATGACGCTTTCTCCGCTCTCGCTGTGGCTTCGTTTTTTGTGCCTTCTGTCCGAAACCCACCACTTCTTTTTGTCCTCTGGGTGAGTTTCCAGGCAGCCTTTAGGTGGAACTGAAAGCTCTCCCTTTCTTTCCAGGTCTCTTGACCCCCTTTTGCGTGGAGGCATCAGTAACCCTTTGCCCTGAGCTCCACTGCAAATCACTGATAGAGGATTTATTAGGCTAAGGGCTAGTTATGGGTTATATATGCTTGCTTTTGTCACTACACTTTGATTTCTTGCAGTTGGGATTTTTTTCCCCTTTGTATCTCTGCCCCTAGCACATTGTAGGTACTTAGTTAATGCATGTTCAAAGCATCATCGAATAAACAATGATAAAAGAAATGACCGCATTTGATACCAGAAGTTACAGGAAGCAGCTAATAATGCCCTTTGCCCACGGGCAGATAAGGCAATTGATACTTTGTTTTCCCAGGTGCAGCTGTCCAGATGGGGACATGAGCCCAGGTGCAGAGCAAATAAAAGCATTATTATTAACTCTCTACACGTTCCCCTGGCATTCGTTGAGTCTGAGCTGCAGGAAGGAGATTTGCACATTCATGATCTCTGTTCATACCTCCCAGCAACCCTGTGAAGGATGTCTTGTTATCCCAGTTTTACAGATGGGGAAACTGGAAATTTGAAAAGTGTCAAGGCCAAGATCATAGGAGAGGTAATCTCAGAGTCTGGACCAGAGGTGTGGATCTGGGAGGATTCTTTTTTCTAGCAGGGTCCTTAATGTTGTTTATGTCTTCTTTATTCTTGGCCCCATGCTCTGCTAAGGCTTTTTAGTTTGCAGCTCCTGGTGCACCTGTGAAATTCCTCTGGAGTTTGGAGTGGGGGTTCTTTTCTGGAGGAGGCACCGATGCTTGATTGGTCTGGGGGCAGGTCATGATGGTTATAATGGTGGTGATGGTGTTGGGGAAGAAATAAGACTCTGGTACTGGAAAACTTGCTCTCAGTCTCCAGGACGAGAACTTCTGGGTTGTCCAGGAGATGGCAAATAAAAGACCAAGATGTTGCCCCAGAGTGACAATGACCTTTGGCAGAGGAGTTTCCAGTGTTGTATCTCTCCAGTAACTGAACATGGGGGACAAGGGGGAAGGGCGCTACTTGGGACCTTCCTAGAATTTTCCCAGTTGAGGGAATTGAGGAACTCCTTGAAAGATCTTGGGGTTAGGAAGGGGCTTGGCAGGCAGTTAATTCTAATGCATGACACCGATCAGTCTTTTCAGATCAAGGGGGCAGGCACTACTCATCTCCCAGCAGGTGTTGCCATGGAATTTGGGCTCAATGTTGTCAGGTCTTCCAGTTTTCTGAGAGAAACCAGATTTTGTATTAAAATTCCAAATGTTAAATTTGAATTTATGATTTTTGGGGGTGGGGTGAGGGTGGAAGGGCAGAGAGAGAGGGAGAGAGAATCTTAAGCAGGCCCCACACCCAGCATGGAGCCTGAGGCAGAGTTTGATCTCACCACCCTGAGACCATGACCTGAGCCAAAATCAGGAGTTGGACCCATAACTGACTGAGCCACCCAGATGCCCAAAATTTGAATTTAAAATAAAAAGAGTCCCTCTGCTTCTCGTTCTGGTCAAAGTATCTTCAAGAATGTCACTATGCTATTGGCATTTTGAACAGAACAATTCTTCTTTTTCCTCTGGAACTCACAGATTTCTAGTCTCCCCACCTTACCTCCTTCCCCCCAACATTGCTTTCCTGTCATTCTGCTGAGGAAAAGTGCCATCAAATTTGCAAATAACTCCTAGGAAAACCATATTCCTAACCCCCCAGCTTAGCTTTTGTTTTTGTTTTTGTTTTCCAGAATCATTATAGATAATATCCAAGTATCTCTGTCTGCATTTCATTTGTTGAGAATAATCTTGGGCCAAATACGACACTTTAAACCCTTGTAACGTCTTTCTGCTTTAGCCATTCTTCCCCTCACTCTGATTTCAGTGGATTTTGTTTGAGTAAATGCACCTGGCTTTTGGTTATGGCAGAATCAGGCGGTGGTTGGCTGGCAACAGGATTACCTGGAGACATTTGAGCATCTCACACCTTTCTTTGGCTCTAGCAGCCTTGACTCACAGCAGATACTCAGTCCTGAGGCTCTTCCCAGGAAGAGCCCTAGCGCTAAACTGGCTGCATTCCATTGTGGAAGGTTGTCATGTGTGACAGTGCTTGGAGCTGAGGTTGGGTGATGCATGCTCTTTAAGAATAAGTTAATTTTCTGGAAAGCAGTTGGGCCATGTCTAAAAATGTACATCCTTCTTTGAAGAAATGATCAGAAATATGCATAATTATATTGTTTGTAAGGCTAATTCCAATAACTAAAAATAGTAAACAAGTTAGATGTTCCATGGTTAGATGATTAAACAGATTTTGGGCTTAGCCCTATGAGATAATGGTAAGAAGCCTTTAAAAGAATATTTATGAAGAATTTTTAGTGATATGGGAAAATGCCATAATATCCAAAGAAGACAGGATATAAAACTATATATATATATATACATATATATATATATATATATGCAGTTGTAGTTATATGTATCTCTATTTTTATAGGTGTTTTTCTTTTCTTTCTTTCTTTTTTTTTTTTTTTTTTACAATTTTCAATATTTTTTTTCCAAATATTCTCTGGTAAAACAAAGCTTTTTAAGAAATAAACGTTTAAATTTCAGAATAGCTTTTCTGTTTCAGAGAAAAGTTGCAAAGTTAGTACGGAGTTTCAGTATACCTTACCCAGATACTTACATTATTTTTAAAAATTCGAATAAGTTATTTAAAAATGATTAAAAACAGCTTTCTGTGGCTTATGTTATCACAAGAGAACTTTTCATACTTATTTAGGTTATTTTATTTATTTATTTATTAAATAAACTCTACACCCAATATGGGGCCTGAACTCACAACCCTGAGATCAAGAGTCACATGCCGTACTGGGTAAACCAGCCAGGCAACCCTCTTGTTATTTTAATGGAAGTTTTCAAAGAAAAAAAATGTGTTATTCATAAGAAAAAAACCATGTGACTTGGACGACCATTTACTTACATTCATACTTATCTATAATGCTGTACTTAACCGAGATCTCAAGCATTTCACACGTACCAGGTAGAACATTAGAACTTTCAGAAACCCTCTTAAACCTTCGTTGCTCTTTGTCCTGAAATGACTTAAATGAATCTACTGTTTATCATTGACTTAATTCGAGATTTGATTCAAAATAGACTCCTATTTAAGACAAAAGACGTTATTCATCCTGCCTCTTTGGAGCTAGAACTTGATTATTTCTTCTCAAACTTCCGTAGCCACGTGAAAGTCAGGTTCCTGGGAGTCTAAAATGGGTTTAAGATGCAGTCATCTGAAATTGAATTTACCAAGTAGGTGCTATTTTAATCTTTTGTTTTGACTGATCAGCTCACCAAAGCTGGAAGCTAAAAATAATAAACCCTGTCATGTTAGCAAGTCAAGCCATCACAGGAAACAGTAAGAAATGACAGCAACTGGCATCTGGGAGGTTATCTTTGCCATGTTATCCCTGAATGGGAGCTCTATGGGAAGGGGCCTGGGAAGGGCCTCGGAGTGGCCGGGGAGCTGGGGTGGAGCTGGTGGCTCCTGTGCGATTTGTAGTATAAGGCCCTGTGGGGCTCCTTTCTGCGCTCAGGGAGGGGAGGGGCTGCTTCACCCGAGGGCTAGGCACTAGTTAACAATCCCTAGTGCTTTTCTCTCTCCTTGGGATTAGCACATGTACTACCCCTCCAGAGGATCACAAAATCTTGTTTTCGTGTCACAATTGCAAAGGCTTCTGTTGTTAACTTCGAAAATTTAGTCACCACTGACACTTCTATAACATTAGTTTTTCTGTTATTTATAAGATGACCATCTTTGTCTTTCATCTCTTTATTCTGGAATGAAGACAAGCAGGTCTGTGCCATCTGCTCACTCACCATTTCTCTTCTTTGGGTAGGAGCCCCATGGATGTTTTAACCCAGGGGTCTGTTAGGATAGGAAGAGATGCCATGATGAATCCTTTGCTGTCATTGTAATTGGGATGGTAGGTCTGAAGGACCAGTGGTTCTCATTTGGGTGTGGTTTGGAAAATATAGGGGGAATATAGGGATTCTATATCAGGTTCTTTCAAGAATCCCCCACATTTCCCATCTGCTGCTTAGAAATACCCCAGTTATAAAATGTCCCCATGCCTCCTCCAGTTTATGAGGCAGAATCCCTGGGATATCAAAAACAAAACCCAGAACCCCAAAACCCCACTCCTTCGGTGTTAGCGTACATCTGCCTTCTGAGTTAACGTTCTTAACAAAGGGAAGTCTATACACTCTATCTCTAGAAGGCCAGCCAGAGAGGGAGTAGAAAAGAAAATTAAGAGACAATTCGTTTGGCAGTCATTAATCCTTGTTTAGCCTTTGGGAAAATAGACCTTCCTTCTTCCATCTTTGTTAGCAGGCAGATTCGATTGGCTAAAGAATGCTGTAGTCCCCGAGAGCAAAGACAATGGTTCTTTACAAAGATACTCCAAAGCACCTGAAAATATCTTCCTTCAGCTGTTTTGCTGTCTATGATTCAACGGCACTTTAGTGATTTGGGGTCGGTATCTAATAAGCACATTTGCTTCCCAAATGAAAAACCAGCAGAGCTCAGTCTTCTCCACAGATCACAAACCCGAGGTATATCTACCCATACCTGGTAGGAAGGGAGAAGATCATTCAGAATTTTGTTTTTGCAAACCTTCAAATGCTAAGATCTAAGTAATCTGTTTAGGGCATTCAGAGCTGCCTGACGCAAGCTGCATAAATGAGTGGAATTAAACACCGATTTGCTTCAGGTCCTCCCTCCCTCCCCCACCGGCAGCCACCTTGGACCCTGCATAGATTCTGAAAGTCACCCTGTAAGATTAGTACCAGGGGTCTTTCAGTAGATGCTTATAACTGAAACTGAAAATCTTTTTTTTCGTAACCCCTCAAAGTTGAAAGCCATAACGAAAAGAAAAGAAAATGCTTTTAATGAACAGTCTTTGCAGAATCAGCTCCTTGTAACATTGGTCATTCATGTGAATCAAAAATAGCTGAAAGTAGGTCGTATTGTAAAAATGAATTAGGCTTCACATTTTATTGACTTTACTAGGCCTTTTTTCATCCACAGTGGCTGATCGTTAGCTAATGACTGGCCTAAATGAAGAGGCATTGATTTTTTTATTTTCTTTATTTTGCCATCTACTCCTTCAGAATATCACTGGGGCCCATTATGTGCTAGGGGCTTTTCCTTTTTCATTTCTCTTTCTCATGACAATGCTGAAATTTGGTATTTTTATTCTCATTTTTTTATATGTGAAGGAATTGAAAACTCATAGAGTTCAGGGTAAATGACCCAAGGACATTCAGCTCATTAGTAAAAGATTTGGACACATTTCTCTGTTGGAAGTCCTGATGTTTTCTACTACATTATTTTTCTTTGAAAGAATTTTTTACATTTTTGAAATGTATTAGTGAAACGTAATTAAACTGCAGTAAAATGTCCAGCGTGGAGCCCAACGTAGGGGTTGAACTCATAACCTGGAGATCAAGACCTGAGCTGAGATCAAGAGTCAGATGCTTAACCCACTGCGCCACCCAGATGCTCCAAAATTGCAATCTTAATGTCTCATAAGACAATGAAAAATATTCACTGTAATATTAAATAATTTCAAAAAAATGAATGCAGCACTATTGGAATTGAGCACTTAGTATGAACAAGACATTATTTAACTCTTAAGGTGATCCAGAGAGATGCATTCCTGTGCCAGGAAGGTCACAAAGGCAGTTAATGGAAAAGTGGGCATCCAAACCCTGGGCCAGCCATCTTCATACTCCAAACGCTTCATCTCACTATAACAACTTGAGTTTAGCATAAAGTGGTAATCATCTATAAATGATCAATATAAATGGCAATGAAATTAAATACTGGTCTTTTGGTTTCGTGTTCTTGTAATATTTTATTACAGAAAAAAAAATTTTTGGTGTAAGTATCAATAATTTTCATGGAAAAATAATTATGAAGTTTGTTTTTCTTCTAATCCTCTTGCCTTGAACAGATTTCTTTTTCTTTTAAGATTTTATTTATTTATTTGAGAGTGAGCGAGAGAGCAAGCATGCTTGTGAGTGGGGGGAGGGGCATAGGGTGAGGGAGAGAGAATCTCCAGGAGATTCTGAACTGAGTGCAGAGCCTGACATGGGGCTCAATCTCACAACCCCGAGATCATGACCTGAGTCGAAAACAAGTAGGACCCTCGACCGAGCCATCCAGGTGCCCTCTGAACAAATTTTTGAAGAGTATTTTAATGGTTACACTTTCTCCCTCTGAAAGACTGATTGGGGGTGAGGCTGGCCTCTTACAGATGGGGACTTGTGACCTGAGGAGAGGTTAGAAAGCTCCTGGTAGGACATTGAGGTCAAACCTAGAGTTCTTTGCAATTTTGCTTCTAGCCATTCTTGCATTGACACAGTAGGAGGAGACATTCTTAACCTTCTCATCCTACCCAGGACATGATTTTCCATGTCACAAGCCTATTACTGGGGACTGGGGTAGAGTCACTTTAGTAGCTAGTGGACTGGCCACCATGTTAATTACGTCCCTTTGAGGGGAATCAGGCCTTGAGTTGCTACATGTTTTTAGAACACAATTTATCTGCAGGCTTGCATATATGCAGTGTTTTAAAACATAAGTTTGCAAACAGAAAACAAAAAAGTGTTCAGTTTAAATATATTTTTCTGGACATGAGAAATTAAAAATTTGGGGGGCAACTCTTTAAATAAAGTGTCCTTACTTCTGTGGCAAATTTGCCCAGAATGGAGCAAATTACTAGACAGTATGGAATGAGAACCATCCAATCTTGTCAAAAGAAAACCCTCTCATTTGTATAGCCAATGTATCAGGGCTAGTCCATACTCATCTTTTATTTAAAGCCCCCCAAATACTCAGATTATTTAAATTAACTAAGCTTTGAAGGATAGGATTGGTTAGTTTTTCATTTAAAATACTTATTGAGCACGCACGTGCCAGCTTCTAAACCCTAAGGATACATGGAACTCATGTAAATGAGAGAACTAGATAATACACAAATTAACAAATAATATTTAACATGTCAGATGGTGAAACTGCTAGAGGGAAGAAATAAAATAGGGTATAAGGAAGTGTGTGTGTGTAGTGAGGGGTTCTTGCTTCATTGAAGGCCTCAAGGATGGTGTAACATTTGAGCATTAGGGAAGTGTAGGAGCAGGTCTTTGAGACAACTAGAGGAAGACTGCAGCAGAAATAGTAAGTGCAAAGGCCCTGAGGTAGAGTGATGGTGTTATAATTGAGCAACAGCAAGGAATTGGCAGTCTTAGATAATTCAGATGGGGGATCTTCCACTCGGACCAAGAGTGGATCTTCAGGCTGGGTTTCCTCAGTGATTTCCAGGGATGGCTCAAGTTCACTCTGGCTGCTCCCATCCTCAAAGCAACATAGAAACTCCTTTAAAGGGGGTGAGGAAAGGTAGACAGAAACTACTCCCAGCCTGGAGAGCGTGGGGAGTCAATCTTGTTTACATATTTAAATACCTCCTTCACAACTAATAAAACTCAAATTGTTTTAATTGAGCATTTAAATCCTTCTCACCGGTAGGTATTTCAGGCATTCAGCTTTATGCCAATTATTGCATCATCTTGAAAGAGAAGCTTTTAAATTAATTAAGTCCATTACACTTGAATATTTGATTCCTGCCAATACATAATTTAAAATCTTCACTTCAGAAATAATTTAGTAAAGATTGGTAAGCCTTCGAAAATGTCCTAAACTCTGCACCTGGCCAGGCATAACCCAGGTCTCCAGATAGGGGGCAAACTGGCTTTCTGAAAGAGACATTTCAGGTTAGCCCCAGGCAGGCCAATTGGCTGTGTGCTTAAGAAGCCTGTCACCTATCTCAGACTTGGAGATTCTGATTCAGTGGTTTTGGAGAGAGCTCAAGATTCTTTTTCCCCCCAAATAAGTGATTTTCTTAGTGAGCCGATTTGAGGGCCATCAGTTTGGAACGAAGACAGGATAGGTTCTGTGTAATACAAAAGAACAAAATGTAGCATCCATCCTGTTTGGCTCAGATGCAGAAGGGACAATCGTCACAGTTTCTCTTACGTAGCTGTATTAGTCAGGGAAGGCTAGGCTGTGCTGCGGTAACAATTGCAAATCTCAGCAGCTTAATGCTCTGAAGTCTGTTTCTTGCTCTGCACTGAGCTCAGGACCACTGTCTGTATACAGTTACATTGTGTCCCTTGGGGCCTTCCAGGAGAGAAGAGACAGAGTGTCTTTATGGGTCATTTTAGGGGTCATGCCTGGAATGGTCTAGCCCTTCTGCCCTTATTCTATTAGGCAGAACTAGTCACTTGTCTCCTCCCAGATGCAGGGGGCCAAGAAAGTCAGCTTATATGCTCAAGAAGCAAGGGAAGGAGTTGGTGAGCATACACACGGCTACTCCCTGTTAGAATTTTCTGCAAGTTCTTTGTGTTTTTTCTACCAGTTTTGCTGGGTACTTAAGTCTATGCTCAGGATTACTGGCCCCTCTGACGTCAGCCATGGTTCACTGTAGCACAAGGAAGATCCCAGCCTGGTTAAACTAAATTACACAGAGATGTAATCGCATATATGATCCTCCTACCGCATCCATCCCAGAAATCTTTTTTTTTGGTCTTAAAGTAGGAGTCCCATCGCGGGGATGGCAGAGCTTCTTTCCTTTCTTTAGCATAGATTCTCCAAAAATTCATCATTTGTGTTATTGGCAGCGGGGGTTTTTAAGGGCCGGAGCAGACATCCTGTAGGAGGCGATGATTCTAAGTATGGTGTTTATGAGTTGGGGACTTTCTAGACAGTCTAAAAATATAAGCAGACAAGATAAGAATCTAGGAAGGGCACAGTCAAGGGTAGGAGTGGTTTGCCTTTATGGTGTGAGAAATCGTAAGGACTCAATGTGAACAAGTGAATTAAACAGTACAATTACCTATAATTGCGCAGACCCGGGTTTCTCCAAGGCTGGTCTCTGAACCAGAAGCATTAGCATCATCTGGGATCTTTTAAGAAATGCAGATTCTTAGATCCGACCCCACACCTATAGAAGTAGAAATTCCGGGGATGAAGGCAACAATCTATGTTTTGACAGCTCTCCAGGTGATTTTTATGCATATCGGTGTTCGATATCACTGGCATAGACTGAACATACTGTTTTGTCTAAACCTAAGTAATTAGGGAATCTAAATGGGATTTTTTTCCCCCTGTGGGAGAAAGAGATGGACATAAGCCTTCAGGACACTTGACAGAGAAACTGCTATTCTTTTAGACTAGATGCCTGCTTCTTTTGTATGTGTGACTACGATGCTCTACAGGGAGAATCAATATCTGGACAGGTAACTCAAGGCAGTTCAAGTGCCTAAGAGTACCAGTTATTTTTCACATACGTTACATAATAAGGCAGAAGTAATGAGCTAATCTATTTTAAAATCATTTTAGAGCAGAGATTGATTCAAAATACGTTTGTAGTTTTCCTCTTGGTTTTACTGATCACTTTCGGCCACTCTCTTCTTTGTCTACCCAGAACGTTGGGCACGATGGTTTTATAGGGACCAGCAATGTGTAATCCTCAGCTATTTATTGGAAATATTTTCAACTCTCCTCTCCCACCCCATCCCACAGATGAAAAGCTATAAATAAATTAAACCCACAGGAACCCGAGGAGAGTATCATGGACCTCAGCAGTTATGGTGTCTGTAGGGTGGAGGCGAGGAGGCTTGGGGACAGAGTGGGCCCAACGCTGCAAGGAATCTGAGATTTATTTCCTGGAGCAAGCCTCTGGGGTCAGCAACATTTGCCTCTTTTTCATGCAAGTGGAAAAGCAGGTTGAAGATAAAAATGCCCACTCTCCTGGCCCTTCTACAAACATCAGTGAATGAATCAAAGTCCAAAATAAGCCCTTCCAAAAATGGTCTTTTAGTATGGGAAGGAATGGCCCTCTGCTTCCCTAAATCTTTCAGATGTCACTGACCATGGCTGCTTATGTTCGCCACGACTAAATTTGCCAGATGAAATACAGGACTCTCAGTTAAATTTAAATTTCAGATAAACAGTGAATAGCATGTTAAGTGTATGTCCTATAGCTATATGTATGTAATATTTGAATAACTTGAAAACTTGAATATAGAATAAGTATGACCATTCATGTTTTGGGTAAGCAACTAGTTACATATTTTTTTTGGCATTAAGTATATTCCATGTTATATTCTCAGTTATGGGGCATACTTATACTAAAAAGTTAGTTTCTCTGAAATTTAAATCTAACTGGATGTCCAGAAATGTTTACTTGCTAAATAACTTTTATTAGCTACAACTTATGTAGCTGATGGTAAAGGAATACTTGGAGCTACCAAGATGTGCAGAACTTTTTAAAAAAAAATTTTTAGATTTTTCTTATTTATTTGACAGAGACATCACAAGTAGGCAGAGAAGCAGGCAGAGAGAGAGGGTGTGGGGAAGCAAGCTCCCCGCTGAGCAGAGAGCACATTGCAGGACTTGATCCCAAGACCCTGAGACCGTGACCTGAACTGAAGGGAGAGGCTTAACCCACTGAGCCACCCAGGCGCCCAAGATGTGCAGAACTTCTTACTAATCCCTAGACATGGCCCCTGGTCAGCAGTGTCATTTTTCCTTTGGACTCTGTTTATTAAGCTATTATTACTTTCTCTTTGCCGCTCTGGTCTTGGGCAACTTTTCCTTTCTCCTCTCTTGGAGAGATGGTCTTGCTGGTCTTTGCCTGTTGGCAGAGACAAAGGCTGACCTGTTAGACACAGTATCAGCCAAACTGAGTTCTGTTTAACAGACGGGTTTCGCCCTGAAAATTAGGTTAATCTCTCCGTTCTGGAGCTAGGTAACGTCTGGATCTTTGTGGCTCAGAAAGCCTGGTGTTTCTGAAAGCTTAGCTAGCTCCAGTTCTCTTTCATGATTTCTATCATCAGTGAATCACAAAACCTAACTTTCAAACCTAGTTCTTTGTGTAGGCAATGTTAGCCCCCCTAATTACCATCAATTAGATGAATAAGAACACTTGACCCCCACCAACTCCGGTCCTGATGGGAAAACCAGCTTAGATAGTGTCAGATACAACTTTACTCAATAGGGCTCACTCAGACTTCTGTGCAAGTAACAGAGACTTAGGTGCAGCAATGGGAAGTCATTTTGTTCTTTCTGTCCCAGAATCCAGTTGCTGCCTCTCTCTAGAGACCTTTTATGATTGCTTAGTTCTCTATGAAGTCAACAGGAACATAGGACACCAAGGAAGTCTGTAAGAGTGAGAGACTCTGACCTAATTCGAATGTCCCCATAGTTCAGTTACTCAAAAGATTGGCAAGCCTTAAAGACACAGGATATAGAAGTTACTAGAGTTTCACCCAAACTCCACCCCATGTTGGGATTACAATCATCTTTTTCCTGTTCCTCTCTTCTTCTCACTTTGTGTGTAGGGGGATTTCAGGTGTATAAAAAAATACTGTTGATTTCTTTTATTTGGACAGGAGGCCTTTGTTATCTGGGTGGAGTTCTACTTGGGAGTGGTTGCTGGGATTACATTGTGGAATGAGGCAGAGTGATTTTTTTTGCTTTTTGTTTTCCGAAAACCAGATGTACAGCAGTCTCATTTCTTTTTTCCATGGAAGAGTCTTGGGTTTGGTGGCTGGATTAGATAGACTAAAAAAAAGAAATGAAATTTAAACTCACCATCTGTTGATGGTGCAGAGCGCTTACATAGTTTGACCTTGCTCATAAACTGGATTGCGATCTTACTCAGGAGCTAAAATGCTCCTTTTGCTCTTAATCATAGCTTATAAAAAGCAGAGTGAGGACACAGGGACAGTCAGGTGGTAGCAGTTTTTCTCACTGCTACCTGATTTTTTTGTGCGGTAACTACACTTTGGTTTTTAAGAGTTTGCAATCTGATGACGGCAGAATTACCTCAGATCTCTTCTAATGCCACCCCATGCCTTAGATCAGGTGTAGTCCCCTGATCTGTGCTTTCATAGCTTCTCACAACCGTAATGTATGTACTGGGCTGGGAGTCCCTGAGGGCAGAGACTACGTCCGTCTTGTTGACTCTGGAGCACAGCAGGGGCCAACAGGTGGCTGCCTGTGTTGGACTTCTAGCAACATAATCCGTGACACCCTTACTCCAATAGCAGATTGTCAGTAATATCTTAGGACCAAGAGAATTTTCAGAAAGTCTAGAAAGAGAAGCTGGAGATTTGTCCGTATGTGAATTACTTGTTTGTTGGGCTAAGTGACCTTTTTCTACTCCTGCCTCTCTGCCTACTTCTGATCATCTTCACCCACTAAAAGAGAGTCCACATGGCAGATTAAGAATTGTTTCACAAGTGAGATATTAGGAAAATAAATCTCATGTACTGAAACAGAGGTTGGCAAAATTTTCTGTACAGAGTCATTTATGCTTGCTTAGTTCTTTGTGGAATTATGGTCTTTGTCGAAATGTTATTCAGTTACTGCCCTCATAGTGACTAAGCAGTTACTGACAACAGGCAAAGGGCGTGAGCATGACTGTGTTCCAATCAGACAGGTATGGACACTGAGATGTGAATTTCATGTACCTTTCACGTATCATGGACTGTTATTCTTTAAAAAAATATCTTCTGGGATGCCTGGGTGGCTCTGTCAGTTGAGTGTCTGCCTTCAGCTCAAGTCATAATCCTGGGGTCCTGAGATTAAGTCCCACATAGGGCTCCCCGCTCAGCAGGGAGTCTGCTTCTCCCTCTGCCCTTCTGCCTACTCATACTCTCTCACTCTCAAATAAGTAAAATCCTAAAAAGAAAAATTAAAAAAAAAAAAAGGCTACCCATTTAAAAATAAATAAAAAATATTTTCCTCCAAACGTTTAATAATGTAAAAACATTCTTAACTCACAGGCTATATAAAAACAGGTAGTAGGTCAGATAGAGCCCACTGGTCAGTTAGGTGATCTCCAGTTTGGTGCTCATCCCCCCCCCGCCCTCCCCCCCAAAAGCAAACCAATAAACAAAACAAATTAAGAAAAAAAATTAAAAGCTGTGTTGCAGAAAGGGAGCATTTTTGCTTTATCTGCTTTATAGCTTCCCTAGGTAGCTAGGCACTAACAAGGAACAAAGGAGGTTTTTCTTAGTGGCTTGTTTTTGTGCAATTTTGTATTTAAACATACATGGATGCTTGCCTATGTGCTCACATATGTGTCTAATAGAAGTAGGACCAAGTGTTCAGATCGCATTTGATTTATTTTCTTAGCCATTTAGGATGGTGAGAGGGAATTGTAGAAGATACAGTATTATCCCAGTTTTTTTTTTTTTAAAAAGCACATTATGCCAAAAAAATGCTTGTCAAAAGTTCTGGAAGTTGTGTATTTACTAAGTGGTAATAGCGGTTTGCCCATTACTCTTGGGAGTGGGATTGGTCGGGAGGAAGGGTCCCTGACCTTTTTCTGAATTATTTGCTTTTATTTTTATTTTATTTTATTTTTTATTTATTTATTTGTCAGAGAGAGAGAGAGAGGGAGAGAGAGCAAGCACAGACAGACAGAATGGCAGGCAGAGGCAGAGGGAGAAGCAGGCTCCCCGATGAGCAAGGAGCCCGATGTGGGACTCGATCCCAGGACGCTGGGATCATGACCCGAGCCGAAGGCAGCTGCCTAACCAACTGAGCCACCCAGGCGTCCCTGAATTATTTGCTTTTAAAAAGGGAAGGATTCTTGTATTATTTGTGGAAATCAAATTAGTTAAATATTTAATTAAAAAAGTATATTCATGAGAAAGAAAACACTGCCTGCTTCTGTGAACCCTACAATTTGTCTGTGATTTTCATGTTATTGTATTCTTTTCATATTGACACTTTCTGAAATACAACTTTTGAGAAATCTCTTCATCTATGAGAGAATTGATAATTAGGAAGGGTTAGGTTTTATAGGCACAAGAATATCTTCTCAAGAGATGCTGATATTTAAAGCAATATAAAAGTACCAAATAATAAAAGCCCACAGTCTGCAATACTACAGATCCAAACTATATACCTCAGATTTTAAAATGCATTTCTTACTAAGAGGCCTTTAAAGCAGGTGGTGCCTTTGTCCCCTGATACCAATGTGTTTTAATAAGGCTCCACTAGATTTTCAGTCTCTGGTTAAATTGGAACTGACATTTATGCTAATTAGCTGGGCTGGTGAGCTCTGAAACAGGTAAAATTGAAATACAATGGGCTCCAAATTATGTTCTCTTTCACAGTGAAGGCTCAGAAGAATATTTAGTTTCCTTTGTCAGTAGTCCATAGTTTGCTCTTTCCACCGTTCTTTCTCCGCCTGGTGTGTTAATCTGGTAATCTGAAATCTTTTTGTCTGCCTGTAATATGATAGGCTGCTTTCCTGTTGTCCATCTGTCTCCTACAGGAGGTGAAAAGACTTTCCAGAAATGGTTTGGGTTGATGTTATTAATCTTTATAAGCAGAGAAATTCCTTGAATAATTTAATAGCCAAATGGCATGAGGGGAACTTGGTATGAAAATGAATTTTCCTGTCAGCTTTAAAAATCACAGCATGGCCAGGCTTTCATCCATGCAACTCAAATATCAAACCAGTGCTTGTTTGTTTTCTTTTATGCAGGTTCTCTATTTGCTCCACTTAAAGCGACGGGGAAACATCTAGAAAATTTGTGTGTACTTTCTTTTTTCCTGTAAAAAAATCTCTAACAAACTAACCAGCAAAAAGAAAGCCCTCCTTGTTCTCTGAAACAACAGATGCTGTCTTTGACCTTGGGATTTAAGGGCAAATCTATTCTTGTTTACATGTCTTGAATTTCTTGGGTTTGCCAGTACGAAGGCAGCAGTTGGGAATGAATGCTTTTGAAAGTATATGAGTGATTTAAAAAAAAAAATTAGTCTGCACAGCTGTTGCTAAAAAAAAAAATAGCTGTTTTCCCCCCTCCTTCCAGTGTCACTAATATACAGGGTTTTCAAGATTATTATCATTATTACTATTATTATTATGTTTTCTTTTGGACTTTTAATTGGAATTAACTGAATTACAGATGTCACAGCTTCTGGGTGTCTGATCTGACCGCCTGCTTACTTGTAAAGGCACCTCTGGGTGGAGGATGACATATTGGATTTGTAAGGTCCCATTGTTTCTTGATGGTGGTAGGAGACACAGCAACACAACACTTGGCTGGGTTAGGCAAGCCAGCAGGAGCTGGAATGTGAATAACCGAGCAAGTTTTTCTCTCCGACACAGCCTCTTTGCAAAGCAGTCTTGCTTTGCCCTGTCTTTTGGAAAGTCAATGTATGAAGGTAGCCAGAGATCTTTAATAAATGTGAGGTCCAAGTGATACTACTCAGCATGAAGTAGGCCCACATGGGATTGTTATTATTCTGTTAGAAGACCACCAGCAAGTTTGCTGTTGTTGTTGCTGTCATTTTGTGTCCAAACCAGTAGATAGGCATTGATCATTTTTGTTTCTTTTTGCATGAATTGTGTCCTTGGGAAGGAAATCTGGAGGATGAGAAACTCATACCTTTGAGCAACAGAGAATTAAGTAGTGACTTCATCCTTTTTGATAGTACTGAAATGAGAAGTGCCTTTTCTCTTTAAATATCATAAAACTCAACCTCATCTATTTCTACTTTACAGTTTCAACTTGAGGAGACTGACCATGAGATGGCCCAGTTTCTTTTTTTCCCTTTGGAGCTCATTTTCCTGAGTGGTTTTTTTTGTTTGTTTGTTTGTTTGTTTGTTTTAATCTTTACTCAGATTAACTTGTTATTTGCAGATCATTCTAGTGAAATTCCCAACAGCGGTTAATATAATTTTATTAGTCAATTTATAGGCAAAAGACGAGATGTATTAGGATGTCACCATGGGTACTTAACTAGAACATTTAAATCAAAATATCTTTATTCTATTAGCTCTGGCTGCTAATTAAATAACAGGTAAGCAGCTCAAGTGTAATGAGCCAACGTGGAAGAAGCCAGGGGCCCATGGAAGGTGCCTTTCCTCTGGCTTGATCAGTAACAAGCAAGCAAATAGATCACGGTGGTCATCTTCTGCTTAGAATGAGGTGGTTTTGCAGGCACTGGCGATCAAGCACAGTTGACCCTTGAATAACGGCAAGGTCTGAACTGTGCGGGTATCCACTTTTTTTTTTTTTTTTTTTGATAAATGCAGTCCAGTATTGTAAATGACTTTTCTCTTCCTTGATTTTTCTTAATACCATTTTCTTTTTTCTAGCTTACTTTATTATGAGAATATGGTATAGGGGTGCCTGAGTAGCTCAGTTGGTTAAGCATCTGTCTCTAGATTTTGGCTCGTGTCATGATCTCAGGGTCATGAGATTGAGCCCTGTGTCTTTATGTTATTCTAAGACTTCTGGCCAACAGTAGGCTATTAGTAGTTCAGTTTTTGAGGAGTCAGAAGTTGTGTGCAGATTGTTGACTGGGGGGGGTTAGGTCCCCAGCCCCACATTGTTGTTCAAGGGTCAATGATACTTATGAGTAGGCCCAGGGTTGACCATCCTCTTCTGGAGGACAATGCTTTCAGTCACTTTATTCCTAATTTTCTTGACATCCTAACAAGAGTATATGAGGACCAATGTTTTAAATTTCAGCCTTTAGAAAGTGACCCTGTATAGAGGTAGTTAAGGCATCTTGCTTTCTCAAATTGATGCTTCTGGAAGGCACCACTGGAACACCCAGTGGGGTAGCTGGCATCTACAACAAAATGGTTCTAACTTTTGGAGAGTTTCTTTTGAGACATTGAGAGATGATCTTTTGAGACATTTTCCTTGTTAACTTATAGTACTTTAAAAGGTTCCAGTACTTTCCCTTGAAGGTCCGGAGAAACTGTAGGCTCTACAAGAGTTTTAAGAAACTTGATTCTCCAAGCAATTGCTCAGAAATCCATTTTCTTGGTTCAGAAACCCAAGATAGATGTTTAAAATTCATTTGTCCAACCAATCAATTACCTACTCAATCAACCAACTACCCAACCAAACAGCCAACCAGCCAACTTCATTGAGTAAATCTTGTTCTGGAACTCTTTCTTAAAACCTTTATAAAGCTTATTAAGAATACCAAGAAAGGATGGTACAGGTGTGTTTTATAAAACTTAATAGTTAGACTTGTCAATTTATCGGTAATGGGGTAAATGATGCTGTCATTTTAACTTATCTCCATGTTAAATTTTTTCCAGCCCTATTAAGGGCTGAACTATGCATAATTCTTGTTTAAGAGCAGTGACATTTTCTACAAAATTATAGAAAGTTACATCTGTAAAACTATAAAGTTAAAAGGATAAAGCATTCCTTAGGATAGACTTTCTTCCCTGATGTTTTTACATGCAATATTTCACACTATGAGTCTAGTATAAATTTTCTTTTACACTCACATTACTGGAATATTGGTAGGTACAACATTAATTTTTGGAGTTCACTAGAATGGAATATATTGCTTGAAAACTTAAACAAATTTAACTCAGTCTGAGAGTTTATAAAAGAGGATTTAAGCTTAGTGAGTTTTAGAAGTTGCTTTTTTCAATTAAAAATTTTTTTTGGTCTTTTGGCAAAGAATAAAATCCACAGACTCTGTGAGGAACTGCGGTGTAAGAAAAATTAGCTTTTAAAGATTTCTTCTTTTCTTGTTTTATTTGAGTGTGAACATGGCTAGGGGTTTTAGGGAAATAGGTTTAAAGAGGACATTTTCAGTATTTCCTAATGAGAACTAAAATATAAAATAGGGGGGTGGGGTTATGGGCATTGGGGAGGGTATGTGCTATGGTGAGTGCTGTGAAGTGTGTAAACCTGGCGATTCACAGACCTGTACCCCTGGGGATAAAAATATATTATATGTTTATAAAAAATAAAAAAATAATAAATTTAAAAAATAAATATAAAATAGGAATTGACTTATTAAAAATTTTGTTTTGGATTTTCCCAAAACTTTCCATCTCTACCTAAGCCCATCCTATTTAAACAGAAATTTAAAAATCTATATTTTGGAAAATGATTACTTGGACTCAACTTTTGAGATGTATGTGCTTTTGTGTATGTTTAAATTTTGTTATGCCTGTATTTTGACCAAGCATTTAAATAACTGAAACACTCACAGTAAGAAATACAGGTTGTCTGTCTTACAAGGCTGGACCACAGTGGCTAACTGTTTTCAATGAACCTTCTTTCACAAGGCCAGTTTCCGGTCAAACCACGTAGTAGGGTACCTTTCTACAGGGAAGTATATAGAAAAAGCATAAGTTTTAGATAGAGAGAGACCTAACTCAAACCTAAGCCTCTTAACAGTACTTTGTGTACATTATTTTAGCCCCCTGAGACTCAAGAATTATATGCTTTCTAAATGCCAGGCACTACACTAGGAAGAAGCAAACATCTTTCCTTTTCTTAGGGAGGTTATTATCCTGTGGGAGAGGCAGACTCATAGGCAAAATCTTAATATACGTGATGGGTGTGCTTATGGTCAGAGAAATGTGCTCAAAGTGCGACAGGGTAGGGGCATTTCTGCCTGGCAGCTCACTCCTTCTCAGCACACTCTTATTGGAAGGCTAAGTATGTGCTAGGCATAGTCCTAGGACTTGCATACCAGGGAACAGGTAAGCACAGTCCTGACCCTTCTGTTGTCTTATGGTCTGAGTAATGAAGAGATGACCATGAACTAGAAATCCTGGGCCCTACCTTCTAGGTTGTGTGAGGATGAAATGAGATTTCTTTCTCTTTCGTGCCACCTCCATCCTCTCAGGCTCTCTGCTCCCTCAGTCCTCCATTTGCCTTAGCAGAACTTGTGGGCTGGGCCAGGTTTTCTCTGGGGTAGCTGTTTCTCTTGGTTAACAGTTCTATACAATGAGTTGTCTTACAGGTGAATGGCTAAATATTTCTTCCTGAGAATGTTTGCATTATTACCAAAGACCTTTGGAGGCATCAAGACCATACTAAACATCTCTTCATTTGACAGAATTTCAGCTACAGAACAGGCCTGTATGGATGACGGGGGTGTCTTCTTAGGTCCTACCATCATGGCTCCTGGCTGTTCTCCCGATATTGGTGGTTAGGGGTGGGGTCCCTCGCGCTTCATGGAGAGAACGGCAGGTGGTAGCCCCGCCCTGCCTCCAACTTGAATGTAGCTGGTTTGTGGGCTTGCCAGGCTCAAATCCAAACCAAAGAATTAGGCTAGACCCAGAAGTTGGAATGCTTCACTGCAGGTATAAGTCCTTCTTATTACAATGGTAGAAAATCATCTTCTCTTGGGCTTTAAATTTCAGGTTATTATTCTGAGAAGAGGATTAGGACCTGTGAGATCATCCTATTTAAGTTCTTCCAAGATATGATCTTTTAATTATAAAATTAATATTAATTATATAATTATATAATAGAGTACATTTAATATCATTAATTAATGATTATGAAATATAACCACTTATGTGCACTTATTTTGACCCTTGAACAATGTGGGGGTTAAGGGTGCTGATCCCCCACACAGTCAAAAATCTGCATATAACTTTTGACTACCCTAAAACTTAACTACTAATAGCCTACTGTTGATTGGAAGCCTTACTGATAACATGAACAGTCTATTAGCACATATTTTGTATGCTATATCTATTATATACTGTATTCCTTTTTTAAAAAAATATTTTCTTTCTTTATTTTAGATATAGAGATAGAGAGGGAGCCAGGGGAGGGGAAGGAACAGAGGGAGAGGGATAAGCAGACTCCATGCTGAGCAAAGAGTCCGATGTGGGGCTTGATCCCATGACCCTGAGATCATGACCAGAGCTGAAACCAGTAGTTGGACACTTAACTTATTGTCCCACCCATGCACCCTGATTATATACTGTATTCTTAAAATAAAGTAAGCTAGAGAAAAGAAAATGCTATTAAGAAAATCACAAGGAAGAGAAAATACATTTATAACATGTACTGTACTTATTGCAAAAAAAAAAAATCTGTGTATAAATGGACCTGCACAGTTCAGACTTGTGTTGCTCAAGGGTCAACTGTATAATTCTTAGTTCCTCAAGCAAATAAGTATATAGGAAATACACAGGTAAATATAAAATACTCCTTGTAGTAATATAAGAATTATCACCTAGGCAGGAGGATAAAGAGCAGATGCATGAATCATTTCTGTATATATATATATATATATATATATATATTTTTTTTTTTTTTTTTCCCCTTTTGAAACAGGTAGGATCATGTCATTTCCCTTCTCAGTGAAGTCCAGTAACCATCTTACTATACCAGAATAGCCCGTGTTCAGAAGCCTCTAAGAACTGCCTTTCATCTCATTTTTCATCCCAAGTATTTTCACATCCTTTAAGCACCCTTTGCTCCAGCTTACTGGGTCTTTTAGCTGTCCCTCCAAAGACTGAGCTTTTTATGTCCAGGCCTTTGCTTATTCTGTTTGGTCAGTAAGGGATACATTTTACTTCCTATTTCATTTAGAAGATCCTACAGATTCCATAAGACTGAGTTCAGATGCCTTCTCTTTCATGAAACCTTCCATAGTCCTGCATCAGAATCAATTATTTCCTCCTCATTGTTGGTCTATTGTGTGTATCACTGTTACCCGATGTTGGTTTTTCTCATTCTTGCTTATATCTACTTAATTCATTCTCTATCTATACATTCATTCAACAAGTATTTCTTGAAGCCTTGCTCTATCCCTGGCACTGTGCAAGGATATGGGAATGTAGTGGGAAGCAGAAGACAGACATGGCGCCTGGGCTTTGGGGAGCTAATAGTCTTCAGGTGGAGACGGGCAATAAGGACACAGCAAAACCCATGAAACTAAAACTTCAGCTGTGATTAGAGCAAGGAAGATAGAGAGATTTGTGTATCTCTCTTTCTAGACTCTAATCTCCTTAATGTCAGTGATAGCCTCTTGCTTGATAGGGAAGGCAATAGAATAAGTCAGCTACAGCCATGTAGTGGGGTTCATGCTCTGTTGGGGGTTGAATTCAGTCCCCTGAAAAGATATGTGGAAGTTCTAAGCTCCAGTACATGTGAACATGATTTTATTTAGAGTAGAGTCTTTGCAGATGTAATCAAGTCAAGATGAGGTCATGCTCAATTAGAGTGGGCCCTAATCCAATATGTGGGGCCCAATAAGAATAGGAGAAAAGACAAAGACACAAGGGAGAAGGTCACGTGAAGGCAGACAGGGCTTGGAGTGATGAATTTATAAGCCACGGAACACCAAGGAATGGCAGCAACCACCAACACCTAGAGGGGAGGCATGGAACAGATTCTCCCTCAGTACCTCCAGAGAAACCAACTGTGATGGCACTTAGATTTTAGACTTCAAGCTTCCAGAACTGTGAGAGAATAAATTTCTCTCTTTTTTTCTTTTTCCTTTTTTCAGCCACCCAGTCTGTGGTAATTTGTTCTGGCAGTCCCAGGAAACAAATATACTGTCCTAGAGGGAAATTCTTGTGAACTAGCACACAGCACCACAATGCACTAATGTTTGGGTAAATGAATGAATTTGTATAAACGATTGAATGAATGAATAGAGTATTGAGTTTGTTTTCTTCAATATTAAGAGACCAGGGTGAGTTCAGGATATTTCTTTGTGTTCCAACTCTTTTTTAAGAAGAAGAAAAGAAATGTGGATTTCCAGTTAACAGCAACATTGTCATTGGTTGAGGAGGCTGTTTTACTGAATTACTTAATTGCCCATGGGACTCTGTCTTTAGAAATAAAGCGTGTTTTTGTCACTGTGGCTAGTGAGGGGATTTTAAAAAGCTGGGATTACTAAATATTGAAATAGCAGCAACTCTTTGCCCTTTTCACTCTAAAGTAGAGACGGTCTTTATATTTCCATCCCCAACTTTCTCAAGCAATTTCTGCTTTGTCCCTCCGGTTGGATGGTTCGCTTCAAGATTAAGCACCATTTATTCTTTTTGGAGGGGGCGGGAAGGGGTTGTTCATGATTGTTAGAATTCGTGTCCCATTTTATATTTTTATAAAGTATTTTACAGTTGTTGCTTGCGTTCCATAGCACTCAGGCATTCGTGAGGTAATGTTTTCTGTTCGTAAAGAGAAAATAAGGGACCAAGATGTTCAGTGACAGTTGAAAGCTACACTGATCAGCTAGTCACTAATCGGGGGTACAACCCCTTTTCTTCTTCCTGGGGACCCTTACCCTTCCTCTGCCTCCTAAGTCCTTCTCAGGCTCAGTCCATCACGCCACCACCTCTTTAAAGTCTGCGTGATCTCCTCTTGTCTCACAAATCTCCATTGCCCTTGACTGATGAAATTTTGTTTATATGGGTTTTCCCAAGGAGATGATGAGTCCCTGGAGGGCAGTAAGCAGACTCAGCCAGTGGGCATCAGGAACCATCTCTTGGATGAGTGATTGGATAAATGAGTGAATGAAATTCCTAGAGTTGATTGAGGCTCGGAATAGCCAGTCCTTTGGCAGCCAGCTTCCCATTTTGTACACCTAAGACCATACCCAGGAGTGGGTACTCACTGTGGTGAGTATCTAAATCACACAGAGGCAGGAGTGGGACAGCACTGCAGCCCGGAGACAGTCAGCCTTTAGCTCTCCCCAGCTCTCCTACTTGTGTTGTCAGTGGAGAATTGAGTCAGCCATTTTCCCGGCTGTCCTCATGAGACACTTGCTCAGAGGTGCCAACCAGATGTCTCAGTCATAGTCAGAGGAGGCAGGCCAAACCAGCCATGGTGGCTCCCCGTGCAGAAGGATAAGGCAGTAGTAGGGATTGTCCTCATACAGAAACCTTCTGTCGTGCCTGAAGTTTGCATTAAGGGACATGGTTGTCAGGGGACTCCGGCAACAGCATAGCGGTCCTCAACTCCGGAGTGTGGTTCATTTTCCCCATGTTGTTATGTGCCATTTCCGTGTCTGGATGAGTGTCACGTGATATGGCACGGAGCAGTCAACGTGGACTGAGCACTTGTAACGTTCAGGAGGGGATGTTCACCCTCTGTGTACCCATCTGATCACACACACACACCGAGCCTCATGAAGGCCTGTTTTCAGGACCCTCAGATCATGGAACAGTACCAAGAGGAAAGATAGTCTCCTAGCAGTTAATTTAGTACAAGAAATGATTTATTGAAGGGAATGAATTTGCAGAGAAAACTTCTGTCGGTATTTATTCTCAGGATTACGGATCTCAGAGTGATAGACCTGCTGTTTTTATATATGTGGTTTTTTCTGCATTGTTTCAATGCTGGGACTCATTTTCTCCCACCTCTCCCCCAAGCCAGAACCCCGCTTTGAGAAAACATGGTTACGTGTGTGTTATTTCACAATAATCTTTTTGAAAATTATTATTATAAGTGAATTTCACATCGTTGGGGTTATTTGTACTTGCAGGAGTACTCTTAGGAAATATTCACTTGATGACAAAAGGAGCAATTGCAGACTTTACTTTCTAGGACTGGTAGATAAGAAAAAGTGAAGCTGTTTGTGGGACCCCCCTCTGCCACTAATTCTGTGTGTCTTCTGTCAATCACTTAATCTCTCCCACCCACGACTTCCTTAATGTTCAAAACGAGCAGGTAGAAGCTGAGGACCTCTTAATTCCCTCCAGTTCTACGGTTCTGTGATTTTAGCTGTGTGTAATTCTAGCCCTTTTTGTTTGCATGTAAGTTAAAAGTTGGCAAGCAGTACCACAAATAATGAGGAAGATAAATTTTTCAAAATTGGACAAGCTAGACTCCTTAGAGGCAATATTCCTGGTATTGAATTTATAAACTCTTTCTGGTTAAAAAAAAAAAAATCTCCCGAGTGGTTTCTAAACATTTGTATTCTTTCTCCCTTCATTTTTAAAACACTATCTCAGTGATTGCAGAGCGATGCCTCCGAAATGTAATCTCTTATTCATCGTGGCGTGCTGGGAGCTTGCAGGATCCATGTGAAGTTAAGCACGCACAGATCTTGAAGGTCAGAAGTACACCTAATGGCACTCTGTGGTCCCATAGCCTCGCCTTTAAGCATTAGTGATTGCCATACTCAAGGAAGTGTCCCATTTGGGAGCTGCTGGATTTTAGCCATAAACCAGAATTTGGGTATATGCATCTTGTGAAAGCCAAAGTGGTTAGTGTTGCCAGAGATGGCCAGGTAATACTACTGAATTAATGAACTGGGCGTTGTGCCATTTCCGCTGAAAAAAGTGGGGCAATTTATTAAGATTCAGCACAATAGACACAGGGAACGGTAAATTGACTGGATGTGTTGTAGAAATTTGAAAATCGATCATGAAAAAGGAAAGAGACCGCCGTGGAAAGAAGAGGCCTGGCACAGAAGGTTGAAAGCATTCAGTTAAATAGATGTCTGGCCCATTGGATATCCACTAAGAACAGGACAGTTTGGGCAAACACATCTCAAGTGGTCTGTGTCCGTAGTAGTGAAATCCGCCACAGGACTGTGGTTTTCTGGGACCCATCAGAAAGTAGCTTTTCTGGATGGTCAAGCTACCACCCTCTAGCTTCAACTTAATTTTAATTTGAAAATGGAAATATTTTAAATGATATACTACCTAGTTACATAGACCTTTCTTTCTTACTATAAACTTATTTTCTGATAATTTTGGAAGAAGTAGGAAAATACAGAAGGAACCCGCAATTGTTTAATCTTGCCATCTTACTCACCCTTTTGCTATATTTCCTTCTAGTCTTTTCTTCATTCATATTTTAAACACAACACATACATAATGGTGCTCACATTTTGAAAATATGTGAAGTATTGTCTGATCTTTTCTGATTTGGAGCAGCTATGAGGGAGAGCTGAGGGCATGAGGATCAGGGCCATAAAATTTCTCCCCTCCCTGTTCCTTTCTCCACACTCCAGTGGGTGGCGAGTGCACCGGCAGCTTCCCGAGGAAGGGCTGGACTCAGAGACACCCTGTTTGCAGTGGACACGCATCTTCCCTTGTCACGGCCTGAGGGGAGGCCATGTGTACTCTTGGGCTTTGGCACTTCCTGGCCTTGCTCCTGCGTTCATTGCTGAAACCCTCCCTGCCCCTTCCTACCCAGCTATAAACATCTGGGTGGCTGGGCGATATTTAGCTTATCTAAATTACAGCAAAGTTGATGGTGAAAGAGCAAAATATAAATGATGGTGTCTGTTCTCTAAACTCTCTCGTAAACCATAGGTATCAGTGACTATGTCATTCCATGTGACAAAACTTGTTAAAGTCATGGGAAGGCAGGGGGAACATGTTTGAAGACTCTTTCCATTTAGTGTTTCTGGGTCAGCTGGGGTCAGATGACACATATTTGGTTTGGAGGCAGGTTTGTGATATTAAAAGATTGCTCCCACGAGGCAACCTCGTGTGAGGAACTAGCGAGAGCCTTGGAAGCAGGCAGACCTGGAATTGAGTGCCAGTTTCCCTTAGCTTCTCAGCACCATCTTGAGCACGTTATATAACTATCATAAACATCAGTTTCCTCACTTGTGGGCTACAGTGGTTTGTACTTCCCAGATGTTTAGGGAGCTTCGGTGAAAAGATACGTGGCGGTCCCTGGCACACAGTAGGTGCTTACTAGTGAGCTTGCTCCTACTGTTTTCCCCGGAGGTTTCCGGGAAGTGTGCAGAGGAATACAGTTCATCCTTGAGGCAGTAAGTGATGGTGATAATGGGATGCTAATATTTACCCAGATAAACAGCTTGCACAAAACGATTTGTATAATGGTAATCAGCAGAAAAGGTTCTCATTAAATGCTGTGATTTGAGATTTCCTTCCCTCATACTAAAAAGGTTCGGATGAGAGTGAAAGTCACTGTTGAGTCTTCTCTGCTTTGCTGTCAGGATGTGTTCTTATGTTTGTTAATAAAGCTGGCCGTGCTTCTCTTTATGACATTCTCATCAATTCCCAAGAATTTCAGTGAGTGGGAGCAGGGAGGGGAGATTGGGATTTGGGGGTTACTTTGTGTTTGAGTTGAAAAGATAGACACATTTGAGGAGATTGATTATGATCTGCAGTAACTGGGGGGCACATGTATTTTGTAAGTGCTTGATAGATTCCTGGAAGAAAAATGTAAAAGTAAAGAGCTTTGCGTTTTGCTTGTGGACGCCATTCTGAAGAGTGTGTTATTAGCTTTTTATTTTGCTTCTTAATGCATAAGTTGAGGGACAAGTAGATTTTT
Organism: Enhydra lutris kenyoni; assembly: GCF_002288905.1. Taxonomy (NCBI): domain Eukaryota; kingdom Metazoa; phylum Chordata; class Mammalia; order Carnivora; family Mustelidae; genus Enhydra; species Enhydra lutris. The sequence goes on from NW_019154086.1 coordinate 19,418,105, forward strand.
GTATTGTAATGCTCGAAAACACAAGCTTAATTTAAATGCTAAATATTAATATGTAGCAAGAGATTGCTTAATGATAGTGTAGAGTAGGAAAAGATATTGAGAAAAATTTCATATGAAGAAGTTAAAGAAATTGAGGGAAATTCCTTATTTTTCAACCCTGGGTTTTAATCCCCCTCACTACGTAGCTGATTTTTCTAAGCGCAATGCATTTCCTTCCAATAAACTGAATTCCCTTAAGTTTTTGTCATTTCAGAGTGGAGTAACTTTGTCTTAGTCATTAAACCCATCTCAAAGGGAAAGACAGGTTGTAATAGGAAGTCTGAAGTCCAATTCTATCTTTAGAAATGGGTGACAGAAGTCACACCTGCCTAGAGGTGCCTCTTGAGTGATATGCAGTGTATCATTGAGCAGAAAACTCGGACTTTGTTGAGAAAAGGCATTAGTTTACAAGGAGTATTTATTAAGTACCTTTTGTATTAGATGGGGGAAATGAAGCCAAACCCTTATTTATTTTTTCTGCTTTAGGCTTCTGGAAGGCCAGAATCAGATTTAACGTACTATGAATAGTTACTGTAGCTTTGTTATTTTGCTCATTTGCTTCCTTTTTTTCTTCCTTAAATTTTTAATTTCTGAATTAATAGTCATATATTCATTTATTGATTCAGTCATCAAACATATTTCTGTGTTAGTTAAAAGGGAAAGGAAAAAATCCTATACACTTCACAATCTTGAGAAACCCTGTGAACAAAAACTGTAGTTCAAGAGAGGCTGTATTCCATCAAGAACACACCCACCGTCTGTGAGGGAGAAGACTTAGTGCAGCGCCGCCCATGGGAATCATGTACTTTGCCGGGCACAGAGCTATGGGAAAGACTTTGTATGAGAGGCAGCAATGTGTATCTTTTGGGGTAGAGCAAATTTTAAGGAGTAGATAAATTGTAAGTCATAATTAAAAGTGAGTAAAGAAGTAAAGGAGATTGCTACCAGGGGGAGAGGTTAAATAATAGGCAAGGAGATATGTGACTAAGAGCCTCAGTGAGTGACTGTCCTGTGGCATTTCAGGAAAAGGACTTATTTGTAAAGGAGATTGGAGGGATAGTGATGGCATATTAGATGAATTCTTTCTTCCCTGGAGGTGAATGAGCAAATAGTGCTCCAGGGAAGGACAAAGCCAGGCTACTGGTAAGAGCTGGAGATCCCTAGCATTCAACTGCTTGAAAGAAAAAGTTGAAGGATATTTAGGTTTTTCATCTTTAAACACCCAGCTGCTTGTGTGACACCATGTGACTAGGTTATGACTTAGTAAGATTCTGAACAAAAGGGCTCTCTAGAAAGACTCCTCCTCTTATAAAATGTTGGTCCCAGAGCCCCTTTACTTTCTTAAAAGGTACCGAGGTCTCCAAGAAGCTTTTGTTCAGGTGGGTTATATCTATCACTTTTTATTGTATTATCAGTAAATGAGAATTTATAAAATACAGTGAGGAATTTTTAAAGCATAAGAATATACCAACACATATTCCATTAGCTTCAGAGTGATGATACCCTCTTGAGTCATGTAGCTTCTGGAAAACTCAACTGCACAACTGTGGAAGGAGAGAGCGAAGGAGGCAAAGAGCATCGGGTACTATTATAGAGATGCTTTGATGTCATGGACCCCCGAAAATGGTTTCAGATATCCTCAGAGGCCCCTCAACCACTTTGAGAACCACTCCCAGTCTTGACACAATAGCTGTCTGTACTCGAGATTTGAGGGTGATTGTGCTCATTTTCTCATTCAGTCAGCTGTCACTTGCTCCTTCTTCCACGATGAATAACTTTGTACCAAGGGTTAAAACTAAAGAAGGCTGAATCTGACATGTTGCTTTGTGGTCCAGGATTGGAACTGCCTGTAGTAAAAAAGAAAGAAAACTCAACAGTTATAACCCAAGAAAAGTATTTGATGGCTTCTAACTTTTCCTCTGTTTTTAAACATGTTAAATTAGATTTGAATCAATCAAGCGAAGAGAATATATTTTAATCATATATCCTAAGGACCTTCTTGACCTTGGCGTACGTGAGCTTGGAATGTGTGTGGCATCTCTAAACTGGGGACTATTTAAGAAGAGGCCTTCTCCCAGAGACCTGGTTTACATGGATGAGCCTGGAGGTAGGGTTTGAACTTGAGTAGTGCTGGTCAGCCATCACTTTGAGTCTTCGAGGCTTCTCCCAGAGCGATGGCACGGAATCGCAACTCTGCCATATCCAGCTGCCCTCAGCCCCCCACTCCCCACTCCCACTCATAAAACTTTACGCCTCAAGAGTTCAAAGGCCAAGAGAATTCAATGGAAAACCAGGGTTTGGCAAGCTTATATAAGGGAAGGTTTGGTATCAGGGCAGATAGTTCTGACACTTGCTGCCGCCCTTTTTCTAGGCGACCTCTGACTGTGGCCATGAATCCCATTGTTAGTCTTTGTTCGGAGGATACATGGAGGACCCTCCCTAAAATTCGAAGCATGCTGTTGACTTTGTTCCCAGGCTGGGTGTCTGCCAAATCTGCCCAGTCAGTTCCCATTGCTGCCAGCCGAGATTTTTCCCATTACCACGACAGCAGAGCACACACGCCTTCTCTTCTCTCTTTAGAGACTTTGTTATTTCAAGAAAAGCCGAGGACGGACTTGCTGGGAATGACTGCTTCTGTGTCTGACCACCCAGAGCAAATTTTCCCTACTGGTCGTTTTCCTTTTCGACTTCCTGGGGCTTTGGTGGTATTTACATTTGGGCCCTGTCATTTCATTGTTTCATGAATATCTATTTGAGTGAGACACTTGGCATCCAAAGATACTTCTTTTTTTGGTTCAGATTGAGTCCAAATGTCTAACAGTCTCGCCATTGATCATTGAAACGGAAAGATTAAAAATTTTCACTTGCTTATTTCTTCTGCTTTAAATCCGTAACAAGTCATTTTGCACGCCCTGAGGACCACAGTTGGCATCTATAACCTATCTTCTTATTTTATATAATGGTGCTTTCTGCTCCACACTACCAGATCTGGGATGCAAAGCCATCAAAATGTTTCCAGCGGAATTTCCAAATCAAGAATTTTCTTTAACGGGTAAAGAATGCTTCGGATCTTCAGTTGTTCCTGACCTCAGTGTGGCCTTTTTCTTAGTAGTCTGGCTGAAGAGAAAGAAGGAAAACCAACAAAAGATCACATATGCCGTGTAATGGCCACATTGCAGCAGGGTGAGATTTAGCTGCTAAATTCCTACTGTTGTTACTCCAGGGTGTTGTCGGAATGTTGTTCTCAAGCTCCTTCTTACAGAAAGTGTGCCCGTGGTCCCTTCTTTCCTTCTTAGCCAATGGACCTGGCTCCTCCCCTGCCTTCCCCATAGGGCTTTCTTCTTGGGCTCCTGCTGACCTAGCAGGAGGCATTTTTCTACTACCTCTTAATCCTCATTAGACTGGGGTAGCCCCAGGCAGCTTGAGTTCCTTGCACATGTCCCATGCTGTTCTTTCTGACTCTGCTTTTGCAGAACTCCTCTCATGTAGATCCCCCTCGGATTCCCTTCCCTCAAGGCCCAGCTCAGGTCATGCTTCTTCCCTGGGCTTTCCTGCAACAGCCCCCTGCCCCCCCCCCCCGCTCCTTTTTTTTTTGAAGAGAGAGTGAGGTGGGGCCGTGATCCAGTTGAGGTCAGGCGGGGGTCGGGGTTTCGGGGAAGAGAATCTTAAGCTTAACCCACTGAGCCCCCCAAATGCTCCATTCCTGGGCCTTCCCAAACGAAGTTGTAGGTCTGCATTGCTGGACTTCTCTCCTAGTTCTCTGCCCAAAGCCAGTGTACACTACTTTGTACATTATCATGCAATGACATGCGTGACAATGATGTAGTACTAATGCAATGGTTGTAAGGCATAATTTGCACTGTTCTTATCCTAATCAGGATCCCAAATTGAAAAAAAAAATCACAGCAGTTTCCAAGTCTGCATAATAAAGCTGAAAAAATAAAAAAAAAAAAGGGGCGCCTGGGTGGCTCAGTGGGTTAAGCCTCTGCCTTCGGCTCGGGTCATGATCCCAGGGTCCTGGGATCAAGCCCCACATCCGCCTCTCTGCTCAGCGGGGAGCCTGCTTCCTCCTCTCTGTCCGCCTGCCTCTCTGCCTACTTGTGATCTCTGTCCATCAAATAAATAAAATCTTAAAAAAAAAAAATTATTATCATGCAAGCCCTGGCGTCGCCTCCCCACAGGGGACAACTCCACAGGCCAGCAATGACATTTCCCTTACAGCACCAGAGGACTCAGGTTGAAGGGGACCATACCTGGAGAGTTTACTCACACATGCCAGCTTTTAAAGAGTTGGTCTTAGAAGAATGATTGAATACAGGTGTTCGACAGACTGGAGTCAGCACAGGAAGAATGAGTTGAACCATGGGGTGCCTAGTTCTAAGCTTTATGTGTGAAGGCTATGCCATATTATGCCTCAAATTCTTGATGGAAAAACAAGCGTTTAGTCGCATAATCTGAATGTTGTGAAATGTTATATGTTCTCTATGTATATATTTAGAAAAATAAGGACATGTGGTAGACTGTAAACGTATTTTTAAGTTGAATAAAAGACTGTTCCAGCTCCATACGAACGTCAGATACTTTGATACTTGAATTATGTGTTTCACAATGTTAAATGAAAGTTATAATATGAAAATACCACAGATTGTTAATTTAACTAATGTTAAAAGCATACATCAGGCCCTACCTATAGAGTCTAGAATTTGGATCTGGAGGAACGGACATGGAGGCTCAGATTCTTTGTGGTGTATGGAGGAGAGACGCCTGACTGTTTTCCACTTCAAATCTTTTCTGAGTCATAATTGCCTATTTACACTGTTACTGAATAATAGAAGATGAGGGAAGAGTCATTTTGGTCTCCTCAATTTTTGTAGGAATATTACTTTTGAACTCTGTTATAGAAATTTTACTTCATTTGAATTTCTGAATCTTGTGTTGGCTGCTTGTTAGCCCTTTGTCATAAAGGCATTTTGTTCTGTCAGTATCAGATAGTCTATAAAGAAAAATAATCACTGCGTAATGTGAATCTGATTTTGCATCATGGAGACACAAATGGAAAAGGCTGATTGATCATAGTAAGGAAACTAGATGACCTGAACAAGAGAGACTTAGACTGGATGCGCCCCAGGTGGTGGAGATGGGGGCTCTAGGAAGGAAAAGAGCTCGGTGTCTTCTCAGCTGCAAAGAGAGGGCGGAAGGTTGGACTCTGAGTTGTCCTCCTTCTATGTACAAATAACATCTTTTGATTTTTCTCTTTAGATCCCAAAAGAATATTTACAAAGAATCCATGACTTCCCTTTAAAACATATCATGAATTCATTCATACATGGACTCTGCCTGTATTTTAAGGCCCTGACTCTTCATAATTCAAATTCATAATTCAGATAAAAGAAAAAAATCAAAGCCTAATGTTTAGGTTCCCACTGGAGCCAGGGCTGGGTTCCGACCACATTGGAGGATGGAGGCACACTACCCACATTATCCCAAAGCTGTACGGACTCTATTCTGAAGTTGGTTACTGTGTAGTTCATAATATTTCCATTTAGAATTTGTGCTGGTTTTCGTTGGCTTAAATAACAAGTGAGAAGTTGTCCATGTTTTGAAGTGTGCTTCTGTTAAGTCTGTAGGTGTAGAGAAACATGATGAATCTCTCTGGATGGGGCCGTGGGAGTGCCTTGAACCATGTCACACTAGGAACACACCTCCTGGGTAGTCCCATCACTCAGAGGAGGCCCACTCCGGCAGAGGGTGGCTTGTGAGACCCACAGCTCGGGCTTTGTCCGCTTGGCCCCTTAGCATTTCTGTTTCCCGTGACCACCGCTGTAACCTGAGCTCGGCCAGCTGCTGTTCCCCCACCCCCCTTTTTAATGGAAGGTTTCAAATGAAGCAGAAGCGTGTGAGAATAGTGAGTGTACACCCATATACTTCTCATCTAAATTTACCAGTTGTGAACGTTTTGCCATTTTCGCTTTGTGTTTCCTCGCATATGTAGGCAGCTACACACGCACATATTTGGCTTATTTCTGAACCATTTGAAAGTAAGTTGCAGATACCGTGCTACCTCACCCCCACGTACTTCAGCAATATCATCTATAAACAAAATCACAAAACCATGAAGTACAAAGGAATTTGACACTTGCACGATCCTGCCATGTCGCACACAGACGTTACTTAGATTTCCCCAGTAGTTCGTCTGAACCGTTGTTGGCTTGATCCAGGCTCATGCATTGCCTTAGCTGTTCTGTTGCTTTCATCTCCTTTAATCTAGAATCACCCACTTCTCCTGTCTTTCATAAAACTGCCTCGCAGAATTGAAAAAGTTCAGCTCGGTTGTTTGGTACCATAGCTCATAATCTGGGCATGTCTGCTTACTTCCTCATGATTAGATTCAAGTTAAAACATTTTGTGAGAGTACCACTTAGGCAGTATTTTGTCCTTCCTGTTGCGTCACGTCAGGAGCCATGTAATGTTTATCCCATTACTGGTGGTGCTGGGTTTAGTCCTTTGGTTCAACTGGTGCCCCCTGCATTTCTCCATTACAGTGATTTCTCTTTCCCTTTCATAATTCATAAGTAACATAGGGGGTCATTCTTTGAGAACTGTGCGACTCTCCTTATCCCTTTCAAACTGACCCAGTGGTTTTGACATCCACTGAGAATCCTTGCCTGAATCCGTTATTATTTTGAAAGCTGCCAAAGCCCAGAAACTTTTAACTGAGCACTACTGGTTACCGTAGGAACCAAGGGTGCTCCAAGGAAATGAAGCTTCAATTAACAGTGCCAAGGCACTGATTGACCAAACATGTATTCCATTCTTTATACTCTTTCTCCCTAGCAGCATGCCTGGCATGGAAAAAGGCCCACACACACATTTGTGATTGAGAGAAGAGCAATAAGGAGAACACTTTACTATTTCCTTTTGATTAGTCTAACAGTTTCTGTTTAGAACACTAGGCCTTTTTCCCCTCAGAAAAGCATCAATGTTTGAGTACCTTATTCATGGGGTTCCTATCAACCTTCAAGCAGTTCTTCTCTCCCCGTAGTTGTCATTGAAAGCACAGGTTTCTACTCACCATTCTTTGCCCAGAATCATCTTTATTTTATTTTTTTTAAGATTTTTATTATTATTTTTTAAAATGTAATCTCTACTCCCAGTATGGGGCTTGAACTCACAACCCTGAGATCAAGAGTCATATCCTCTACCTCCTGAGCTGGCCAATCTCCTCTAGAATTATCCTTAAAGCAATGTATTTCCAAGTCCTGTAAGGAAGTGATGTCTCCTTTCCAGAAATAATGCGAGGTAATTTTTCCTTTTCTCTTTCTGAGAAAATCTCCCCCTTTCAGCCAGCAAAATATGTCACATTGATTTTTTTTTAATTAATAAATTTTTTTTTTTTTTTTTTTTCTTTCTTTTTTTTTTTTTTTTTTTTTTTTTTTTTTTGATTTGGCAGGTGAGTTCTTACACAATCCTTAGCGGATTCCGACTTCCATGGCCACCGTCCTGTCACATTGATTTTTGCTCCCTATAGGACATTTGTAATCTTGAGAGAAGCAAGACTACACCACCGTTCTCAGTGGTTCTGTTGGGCATGGCAATGTTGTGTCATTTGCCAACAGAGAATGTTCTGTGTGGTTCACCAGTTTAATAGGTACAACAGGTTTCCCAGTCACAAAGTTACTTATAAGTCATGTAATATCCAAAGGCTCAAAATCCAGGGTATATTTCTGGACCTCGCTGCCAAGTCAGAAACATTGCCTGTCTTGGTAAACTTTCGGTTTACACCTAAGGATGGAATTATATTCAGCTTTGTAAACCCCCTCTCTATCACACTTCCTCATGTTTGGTAGTTCGTAGATGAGTTTGTGTACCATTCATGTTTGTTAATACTCAGGAAATGTACTGTTAGCATCACCAATAGATTATTTAACTTGAAAGAAATCACTCATTTTTGTGATCTATGTTTCTGGCTCATTGGAATCGCAAAAATACGAAATGCCACACGTCGCCCCTTGGTATGTTAGGTAGTGTACTGACGGTCTCTTTCAGGTTTCACCAAAGTCTGAGGCCACCACTCAGCACATTTTAGACTCTGTCACCCCCTGTTGCCACCAAGTATCTGAAGCTGGGCCTGGATCGGTGGAGCCTTCTAACTTCTGAAAACCTCATGCTAACTTGACTGGAATGTTGAAGAGGCGAAAGTGGTAGAAAATCAGCCTGACTCGTTTGCTCTCCAACTTCAAATCAGAAAGCTATTTATAGTCCCCCCTTAGAGCCCCATTTCATTCTTCTAAACACATCCTAGCACAAAACTGTCTGAGGTTGGGCAACAGATAGTTGTCATTGAAAACGCCTTTTGTGGTGGCAAGTGGTCAAGCAGTCTCCAGGCAGCAGCTTCATGGTGATGGCTAATAGGGCGGCTCTTCATTGGCTCTCCACACTTCGTAGATTTGGCCACGAAAGGGGACAAGAGTCCACATGGACTCAGACATGTATTACTTGTTCAGACAGCAAAAGCAAGACCAGTGTGCCATCAGTTCCCTATCTCCCTTGTTCCACACACAGGATGATACTGAGCTGGAGGGTCCAGCTTGCAGGTGGCATGAGTGATGGGTCACTCCACCCTAGATAAACCATATATAAATGACAGCCAAGTAGTTCTGTAGACACAGAAGCCTGCAGCTGGGAAGGGGGTTAGGGGAAGGGGGGTTAGGAGGAAAGTCCTGTGCTCAACTGAATTGAGGAAGTTGGGTGGGAAGCCATCTTGTGGTTGTCTCACAAGATTGGGAGGTAGATGAGAAACTTCCATGTGGTAGCTCCCCACATGGCTGCTTATCTCCCTTCATTTTGGGAGGAAATGCAGGGCAGCCTGCCAAGACTCGGGTCAGACTGTGGGTAAGCTTGGCCTATGTGGCCTGTGAGGAGACAGGCAAGGTTGCCAGGGAGCCATGGTGGGGCCATTCCCTACATACTGCCCTTCATCTTGGCTATCAGTGTGGGAGGAAGTGCAGAAAATAAGGCATCTGGAGTTGTGTGAAGCTGGTTAGGTGAACATTTTATGGTTTGTGGACTTAAGACATCTTTTATTCAGGATAGGATAGATGTGCTGCAGGAACTAGATAACCCCATCTTCCATCTTTGTATGTAGCATAACACACAGAGGTTTGTTTCTTCCCCGTGCGTATCAAGCAAGAGTTGTGGTGGTGTCGTATCCCACATGGTCATTTGGGGACTCAGGCTGATGCCAGAAGTCTAACATCTTGTAGTGGTAACATCTGTAACTCAGGGCTCCCTCAGTCACCATGACAGGAAAAGACATAGCCAGAAGATCATGTGTCAGCTCTTTCATGTTTTCGCCTAAAAGTGACACAGGTCACTTCTGCCCACAGCTTACTGCTCAGAACTACCACACGGCCCAACCTAACTGTGAGGGATGGGAACTGTGGGGGAACAGATGGAATATTTAGTAAGCACATTGTCTGTACCACAGGCATGCATTTTTGCAGTCAACCTATCAGTCTGACTGAGCATTTCTACAAGTGGATAGTGACCAAGAAAAATCTCATGTGTGAATGCTTTAGACTTTACAACAATGCTTTTACAGTACTCACCCTTAGAAAGAGGCAGAGATTCAGAGGCTCAGAGGAAGGGGTTGGTCCAAGGCTAAGACACCGAATGAAGGTATTTTCTGTCCTCGGAACTATCATTGGTCTGCGTTTGCTATTTGGATGAAAACCAGCGCAAGCTTTAGTCTGTATTGATTTTGGTGGAGGCTAGGAAGATCATTTTGTACTTGTTCATATTGAATGGAAATCAAGTGGTAGATGAACACCATCCTAGATCATCAGAAACACTGTGCTGTTCTTGAAACAATTTGCATCCACCATTCTGACCTGGAATCTATGGCATCAGGAGGTAAACTTTTCCTCCATTGGAGGAAGTGAAACAGTGTCAGCCTTGCATGTGCAGACCACTGTCCTCTCCACATAAGTCTGAGTCGAGTTTAATTGCTGCTCTTCAGAAGGGAAAACCAAGAACATGTAATAATTACAAGCGTCATCATCTACTTTCTCTCACTGTGATGCTGATATTAACTGTTTCAAATCTATTCCTAACCTTTATGTTGGTTATAATTATTGAATTTTTAGCATAAACTTCAAATTGATTTCATTTTTTACACTTCAAGTAGTTTAAAAGAACTGACCCAGGTTAAGTTCATTGATGAAGACATAGGAAAGAAGTAATAAAATTATATTCTGAGTTCAGTCTTTCTCAAAGACATGAAGGGAAACATGCCCGAATTTGATGTGCTCTGCTAGTAATAAAGGAGATATCAGTATTTTGTTGGGATATAATTGAAAATCGATCATTTGGGGGAAAGCGTTTTAAACAGCCTTTCCCCCAAGCTGTACAGTTTTGATGCTATCACATGTAGCCCTGACAGGGATCACTAGTGAATTAGTTACATTAATAACTTGGGGGAAACCAGCAGTTTAATTGGCACTGTTGGAGCTCCAGCAGGAAACCATCTCTTTTTCTAAGCGTGTTACTGACATGTGAAAGAGGAGGTAAGGGTAAAAAAGAAAAAGTCTATATTGGTCCCAACACATCACCTTACTTGTCTCCCATCTTCGTGGATTTGGCCTCTGTGTTTTGCTCTCTCCAGATGTCAAGTCAACCAGGAGAAATGGAGAACAGAATTGTGTTTGGTGCTCGAAAAAGGAAGGCAGTATATTCCTTTTCTTCTCATCTCCCCTTCCTCCTCCCGCCTCCAGTGTCTCCTCCCTTTTGGAAAGGGGAGGAATTGAGGGACTGGAATCTCAGAGTAAACACTGAGAATGGCACTAAATTAGAGCCGTGTCCAGATACCCAGGATCTTAACTGGCCTGCGTAAGGGGCAAGGATTGCAGCATAATACATGCCAGGAAATTTGATTTCTTACTAGATCTGAACGGCTGAAGTGGTAGAAGGAAAAAATAAATAAAATTCTTATTATATCATTAATGTAGAAGGACAGGGAAACTGAAAGAAATTGTTCTGCAGAATAAGGGAGAATTTGCAGGGTATCGTCCATCACGTATCTCTGCAATACAGGACTGTTAAAAAATGGAATTCAGTCCAGTAAATTGGAAGATGGAAGATCTCATGGGCTTTATTAGACACTTCATATTTAGGCAGTGTCCCATCTAACAAGCAGAGGGGGGCTGAGGACTTGTACAAAGTGGAAAGTTTTCATAGAAAAGAGAGTGGGGCAAGGAAGTTACTAGCAAAAGAAAAAAACAATGTTTCAGGCAAGATGGCCTCACGTTATGGGGGCAGATCAGAGGGAGCTGTATTATGCAGCTGACCTCATGTTTCTTGTGGGGGATGAGGAGGGTCCATGGGATGGATGACCTCATGAATGCTGATCGGAAGACTCCCAACTGACTGCTTAGGACCTTTCTGGGGACCTTGCAGCTGCAGTTAGATGAGGTGTTACGTGACCCCCATCTCATGACTTGGCTTAAATGACACCATTTGGACTCTTTAGTTTTAACTAAAAAGTCGGGAGAAAGTTTGTTTTTTTTTTTACGGGAAAAAGTTGTTTCATGAAAGGAGGACTTGAAAATTATTTATGTTCTCAATAATTAAAAAGTGTTCTTTAAGAATTAATTATACCAGTTTCAAACAAACATGAAAGTAGCTAGAATGACTTAACCTGGACCTTACCCATCTTCAGTAATCATCAATATTTTGTCCATCCAATTTTACTACTCTGTCGCGGCCCTCCCCCCTTTTTTTAGTTGGAAACTTTCTAAATTGATCCTAATAACACGTGCGGTCACTCACTCCAAATCTCATATCTAGGAAGTGGTGGATCCGGGATTCAGATCTCTACAGTCTGGTTCCAGAAGCTCTGGGGGGATCCACAAGGCAGAGGAGAAGTCCACTTAGATTGGAGTTGTTCTTAAAATCAGTATAATTGAGTAATAAGCAAAACCTTCTAGGGACACCTCCCCCAACCCATCTTTGAATCTAAGTGCTTCACTTACGTTCTTAGAAGGGTGTGAGTGTGTGGAGAGTGGGCTTAGGATTCGATATCAGAAGTCATCTCCTCTAGTGTGGCATTTTATTGATACACTCATGAAACACCAGCTTAATACAGGAGCTGCTTCTCTCCTGAAACTCAGTCACACAAATTCATATTTGCTGCCATGCTCTGCCAGCAGTTCATGAATGCAACATCCCAGGGGTCAAGCAGTGGTCACCCGGGAGGGAAGGCTCGAATCCATGGGGGTCTTCCACTGTGCTCTGACCAAGTGTGAGGAGCTGACTCTTTAATTACAGCATTTTGGGGAATGATCAAATATTTGGCACTGACTGTTCCTTATCATTTGAGATTATACTGTTTCAAAGGAATACTTAGGACGTAATTTGAATGATTGCTAATATCTCAATGGTGTTGAATCAAGAATTGGAATTTGATTCAGTCACATTTACTGAGCCAAGTAGAGAGCTCAGACTAGGTGCTTGTGATCTGCGGAGATCAAAGGAAGATCCCAGGGAGGGACATTTCCGGCGTTTAAACATCTTGGCCCCCTTTTTTACATGAGGAAGTGGCCAAATAAGAACCGGCCAGATACTCTAGAAGTGGGGTTGGTGGAGTGGCAGAGACCCCATCAGGAAAACACTCCCCCTTCTCCCCCCACCCCGCCCCCCACAAGGGCTCCTTCCCTGGCCTGTGGGGGCCGAGGCAGGAGCAGCAGTCAATGTGTCTTGCTGGGACACACTGGGAACAACATCATGGGCTCCAGGAAGCCACTTTGTAAAATGTTCTTAATTTCCCCGGAAGGAAGGAAGGAAGGAAGGAAGGAAGGAAGGAAGGAAGGAAGGAAGAGTGAGTTTCAATTCCCATGAACACTGGTTACTTTTTCAGATTAGCCCATTGAACTCTCGGAAAGCAAAGACTTTGTACAAAGGGTGAGAGGCAGGGTTCATAAACTGTGATTGCAAAACTGCCTGGAAGAAAAGGACCGGTGGGGGGCAGGAGCCTTGGCCAGTGTGGAGCTGGAGTGAGCATCCCAGGATCCTGTCTACTGGGAGGTCTACTGATCAAATGGACAGAACGATTCTGGGACTGCCTGTCTCTCTGCATGTGTTGGGTAGAAGTCTAATGCCAGGTGCAGGGAGGTGGGCAGGAAGAAGAGCCGTTACTAGAGTCATTCTTAGAAGATGAAGGGAAGTTTCTTAGACGTGATGACTCCATCCTCCCCTTTGCTTTGAAGGAAGATAACCCAGGGGGTAGTTTCCCAAACTTTATGCTCACCCACACCCCCAAATTCTCTTTCTCCTGGGCACAGAGTTAAACCAGTTTCCTCCTGGCTTCTCACAGTTAATCATGGCCACAGACTGAGTTCCAGCCAGGGGAATGTGGCCAGAAGGATGTATGTCTTTTCTAAGCCTACCAGTAAAAACCTCCCATACCTCATGTATGTAATGCTTTTTCTTTCCTGTCTCTTGGCCGGATATACTTAAAGTGATCCTATAATCCATGTGTTAAAGAAGGTAGAAACTTTGCAGTTCTCAGTCCCTAAATGAAGAAATGGAAAACTACCACACATCAGAAGCATTCATTTGGCATTTCATGATTAAGAAATGAGTTCTGTTGTGTTGAGCTACTGATTTGGGAAGGGGTGTTGGATATCTGGTATCACACCTAGAATTATCTATTCTACTACAAATAATTTTCCCAGCCTTCTCTGTCTATGACCTAGCCTGTCATTTATTACTTTTAAATCAATTTAATTTCTGTGAATTTTGATTTTAAAATGAAACTTTATATCACTATCACAAATGGAAAACAGTATAATTACAAATAGAAGACAACTCTAAAAATACATTGAGTGGAACAAAATAATGTAATTCATTTCTGGCTAGGTGCTGTTGTCTGGAGAAGATTCTTCACATGAGACCTGTTGTCTCTATGTTTGAAAGGGGGAAATTAGCCTTTATTAGAAAGGTGTTAAAGGCATATTAGCACCAAACTGAGATTTATTCCTTGACAGAATTAGAAGAGTTGAAAAAGAATTGAAAATAACTTTCCCTTGGTGTGATTCAGATGCAGTGCTATTAATGTTAGATCTCAGTCACCTGAAGTCATCTGCAGTGGTGCACATCTTGCACTTGGAAAACAACGACTTGCTAAGTAGAGACCAGATATGAATGAAGGCTTGAGGATGGGCTGAAATGTACAATGGAGGATGCATATTGGCCATGGTAGGTAGACCCAGCATGACTCTTGTGAGGGTGGGGTAAAATGAGACTGAAGCAGGCACAGAGAAACCCGGCAGCCTACAGTTCACAATTGAAAATCATATATAATTACAAATTAACTTAAATTAAATTAAAATCATATATAATTACAAATTAAATAAAACCTGGAAGGGGCACCTGGGTGGCTCAGTGGGTTAAAGCCTCTGCCTTTGGCTCAGGTCATGATCCCAGGGTCCTGGGATCGAGCTCCGCATTGGGCTCTCTGCTCAGCAGGGAGCCTGCTTCCTCCCCCACCCCTCTCTCTCTCTCTGTCTGCCTCTCTGCCTACTTGTGTTTTCTGTCAAATAAATAAAATCTTAAAAAACAAAAACCTGGAAGCAGACTGCAGTGGAGACCCTGGCACAGACCAGCTGAAGGTCTGATAACAATGCCTGATAACTTGCCTGAGTTACAAGAGGACCGAGGTTGGAATGACCACAGCTACTTGAGAGTGAGAGGGGAGTTCCAGAAAAGAGAGGGTCAGATAAGAAGAGCCCCAGGTGGTGTGCATAAACTGTGCCTAAGTCTCTGGTTGATTCCTGAACCATACATGCATTGGGACAGACTCAAAGCAGCACAGGAAAATATTCAAGAACTTAACAGAGATTGGATTTGTTCCCTACTGCAGGCAAGACAACATTTATAATTTCACAAAGTATTAACTGCCTATTAAAGTAAACATCAACACTGTTGAAAGGACTATAACAGAATCCAGAGCTTCTACACGTAGCACTCACAGTGTTCAGTGGATAATCTGAAATTACTTGACCTTCAAAGAACCAGGAAAAAGTAACCCATTCTCAAGAGAAAATTGTCAGAAGCCAACCCTAAGATGATCCACACGTTGGAATTGTCAGACAATAGTTTTAAAGTAACTATTAAAATTGATATAAAAGGAAATATTCTTGTTGCCAATGAATGAAAGTATAAGGAATTCCAGTAGGAAAACAAAATATAAAAAAGAATAAAGGGGAATTTAAAAAAATTAGTGTCTGAAATTTAAAAATTTGCCATATGGAATTAAATTAATAACAGAATGGTAGTAATGGAGAAAAATTCAGTAATCCTAAAGATTAATCAATAGAAATGATCCTGGATGAAAAAAAGAAAAAAAAAAAAGGATTGAAAAAAAAGTGAACAGTCTTAAGTCTGTGGGACAAAAATTAAGTCCAACATATGTTCAATGTTCCAGCAAGAAAGGAGAGAGAGAATGGAGCAAAGAAATAGAGAAGAGAAAGTCACCAAGACTTCCAAGTTTCATGAAAAATATAAATTTACAGATTCAAAAAGCTCACCAAAACAAGCTAATTGGAAAGAAAGAAACACCAAAGCACATTATAGACAGACTGCTGATGAAGAGAAAATCTTGAAAGCAGGCAGAGGAAAATGGCACATTACATGTTGGAAACTGATCCCAATAATTGTGGACTTTCCATCTGAAGCTATGAAGGCCAGAAGAGAGTGGAACAATATCTGAAAGTTCTAGAAGGGAGAAAAAAAAATCCCCGTCAGACCAGAAACTTACATCCAGTGAAAATATCTTCTAAGAATAGAGGCAAAGATATGTATATATTTTAAAGATTTTATTTACTTGAGAAAGAGAGCGAAAGAGAGTGAGAGAGAGCACACATGAGCAGAGAGAGGGGCAGAAGGGGAGGGAGAGGGAGAGAAAGGATCTCCAGCAGAGTCAACACTGAGCACAAAGCTGAAAGATATATACATATCTTTGGTGTGTCTTTTTTTTTTTTTTAAGATTTTATTTATTTATTTGACAGACAGAGATCACAAGTAGACAGAGAGGCAGGCAGAGGGGGTGGGGATGTAGGCTCCCTGCTGAGCAGAGAGCCCGATGTGGGGCTTGATCCCAGGACCCTGGGATCATGACCTGAGCTGAAGGCAGAGGCTTAACCCACTGAACCACCCAGGAGCCCGAGATGGAGCCCATGGGCTCCATCCCACGACCCCGAGATTGTGAGATCACAACCTGAGCCAATACCAAGAGTCAGTCGCCCAAATGACTGAGCTACCCAGGTGACCCAAGGCAAAGATATTTCTAAATAAAAAAGAAGTATGAGAGACTTCATTGCCAGCATATCTGTCCTTCAAGAAATTCTAAAGAAAGCCCTTTAGGCTATAGAGAAATAATCTGAGACGGAAACCTGAATTTTTTAGGTAGTAATGTAAAGCATCAGAAAGGGGGCCTATTTGTGTAAATAAAAGACTTGCATTTTCTCAATTAAAAAGTATATATGACTATTTATAGCAAAAATTATATCATGACCATGTGGGGTTTATAATGTATGTAGACGCAATACATATGACAACCATAGTGTATGAAGTATAGTACATTGTGTGTTTGGGGGAGTTAAAGGGAATATACAGTTGCAAGGTTTCTACGCTTCCTGTGAAGTGATACAACATTAACTCAAAGTAGATTGTGAAAAGTTAAGGAAGTAATTGCTCTAGGGCCATACTAAGAAAAAAAAAAATACTGCAAAGAGGCATAGCTATAAAGCCAAGGGATAATTTAAAACGGAATTCTAGGGGCACCTGGGTGGCTCAGTGGGTTAAAGCCTCTGCCTTCAGCTCAGGTTATGATCCCGGGGTCCTGGGATCGAGCCCCGCATCGGGCTCTCTGCTTGGCAGGAAGCCTGCTTCTCTTCTTCTGTCTCTGCCTGCCTCTCTGCCTACTTGTTATCTCTGTCTGTCAAATAAATAAATAAAAATCTTAAAAAAAAAAAAACAATTCTAAAAACTAATTGAGGTGTTCGTGGTATAGATAGACTAACATAGTAGGACAGCCGATCATTTTTAGTTCTACAGACTGGTCATGGAATTCATTGTATTTACCATTCTTTCCTTCTTACTTCTCTGGCTGATTTCAATGAACTTTTCCCTTGGAGTCCAATTTATGACAGTTTTCTCCATTCCCCATAAATGTGTGAGCTTCGGTCTTCTAGTGCTGTTCCTTCAGTGATGTGGTAAGGGATGCCCTACATTGGGACTTAGGACACCTGAATGGTAGCCCTGGTTCTGGGATGACTAATTGTATGTCCCTGCCTCTGAAGTGGACATTAACTCTCTCTTGGTCTCGGAAACACCTGTAAAAATGGAGTATGAGAATGCCAATCTCCTTTATTCTTTCGAAAGGCTATGGTTCTAAGTAAACTTGGAATAATTACAGAGATGAGGATTTGGAAGTTTCAGATGAAGTAAAATACTTTCTAAGAGATAAGGTTCTAGCAAATTATAAATCAAAGATGACTGAGGGTGTCTTTCAAGTAGCTCGTAATACTATTAGTGGTAGGTGAATGGAAACTGATGACAAGGATATTTGAGTTTGCTGAATATAGTCAATCTTTGGTACATAATGAACCCTGCCATTTTTCACACACCTATTATGTGCCAGGCATTATACTGGCCCTTTACATGTCCTATATCTCTTAATACTCAAAACAATGTCAACAAGGAAGATTATAATTTCCCTATTGTACAGATGGAGAAATAGGCATAGGGAGGTCAAGTTAATGATGGTTGGTTGGGATTTGAATCCCTTCCCACACATCACATTTCCTCTTTTCTGAAGTCTGTCACATCTAAAGGTTGGCACGTGCTTTGTCATCATCCTGGATATTTTTGAGCACTTGAGAATAACAAGTTGCAATAAGATACTTGGTCCGGTGGTGATGGCAGGGCTAGAACACGCCTTCCCAGGAGCCCAAGATGCTAGAAGCTCTTCTCCTCATCCTCTTCCACCTTTGTCTTAAAACTATTAGTCTACATAGGTCTCATAACATTTGCCCACATGATTTGTTCTTTTCCACTATTTGGAAGAATAAACTGAGGCCCAGATGAATGGTAGTGTAAGAGAAGGGTGTGAAGTCATATGTCTGGGCTCAGATCTAAACTGAGGCCTTTCCTTACACTTTAAATTTGAATCCCTATTCTAGAACTTTAGTGGTAAGGACATGTTTTTTGAAGTGTTCCAGGACTGAGCTGGCTCCTGGCAAAGTCAGAGTAGTAAGAGGATGGGAATAGCATCTACATAAGCTTGTCACATTTTTCTCCTGTCTCATGTCTGGAATGTCATGGCAGGATATCAGATTGGTAGTGACATTTACAGAAGATGAAACAGTTTTTAATTGGAAAGCTGAAGAGTTTTTAAGACCTTATAAAATCAAATTCCCAGTATATTCAGAACCATAGCCTCTTAAAGGGTGAAGGAATCTTAAAGAACACTCTTCTCATATTTTCTTTCTATAGGTACCTTCAAGACCAGGAGGGGTTTAATGTCCACTTCAGAGGCAGGGATGTACAATTAGTCATTCTAGAATGAGGGCTACCATTCAGGAGTTCTAACTCCCAGTTTAGGGCATTCCTAACCATGTTTTCCTTCCACTTCCCGTTAGTCTATTTCTTTAGGTAATGAGCTCTTTGTGAAGATTTCCCTTTATGTCTCTTGAACTACTATCCCTGAAAGGTTGCTTAAAATGAAAATACATGCTGTAACTTGATTTTTTTAACCCATTTTGGGACAAGTTATCATTTGAGGGTGATTAATGAACTTGAAGAAGGGAAGATGAGTAAAGGAGGAAGTTCACTGACTTTGGTAATCTTGAATAGTTTTGCCAGTGCTGTGAATACTGACCTTGGATAAAATACTCAACCACATGCAACAACCTTCTTTGACTGGCTGTTGTACTAGGTTTGATTGGAATAAAAGCTTATAATCCTTTAAAGCCAAATCACTGTGAAATACAATAAAATCACCAGTATATTTCCAAAATATATCATAAAACATTCCTTAAATGGAACTATTTAGGAGAGATGGTTATTTGTCGATGAGCCTTTATTCCAACATGAAGCTACTACATATAGGAATCCTGTTGGATTCACCTTCTGCACAACTGGGTGACTTTCGTAGATCTTTTTATCCTGGTGTGTGCATTAGAACCAAAGGAGAAACCACAAAACTAATTGGTTAGAACTATCTAAGGCCATTTTTAGATATGTTGAATTTGAAAAGAATCAATGATAAAAATGGGATTTGATGTCATATACTAAGATATTAGTGTTGCAAACTTTCTCAACAATTAAAAAGAGAATTTTTGTCCAGTTTTTGAGTTGGGCAAGGAAAAAGAGAAGATTTGCAACAGTATATCATACTCAAAATCATTTTTTTAAAGGATTTTATTTATTTATTTGACTGACAGAGATCACAAGTAGGCAGAGAGGCAGGCAGAGAGAGAGGAGGAAGCAGGCTTCTCGCTGAGCAGAGAGCCCGATGCGGGACTCGATCCCAGAATCCCGGGATCATGACCTGAGCTGAAAGCAGAGGCTTTAACCCACTGAGCCACCCAGGTGCCCCTCAAAATCATTTTGATTTGCCTTGAGGACCACAGTGAAAGTGCCTACACTCTGCCTCCCCATATTCCTGGAAACAGTAACACAAAGTGATTTATTTTAAAACATATTTTATGAGGACAACATCATGGAGGGAAGCAGCATTTCTGAACAAAGACTTGGCATCATATAAACCATGTTGCCAAAAATAAGCTCTAGAAACAGATACAAAATATAGAATAAAGTTCTAGTATCATAAAGCTTCTACAGCAATTGATTATGACGAGAGGTCCTTATGTTCTAGAAAACGGTACACAGAACTCTTCCAACTACAACACTGTGTCATAAATGAGATTGTGTGAATGGAAGTAACTTGCAGAGTCCTGGGCATTTTAATTGACTCAGGTCAAACATTAAACATCTATTTTCTCTCCAAGGTGACATGTCTGCACCTACAATTTTATACCTCAATTTGCAATTTGTTACTTTTGCTGTGAAAGAGTCTGAAAGAATATCATAGACTGTGAAGTATTGGAAGATGTGGGCTTCTTCCAAAGATGCCTGAATCGGTCTCTTAACTACTCTCTTATTTCAAGAGGAGTCAAGGCATTCATGAATTATCCTCTTACTCCCAGTTTGTGTTCTAGATGCTGTGGGAGGGTCTACTTATGTTATCTGTTATGGCGGCAGACAATGATGAAGAAGAAGTGTGTTTGTTAGATATAGTCCCCTCTCTTCCCACCAAAAGGTGACAAGGAAATACTGAAGTGGCTTTTTTTTTTTTCCCTTCTTCATAACCATGGTGTACTTGACATCTCCCAGGACTACCAAGATAGGCTAAGGCTGTGTCCTAATCATAATTGTTCAGGAATGGAGAAACCAGTCCACCAAATGACCAAGTTCCAGAATAGCTAATTTGCTCCAAATTGATTTTTTTAAAGAAAAAAGAACTGCAAAATGTTTCTTAACCCTCTGAACACACCAGAATCGCCAATGCCTGGGCTGCATCCCCCAGGCGCTAGGATCTGGGTGTTCTGTGATGGGCTGGCAGTTTTTGGTTTTGTTTTAAAGTGCCCTGGGTGAATCTAATGTACAGTCAGGGTTGAGAAATCCTGGGCTAGAATCTTCTTACCTGCCAAATGGAAGAACAAGGATTAATGTTATTAGCATCTGATGAATAGACTGAAAGTGAAAACGGGTGCCTCTTAACTATTATTGTTTGTTCTTCACTTCCTTACTCTGTCCCATCATCTCTACATTCTTGCACTTTTTCCTTTGAACCCTTTGAATTTCCTTTGAGTAAATGCAGGTAAAGCCAGCCGGGCTACCTTGTATTACTATCGCTAACAAAGTCCCCAGCCTGAGAACTGCTGAGGAATTTCACTGGCTGATGTGTTTATCCCAGCCTTGGGATAGAAATGATACATTATCAACGGCCTATAAAGAAAACAGCTTTATCAAAAAACTATCTGCTTGAATTTTATCATTGAAGACAGGTGATTCCTGTCCAGGGAAGATAAACAGTCTGTATCCTTTACATAATCTAAGGCACATTTCATGGGGATATTCTGTGTTTGCCTAATGTCTTCCATTGAAAAAAGTATTTGCTTAATAGCTTAAAGCAGGGTTATTATTAACATAGTTCTCAAGGAAAGAAGGTTTTAAAAATAATTTTCTCTGCTTTTCGTTTCTCTTACTGTAAGCATGTGGCAAAGTCTTGGCATCTGTTCAGAATAAATTTTCTGCTTCCTTTCTGCCTTGTAGCCCATGCACATTTTATCTTGAGTTCTCCCCCTTCCCCCTCCTCACCCTTTGGTAATCTGCAGGAAACCAGACCTTACTAATTTGAGTGCTGGCTCCTAAATTACTTATTATTGTATTAGTCCATATTCGTTAGCACTCGTGGAGGATTTGTATTGCCCTAGGTGTTATTTAAAAATGTGTGAAAGACAGGTCCCTCCAATAATGCGCAATTTTGAGGGAAACTACAAAGGCAGGGGAATTTATATGTGCTGGCTCGTTGCGACAGACTGCTTGTTACAAAGTGCTGCCCGTGAGAGGACATTTTTTGCAAAGGGGAGCTATTCAATAATACAATTAGGGAGTGGAAACCGACAATGGACAGAGGGTTTCTTCTATTCAGGCCCCCGTCTGTTGCCTGACGTGCATCCACACATTGTTCTCCAAGCTGATTTTCCACGAGATTGTGTTGCTCTAGAATGAAGGCTCGGAGGTTCTCCAACTCCCGTGCCTGGGAATCCCCGGGAGTGTTGGTCAGCACAGCAATTGCTGGACCCCTCCCCCAGGGTCTCAGATTCAGAGGTCTGGGGTGGAGCCCAGGATTTGCCTTCTTGAACAAGTGCCCAGGTGACGCCAATGCTTCTGATTGGATAATGAGCAAACAGTAGCGAAACCCAGAAAATTCTGGCCTGAGGGATGTAGCCTCCCTGAGCGAAGTTGTACTATTACTTCATCTCGCATGTAACCCAAATTACACGCACCTGAAGGAACCCTCAGGGGCTTGGGGAGGCCTGGCAGATGGTGGAGAGACAATGCCCTCAAAGGTAGCTCTGGGGAGATGGGTTGGCGTGCACGCCCACGCAGCTCCATACTTGTGTGGCTTCCTTGCGTCCTGTGATTTGAGGCCCTTCTCTGGGAACCAGTTACTGATACTGCAGTGCCTGGCAGCTTACCAGAACTTCCAGAACCTTCGTGGGTGGGTGGGAATTCCTGTTCCTCATCTGTCCTCCCCACAGTCCTGGATTTGTAAGATTTCTTCCAGGCCGCCTAGAATTCGATTCCCTCTTCCCCTGGCTTCCGGAGGGCAGGAACGATGGCTCCTTCTGGATGATCAGCTTTGTCTGGCTGTCAAAAAGCCCTTCTTTTCTAGAGCCCTTAACTGGCAGATAGCAAGACCTGATTCCTCAACCCCTTGGTGAGAAGGAACTTCCAGAGGATGACAGTAATTATTTTGAAGCTTTAACACCAAAGTTTGAAATTCTCCTAAGTGAATAATTTTGGAGGATCTACTTCTTTTCGTTATACAATTGGCTTTCTCATATGTGCATTCATGTTGCCAAATCCCCTAGATAATCCTCATCTCCCATCAAAAAAGAAAAAAAAGGGTAGTTCTATTTTTGTGGAAAAAGAGGAAAGAATCCAGGAAACATTTCAGAAGACTGTAATGTTTTCTAAGCTCCTTTTCCTGATACATATGAAATTCAAGGAGAATTCGGTCAGTTGTTAAGATTACATGAGATTTTTTAAAAAAGTTAGTTGAAAATTTAGCTTCCTCCCCCTCTCCCCACAAGACACTGTGAGAAATTTCTAGTTTACACAATTTAAATAAAAGGATTCCTTTATAAAGGCCACTGCTTTCTTATTCCTAAGCGTTTTCATAGGAAGGTAGTGGGGGGCCTGTGTGTTCCAGGGTTTTGCCCTCCCCTGCAGGTGACATGGGCTGGACACCAGCCAATACTGGGCATGCCTGCCTCACCGTTGTGTTAGAATAAGGAACAAGCAACTGCCTAAGTCTGTTAGAAGATTAGGGTTCTGGGCCCTTCCTGTCGCTTCCACTCCTCTCCCTTCTCTCTCTCGGGAGTACTGCATCTAAATTTCTGCTCTGAATTTTAAAGAAAATAGTTTCAGTGTCTTTCATGAGATTTTTTACGTCATTTGTTCATGAGCTTCAGAGAATAGTTCAGTAGAGCTGTTTCGATATCTCTATTTTTCTTTTCAATCTCATTTGTTATTTGAAAAAGCTACAAGATACCATTAGGAGAACCCGCAGATAGTTCCTTTGGCAGGGATGATCGTTAGAAAAATACGTTTGGCCCTGCACCAAGGCAATGACCTATAAATACTCCTGCTGGCTCTTCCCTCTCTTCTTTGTGATTCACTGGGATGGAGATGTTGGCCCGATGCCCTGAGGAAAATGGTATTTTGAGGATAACCAAAGATTTTAACCTTACCCGGCTTGGAGACACTGATTCTGGCCTAGATGATTTCTTGTAGCCCCAATAGTCATTCTAGAGATCACATCTCTTGTCTGCCCTGTGAGTGGGGCAGCAAACATTGCCTTCACTGACCCTGAGGTTCAGCAAGCTCCAGAGGGCTGAGATGTATATAGATGTGTATGTGTGTGTATGACAGAGCAAAATAATTGTATTGGATACAGTTGTAGTGTTAACTGTTGATAAATTGAAAATATTAACAACATTTAAAATATATTGCTTGCTCATTGGGCACTGTGTGTGCTTTGCCTTACATAATCCTCCCACGGCCCTGTAAGGGAGAGTCCCCATTCTACAGGTTAACAAACTGAGACTAAAAGAAGATAAATCAGTTGTTCATAACTTCACAGCAGGTGAGTAGTAGCACCAGAATGTGAACCCATATCTCTCTGGTTTAAAAGCAAAGCTCTTTTTTTTTTTTTTTTTTTTTAAGATTTTATTTATCTTAGGGAGAGAGGCAGAGGCAGAGGGAGAAGCAGGCTCCCTGCTGAGCAGGAAGCCCGACTGGGACTCAATCCCAGGACCCCGGAATCACGACCTGAGCCAAAGGCAGACGCTCAACTGACTGAGCCACACAGGCACCCCAAAACAAAGTTCTTATGTGCTTTGCTTCCCTGAGGAAACATCTAGTTGTGATCTAGTGTGCTCAGAACTTGTTGACTGTGTAATGTCATTCCTCTTCTTTGCCAGCTTCAGGTTTTTCATGTGAGAAAGGGCATGGGAGTCGGTCTCCCTCCCTCCCTCCCTCTCTTGTCCAGTGCCTCAACCTGTAGTGCTCTGTTACTTGTTTGAGCCACAAGGGAAATAGAAAGCAGCTCCCATCCAAGCAAGATTTGGGAACGAGGTCTAGTCCCTTTCAGTTTAACGAGAACACTATATTTCCCTCTAATAATAGGAACTATTTGTGTTGAACGCTCCGCTGTTCTCTATGGACATGATCGGCCCCAAGCTGCTTCCGCGGGGTACTTCCTGGACGCGTGGCTGAGACCATTTATTCAGTGGGTTCTCGGCCCCATCTGTTTTCCTGGCTGCCCTAGATATTGTCAGGTTATTCTTCGAGTCATGATCAGCATTACAGTAGCATGCAATATCAATTTCTCTATTAGTATTGTAGTAATTATTGTATAAGATGTAATTATTATATAAGATGGCATTAGTAATTATAATTATTCATTAACTGTACCAATATTAAAAATAGTGCATTGATGTTGATAATTACCATTTACTAGGTAACAAGTGTTAAAGTATTAGCCCTAATTTGAGTAACAGCATAATCCTAAAGCCTATAGATCTGATATTAAGAAAATACTATATAATAGTATACATTAATATTGATTCCTTTTTTTTTTAAAAGATTTTATTTATTTATTTGTCAGAGAGAGAGAGGGAGAGCGAGCGAGCACAGGCAGACAGAATGGCAGGCAGAGGCAGAGGGAGAAGCAGGCTCCCTGACGAGCAAGGAGCCCGATGTGGGACTCGATCCCAGGACGCTGGGATCATGACCTGAGCCGAAGGCAGCTGCTTAACCAACTGAGCCACCCAGGCGTCCCAAATATTGATTCCTTTTAAAGTGAATAATGCTTTTATTTCATCTTATGATACATCCTGGAAGAATTCTTCTTTTGGAAGCAATAAGCAATTCCTTTTTCTAAAGATTCATTTATTTATATGAGAGAGAGAGATACCATGCAAGTCGGGGGAGGAACAGAGGAAGAAGGAGGGAAACTCAAGCAGACTCCTGGCTTAGTGCAGAACCCTACCCAGGGCTCTATCCTGCTATCCATGAGATCATGACCTGAGCAGAAATCACCAGTCAGATCCTAAACCAACTGGGCCACCCAGGTGTCCCTGGAGGCAATTTTAAATTTAGAGACAGTTTTGACTCTATAGCCTCAGATAATTCTCAAGGTGGGGTCGAGAGGATTAACAAAACGAGCTAACATTTGAAACATCTGGAAATAACAGTAATTACTATTTATCAAGAATTTACTACGTGCCAGGCATAGTGCTAAGCCTTTGATACACATTTCTCATTTTATAAGATGTAAATATTTTTTATCTCACTTATAAGATAAAAACAAATGAGGTCACAGATTAAACATCTCATTCAAGAGCACACAGTTCATAAATGGTGGCTCCTGGAAGCCAGGACCTCTGCAAATGATACTCAATTGCCTGTTAAAACCCAGAAGTCTCTTATCCTGTTCAAAAATTCTCATGAACAGTGATCAGATAGAACCACAGCATAAATGAAAATTGACTCAGTGTAAGTTTCATGTGATTATCTGGATACTGGGCAGGGTTCAGGCCATCTAACTGGTGCAAGGCTGAGAGGTTGGCTGATTGACCGGTGCGATACATGGAGATGGTACCTGTCCATTCACCAGGGCCATGTATGCAGGAGGGAGAAGGCAGGGTACAGGTTCTGATTTAAAAGAACCTATTCCAGATGGGAAAGTACTCAGCTAATGGTATTTAAGGAAGCTTACAGCTATAAAATTGCAGAAACTAGAACTATTTTCTCGAGGGCAGGAATGGGTGGTGATTTCTCTAGTTTTGTGTGTCTTTTTCCTAACGGTGGATGAACTCTGAGCAGGTGTGTATTGGTATTTGGAGAGGAAAGAATGATTCTGAAGGACTGTAGCACTAGTCTGCAGGGGTTGGAATCCTACCTCGTTCTACCTCTTATTAGCTTTGTAGGCTTAGGCAATTTAAACAGTCTGTCTGACCCTTACTTTCCTGATTTGTAAAAATCGTATCCCTCTATGCCATCCTCCCCACTACCACCATTGTTGTTGCTGCGGTTGGAGATGCTGAGTTCACTTAACAGCTGTCTGGGATAGAGCAGCTCAAACAGAGCCCTACCAAATTATGCACCTTTTTAAGAGTCATTAAGACAGCAATCATGGAAATGAATGCAATAACTAGATCTGGCAGGAGGTTGGGCATCTCGCGCAATCACATGCCCCGGTAATGGTAGAACAAGTCCGATAACTCTTGGCAGGTCAGGTAGGAGGTCTCGTAGCAAAAGTCCTAAAAAGGGGCAAGCTCTTTGACCTAGGAGTTTTGCCCGAGGAACAATGGGACATATGCCTAAATTATGTACAAGAATGTTAACTGCAGATATTAAAAATCGAGATTTACATTTATGGACATGAAAAAGTTTGGTACTAAAGTAAGTGAAAAAAGACAAGCAACAAACATGATACATACAGATGTCTCCTATTAAAGATAGGCCTTAGTAGATACCCTCAAATGAGGGTTTTTTGGGTTTTGTTTTAGTTTATTTAAAGCCAGAGGTAATAAGTTCACTTCTCACTTTTGAAATTTGCTTACACGTTGTTTTTGCTAGTTATGTACTGGTTTATCAGTTAATGTCTACACATTAAAACTTAATGTCTACACATTAAACTTTGATCCAAATATTAAGAATTATGAGATCTGGATGGGAGTTTAGTTCCCCTGGAGAGGAGAATTATGTAATACTGTCATCCTCATCAATACACCTGAGGCAAGCAACAGATTCTCATCAGTGCAGTAATACTTCTCACTAACCTGAGCAAGTGCAATTTAAGAATGCTCCTTCCACCCTGAAATTCTGATACAATTCTGGACATGAAGCCTATACATTCTGCCATCATACCCATGGAGAATCCCTGATATGGAATGAAGGTTTCTGTCACAGGCTAAATTCTTTTGAACGTCAAATGGGTTCAATGTGAACGAGTTAATACTCAAGAAATATGATTGTTTAATGTTATTATTTAATGTATTCAGAATGAATACACAATTTAGGCAAAGTCAGCCGTTGCCATTTAGGAAGAATATTGCTTTTTTGTTTCAGTGGTCTCCTTACCAGACCATTACTTCCGTTCTCATTTCCTCTTCCCATAGCTGGATTTAACCACCAGGCAACACGTCAAATTAAAGGGCCATGATGAAACAGGCCAGGGATAGGGCATTTAGATTAGTGTATCTTTTTCAAAACAAAACAAGTATCTGTAGTATGTCTTTTAATGCCCAGCCACTGGGACTTTGCCCAGAATGCTTGGTGCTTGTGCTAGTGGGTGTCAATAAATTTCATTCTAATATCCACATTGACATATGGGCAGAAATTCATTTTTATGTGAGCGTGTGAGGGCTGCTCTTCTTTGACAGGTAACATCCAGCATGTAGCAATAAAAATACAAGGGCTAGGTTTTTACTGTCATCTGAAAGGTCAGGAGAATTACAGTGTAATGACAGACTCCTCCATCGCTATAGATCCGAGACAGGGATAGCGTATTGCACCTTTTATACTCCCAAACAGGAAAACATCACACACCAAGTCCTGGGGCACATCTGTTCCCATTGAGTGAGCTCTACTTTTAAGACAGAGTGGCAACCCTAACTTAGAAACCAACTCTTCTCTAAAAATCAAGTTGACTATAGATAACATTTTTCCTAGAAAGCCAGTATTTATAAATCAGGGATTGGTGAACTTTATCTGTAAAGAGTTAGACAGTAAATATTTTAGGCTTGGTGGGCTTTTGCAACTATTCACCTCAGCTGTTGCAACAGAAAGCAGGCATAGACAATATGTAAATAAATGTGTGTGTGACTGTGTTACAATAAACCTTTATTTATAAAAACAGTGAACTGGATTTAGATCGTCAATGCCTGTTATAAATGGCCACTCATTTCCCAGACCAGCTCACAGAAACTTATTTATCTTACAAGTTGTTGATACAATGTACATGTATAACAATACTAAATTCTTTAAAATGTACTCATTTTAAACTCTAAATAGCACTAGTGCCTGTCAAAAAGCAACTGCTTGAAGGTGTCTGGGTGGCTCAGTCTATTAAATATCCGACTCTTGATTTTTGACTCACGTCATGATCTCAGGGTCCTGGGATCAAGCCCTGTGTTGGACTCTGTACTCATCATGGAGTCTGCTTGTCCCTTTCCCCCTACCGCACCGCTCATTCTCTTTCAGATAAATAAATAAATAAATAAATATCTTAAAAAAAAAAAAAAAGACTGCTTTTTTCTCTTTCAGCTGTTTCTTCTGAATGTTGACTTCAACTCTCAATGTAATAGGCTTTTATTGTTGTTTCCTAATTTATTAGTTTTAGACATCTGTTGACTTTCTGCTAAAGTAGGTGAGACCTGAGTTTATGATGCTGTCATGTGCTCATTCCTCCATATTTGCAACCTAATTGTATTGTTATTTTTGTTTCTCTACTTGTTACTGAAATTCATAGCAAAACATTCACTTCTTAAATATATAGCTTGACCAATTTTCACTAATAGTATCTTTTAGATTCCCTTTATTGTAAAATCAAGATTTTAGCACTCCTGCTCTTCCTACCTCTTTTTATTTTTGTATAACAAGGCTCACAATATTTCATTCTGTTATATAATGGCTCTTAAATCTTTAGAACTTTACGGAAACTTTGATTCTAAAACTTGAAAATCAAACAGTATTAGTGTTTGCAGCTTACTGTTGCTAATGGAGCTAATGACTATGGTTCAGTTTTCTTGTTTGTATAGCTTTCTCTTTTCATGGAATTGCCAAAAGCCATTCTTCTCCCTGCCCTTTTTGTGATTTCATCACAACTTCAGTTTTTGTCCCTCTCACATTGGTTCACTGCATGCCCTTTCCCGGGACCCTCCTGCCCAGCATTCTCCTCACTGCTCTCCAGGCCTGCTGTTCACCTGTCACTCTGGGAGTTTGCTGCTTGGGATTAGCCGGTTCCTCCAAATCATCCGGTTTTCATTCTATAGCCACTCCTCCAGTTTGGTTGTACCTATCTAAGATCGGTACTCTGGTTGCACCTAAGATTAGTACTCTGACCGATCTTCAGCAAAAATCCTGTTAGGTCAGTCTAGCAAAGAATTATCCTACCTCTTAGTAATTTTCTATCTACTGACTCTCACGTGGCTCCTTGGCTATAAATCTCTACTTGTCCTTGTTGTATTGAGAGTTGAGCTGATCCCTCTACCCTATTATAAAATTCCATTGTAGTGGTGCCTCTGAATAAAGTCTGCCTTATTGTTCTTTAACAAGTCCCATGAATGTTTTTTTCTTTAACAGTGTCATATACAATATCTTTTGTAAAATATAAGAAACATAAAAAATACTAAGACACGTCTGCCCCCAAGAATTCTAGATAAGGGATTGTAGACCTCTTCCACACAGCTTTATCCCATTTTCTTTTAAAACACATTGAACCATAAATTGCCAATTGGCAACTTTTTTTTTTTTAGATTTTTTTAAAAAATTTATTTATTTGACAGACAGAGATTACAGGTAGGCAGAGAGGCAGGCAGAGAGAGAGGAGGAAGCAGGCTGCCTGCTGAGCAGAGAGCCCGATGTGGGGCTCGATCCCAGGATCTGAGATCATGACCTGAGCTGAAGGCAGAGGCTTTAACCCACTGAGCCACCCAGGTGCTCCCAATTGGCAACTTCTTTTTTACAGAACATCAAATTAGAAATAAGAAATGGACCTCATACTCTTTAGAAGATTTCTTAAGTTTAAGATCTCTGTTGAAATTACTTTGAGTGGTCTGTACCACCTTATATTCCTATGAAAAAGGGTGTAGAAGGACAAAATTTTCTGAGTCTTTGAATGTCTGAAAATGTTTTTTGTTCTCAGTTTGGATTGATGATTAGGTTGAATATAGAATATTAGGATGAAAGGTATTTTCTTCTGGCTCCTTTGTTAGAAATTGAGAGGGTTAGTGTTTAGAGTGGGGTGGAGGGAAAGGGAAACTTGGCAGTAGGGATTTTCTTTGTCTTCAGTCTTCCAAGCTTGCTCCTGAAAAACCTGATTTCCACTTCTGCTGATTCCTATCCCTTTGTAGAGGGTGAATTTTCTTTTTCCCTTCTCCTTATACAAAGGTGTGTTTTGTGGGTGAATTCAATGAGAATGAGACTCTTTCCTGATTTATCTTCCATTTAATTTTTAATTTATTTTTTAAAAAAGATTTGTTTATGTATTTATTTTAGAGACAGAAAGAGAGAGTGAGGGAGAGGGGGAGATGGGCAGAGGGAGAGGATGAGAAAGGGAGAGCGAGAATCTCAAGCAGACTCCTCATGGAGTGTGGAGTCCAACATTGGGCTTGATCCCCTGGCCAGGAGATCATGACCTGAGCTGAAATCAAGAGTCGGATGCTTCAATTTGGTTGTTCCTATCTTCAGCTATATTCCTATGAAAAACGGTATAAAAGGACTAACTTTTCTGAGTCTTTGGATGTTTGAAAATGTTTTTATTCTCAGTTTTGATTGATGATTAGTTTGAATATAGAATTCTGTGATGAAAATTATTTCCCACTGAGCCACCCAGGCATCCCAATTTTTAATTTTAAAATGAACTTTCAATTATCAGGAATTTTTCCTGTATACTCATTTTTCCTTTTCTATATCATTCTCTCTCCCTCTCTCTCTCTCTCTCTCTCTCTTTTTTTTTTT
Organism: Enhydra lutris kenyoni; assembly: GCF_002288905.1. Taxonomy (NCBI): domain Eukaryota; kingdom Metazoa; phylum Chordata; class Mammalia; order Carnivora; family Mustelidae; genus Enhydra; species Enhydra lutris. The sequence continues at coordinate 19,449,245 of NW_019154086.1, forward strand.
TATGGGTTCTTGATTTTTTGGGGGATATTTGATGTTTCTCTTCTATTGCCCGTTTTATTTGTTTCTTCCGGACCATTTCCCTCCTTTTTAAGATCCTGCTTATGCTCTTTCTTGTTGGAGGTTTTCCTATTTATCTGTTAACCCATTATTGTCCATTCACAATTAGGAACCAGGCCATTAACTAGCTGCTCTGTGACTCTCTATGTGGGCTTAGTTTTATGAAAATTGAGTGGGTTGGGGTCTGAATGTGGATTCTTTTTTCTCTGGGGCCCTCCAATTTCTTTACAGAAGATTGCTACGAACTCATGTATTTATTCTGTGGAGGGGCAGGCCCTAGGATGGCAGAGAGAAGGGAGAGATGGGGGGGATGAGAGAGAGAAAACATTACTTAGGGGGATGGAGGAGGCACATGGTACAGATAAGTTCTTGGTTACTCCATATACAGACTTTCAAATTCTTTTTCCTGTTCTATGTCTTACTCTCATTCTCTGTCCTACAAGGAATCCCAAGTGTTGCCAGGTTCTGTAAGATCAGTTGAGTGATTTGCGTGGATTTTCACGTGAGAGATGGCTCTTCCGCCATGTTTGATTATCACCCTTACATCTTCTTTCTGGCTTGAATGCCCTACCTTCTTGGGACTCTTGCATTAAAAAAAAAAAAAAAAGGTGTGGATTTACACTATTTTTAATTTTTTAACTCTCATTTTAGTGGGGTCGATTAATGGAGAAAAGATCAACTGTGTGGTCAATCAGAAGGCACAATATTGTTTTCCACATTTTATTTTGAGTTGTTATTAGGCAATATTTTATGCTACTGTCCATTGTATATGGATTGGCCTTCCAGCTCAACCTTTATGTGTATGAGAATTAATTGAAACTCAGGATTGTAGAACCATATTTCTGTCCTGCATTATAACATTACTCCTTCTACCTCCCTCTTTTTAATTCACTCCTCATATGTTCACTGTGTGATGCCCTCCGAGACTCAGGGGGTTGGGGGGGTAACTCCTTACTCATTAGGCAGCCGATACCTGTCAGCTGCTCATCAGGTGATTTCTACTTCCTCCTGCGCCTCAGTCCCTACAAGCAACCTGCGAGAGAGAGAACGAGTTTATCCTGGCTTTGACAATAAATTGTGTTTTGTTATGTTAGAGTGTGTTTTGCTTTTCAGGCCTGAAAGTTTCAAACATCTCACATTAACCCTTGAGGATTGCAGAAAAATCTAATGAAAACACTCCTGTTTCTTGTGTTCCTTTCCCTTTGCTAAGGCCTTTCCCTGCGTGCTAAGGAATCCTCACAAGCTGGCTGGGACACGGTGCCCTGCAGGGCTTATTTCACCTTAATCACAGAGCGAGGCATTGCTGAAGGCAGGTCATCGACTCACGTCCCCTCTCCCACTTTCTATCCAGCCCTTATGATATAAATGTTTGTTCTTCAAAATGAGGGAGAGAAATCAGATATTTGGGGTGTCTGTGCTCAGCTCCTTAGGAAGACTTATGTCTTATTGATATTCCCAGCTTTTTCATGCAAGTTTAGAATAAATCAAGCTGTTGATTCACAGATTTTCTAGCTCTGATTTCCCTCCTGGGAAACCAGAACAAATGGTGTCATGGTTTATTGTCTGTTGTCGAAAGTGTCCAATATCCCTTGGCTGGATTCTTTAGACTCTACTCACTTTTTTTTTTAAAAGATTTTATTTATTTATTAGACAGAGATCACAAGTACACAGAGAGGTAGGCAGAGAGAGAGGAGGAAGCAGGTTCCCTGCGCAGCAGAGAGGCCGATGCGGGGCTCCATTCCAGGACCCTGGGATCATGACCTGAGCCGAAGGCAGAGGCTTTAACCCACTGAGCCACCCAGGAGCCCCTCTACTCACATTTTAATGTAATAATAAGCTTTGCAACACATACACAAATAGTAAGTTTTGAGGCTCCTAGAATTCAAAAGATATTAGAAAGCTGTAAGCTGCTTTATTTTTTTAAAAACTGAAGATAGATTAATTAATTAATTACTTAATTTAAACAAAAAACTGATGATGATTTTCTAAGCCTTGCTATAAGCATCAGGAATGGTCGGACCCAAAGTTTTCATGAGGTTTCTTGGATGAGGTCTTGGTAGTGGCGTGCCCCATGTAAACTGAGGCTCCATCTGATTCCCATTACTTTGTGGTGAGTATGGGCTAGTCATTTCTCTGCAGTCCCATTCCTAATTTGGATACGTGTCCATGAGAGTGCCACTCATCGTTTCCTTCTAATTGCTTGTGTATTGTCCAGGACCCTTGTCTAGACTGATCTTCAGAAACTTGGAATATACGGGCAGTTAGGAGAAAGCATCTCGATGACCCATGTCCAGCCCGTGATGGGATTTCCCTTTAGACAGAATGCTTTTCTCTGGGATAGCAGAGTCTCTGAACGCAGAGTATGCTCTTGTGTTTATTAAACCAAACTACAAGAGGAAATAGGGGAAAGGTTAAAAGGGAAACAGTGACTATCAAGCTGAAGTATGCAGTTCTGCTGACTACAAGCTGCCCTTGTCCTTCGATCTAGCACTCAGGTTTGGTCTCCATAAACAGATGCCGATGACCCCTCTTGAAGATGGCTTGCTACGACAGCCTTGGCCCTAGCGGGTCCCATCGTGATGATGTGCGTCCAAGACCAGATGTATGGACTCAAAAGGAGAGAGGGACTCATCAACTTTTAGAAAGGAATTACTGCTAATGAAAATCTAAATTTCCTGTCTCTGAAGTCTTGGAAAATTACTTTCTTTAAAATATTTACTCATTCGTCTTACACTCTTCTGCTCGCAGTATTGCACTGTGAGAGATGTGGGTAGTTTAGACATGGATCATGAACACTGTCCTTCAGGGCACTGATGAACTATAGGTAATGTAGGCTGTGAGAATAACTTTAATACAGTAAAAATATATTCCAATATAATCTGTTATTTATAATATATTAATTATAATATTATACTACATATTATGATAATATATTAGGGTTAAGCTGTCAGACCAACCCACATGCAAATATAATCATATTTATTTAAAATGATACAAATGTATAATAACTGTAACACTGCAAAATGGCACACATTGAAGTTGGGTAAGTAGACTCTTATGTGGTACCTCTGGTTTTGCACAAATATGTAAATAAATATAAGCTTTTTAAATAAGATTTGGCAACATTCAAAATACAACCTTAAAAAATTAGTAACAGGGCTTCCAGTTTGTGAAAATGATGCAGGCATAGTTAAAATACGTATTGTTGTTTTATAAATATTTAACTATCACTTAGTATCTGAGCATATGTATGTATATAAATGCAGTGGAATGAATGTATAAGTTGTAGGGAAAACACAGTGTAATCAGCAAGGCATGGATCATTGCTTTGATTCCCTTGACCTTTTCTAATTTCCCCTTCTTGTTCTCACCTAAACTTGTTAGTCTAAAAATCCTTCTTTAAAACACAAACAAAATAACAACCAAAAAAAAACTTAGTGGGATCTCAAATGGCAGCTAAATTGAAATGAACAGAGTGCACTTTGTGACTCAGGAGCCTAAAGTTTCATTTCTAAGTACCTGCTTTTTTTTTTTAAAAAAAAATTTTATTTATTTGTTTATTTGAGAGTGAGGGCGCCCGCACGCACAGGACCATGGGGAGGGTCAAGGGCAGAGGGAGACAAGCAGACTCCCCACAGATTGCAGAGCAGGAAGCCTGACTTTGGGCTCAATCCTCTGAGCCAAAGGCAGAGACTTCATTGATGGAGCCACCCAGGTGCCCCTCAATATCTGCTTTTAAATTTTTTTCTAGCTTTGCCTGGAAGATTTTCCCCAGAGTACCCAAGATCAATTTTTCCACAATATTCATGATCCCAGTACACAGAATCATGGCAGATATTAACATTAGCTGTTACTAAAACAAACCAACCTTTGGATAGCTCATATAGGCTGGTAGTTTATTTCTTATTAATGTAGGGTCCGAAACAGGTATTTCTTATAGGAAGATCAGCTTTCCTTCGGGAAGCAATTCAGGGACCCACACTCCTTAAATTCTGTGGCTCTGCCATCTTTAAGATACTTACTCTGAGTTCCCTCGCAGTGCTTGTCTGCCTCAAGCCAGTGGAAGAGGAAAGATTTGGGTGGGATGGAGACCACATCGGTAGGCTCTTATGGCCAAGCCTGGATGGACTGCACATCCCTTGTGTTCACATTTGATTGACTGTAAATATGTGTCCATACCTCACAGAAGGGACACAGGGTATTGTAGCCTTAGCTATGTTTCAGGTTTTGCCAATCTCGATCTCACCAAATTTTGTGTGTTTTCAGGTTGTGTAGACAAAAGCGGATGCTTTTGAAGGCTTTGGTATTAATTTACAACTGACGCTAACCTCAAACTTCCTCTTTTCCTTGGGATTTTGGTATATGTGGTAAAGGTACACTACTTCCCATAATAAAAATAGAATTTCCTTCCAGCATCTTTTGCTGGTGTAGGTCCTTTAACGAATTTTTGCTGGCAATACTTCACCGTGGGGAGGAGGTGAAGAATATTCTAAAGATTTTTTTTTTTTTTATTTGACAGACAGAGATCACAAGCAGGCAGAGAGGCAGGCAGAGAGAGAGAGGAAAGCAGGCTCCCCGCTGAGCAGAGAGCCCGATGTGGGACTCGATCCCAGGACCCTGGGATCATGACCTGAGCTGAAGGCAGAGGCTCTAACCCACTGAGCCACCCAGGTGCCCCGAGGTGAAGAATATTCTAAAGCCAGTTGGTACTGCTGGAGCGGACTGTGTGTGTCTCTTCCCAGTGCTGAGTTAATTGACAGCATATTTGGTAGTTTGAAATTGACCGCGGTGATAGCACTTACACCACAGAGATTGGCAAGTGGTAGGGGCATTTCCCCTAGAGTGTCAGTTCTTAAACAATTACCATCACACCACTGGCTACTTGTCTTATTAACCAGTAGCTCATGGTTTGAGATGGCTGGAACGGCTAACGAACACTTTATCAAAGACTGGGAGAGAAAAACAAGCAATAGGAAACTCAGCGAAAGAGCAAGAAATTGTCCAGCTTCTGCCTCAACCCGAGAACAGCCACTTCAGGGATGGTTCCTGGCTCCACACTGTCTCCATGTGTAGGATGTGATCTTAGGAGAGGCCTCCTACCAAATCACAGCTGAAGAGCTCTAGCCCATAAATGAGATGTGGAGATCCCTTTCCCATCTGCTAAAGGCCTGGCTTTTGGGTTCTGGGTTTCCCCAGGAATTGATATTGTGATTGCCTTCCCTGTGTCTGAAGCCCTTGGTGCTCACGTTTGCCCTATAGATCCCCAACAGGAGGCCTTGGGTCATCCCAACACTAGACATGGGTCCAGTAGGGTGGGATAGGGAAAAGTCAAGGTCAGTTCTATAGGTGATGCATGTGTTTGCATGGCGACTGGGGAGTTTGGTCTCATCGTGTAGTACCAGGTGGCAGCTATAATCATATGAACTTTTAATTGGACAGTTATATCCAGTAAATACTTTGTGTGCCTATTGTGTGAAAGATGCTTCACAGCATACAGGGAGGCCTGGCGGCCTATAATCCAATAGTGGGATTCAACCAAATATCTAACACTCAAAGTTTACTCTGAAAGTGAAACTTATTTGGAACTTAATTAATGAAAAATTTTAAGTTTGCTTATGAGCATATATAAGTCCTACCATCCCATGCATCAGTCAAGTTCATAGTTTTAATTCAATTAAAAATATCATAGGTTGTAGTTTGTGGAATACTGCTCTCTGTACATTTCTGGATACAGATATGATTAAATCCCAGTTCCTGTTTTCTAAGATCTTAATATATATAATAACTAAAGTCAAAAGAGTCACAAATACTTGAATAAAAACAGCCTTCCTACAAAGAGTATTTTGGAACCATATGGGAGGTAGAGATTAATATTGAAAAGAACTTTTATGGAGGAAATGGGACTTGTTTTTGATTTTGAGAAATGAATACAATTTTAACAGACAGGCAGCAGTTTTCCCAGGAGGAAGGCCCAGCTTGAGCACGGAGTTTGAGCTAGGAAATGCCAGGCAAGTTAGAGGTATATATTGGGCAGGTCATGGGCAATGATGTGGAAAAGGTAAATCAGGGTCTTCTCATAAAAGAGTCTTAGTGCCAGGCAGGAGGGCTTGAATTTGATGTCAATGATCTGAGTGAAGCAATAACTACTTTCCTAAAAAAAAAAAAAAAAAAAAAAAGCCAGTTTGGCTCTTAGATTATTCAGACGACGTGGAAGAGTATGAAGAAGGGAGGCAAATTACGAGAATCATGGAGAAGTTCAATTGATGTGTCAATGCCCCAACTATTAAGAGTTGGCGACGCAAATAGGAAAGATAACTTGTTTGGAAGCATAATTGCTACAGAACTTGCAGACACGTCTTGAACCCAGGCACAGTGAGAATGAGGTTGTCCTGAGGGGAAGGCAGAACATAGTCCCTTCTACACACACATAACGAGTCTCCACCTCAGTTCAGGTGCTACACTCAGAGGAGTGAGAAATAGTTCCTGAATTTGGCTGATGGGGGAGGCAGAAGAGTGAACAAAAAGGTGCATGTCCAAGGTCCAGCCGTGGACAAAAGAACAGAACAGAAAAGATGACAACTATCACTTAAAATCCACCTGTTATGTGCCAGATTCCATTGTCATCATTTTGCATTTGTTAATTCATTTAGCCTTCCTGACAACTCTATGAAGCAGGAAATTTTATTATCCTTATTATCTAGATGAAGAAACTGAGCATGAAGTAAGTTCCCCAGGATCACTCAACCAGGCAGTGGAGAGGCAGAAGTCAAACCTAAGTCCATGCTCTGAACCCCTACATCCCATCAGGAGAGAGTTGGGTGGTGGTTAGAGAGGGGCCAGGAAAGCTGGGGAAGGGTATCTCAGTGAGTGAACTAGACACATAGAAAGGCATACAGAGAGTTGGAAGAAGGAGGTTGGAGATGAGAGAAGAGTCTTAGGTTGGGCATCATGTGGACTGCTGTGATATTCGGGTGGGAGTGTCATACTAAGGAGATAATGTGTGGGTGCTTTTGAAGTTACCCAGCATTCTCTGTTTGGGCTCTTTTCTCATGTTGGCAGACATGCTCTAGTGCATTCCATATATATTCTATTTTTACGTGGGAAGGGAAATGCATCTCAAGAAGGTAGATGTGTATTACCTTCTAGCTCTTTTCATTAGTAATTTTCATCACTAATTTTTCATTAGTAACCCACTCCAGTTTAGTAATCAAGCAGTATCTTAAACAACAGTGGGTGCTATGGGAGTACTTACCCCCAACCCTTGAGGAACTCCCACTTTGGTGGGTGTCCAGCCCAACCATGGCAAGTACCTGAGTAGCTCCTTCCAAACTTGGAAAGATGGAGTTGGAGAGGAAAAAATTATTGTCTTCGCAGATTCCAAGCTGGAACTGAAGTGCTTAACATGAGTGTGTAGGTGTGAGTATGTGTGTGATTGTGAGAGTGTTTTCTATTGCAAATTAAATACAGAGGCGGGGGTGGGATGGGGACATTGTGTGATGTATGTTAGCTAAAATACTAAGAACTCTGATATAACATCAATATATAATTTGCATGGTTACTAATGTTATTGGTATAAATAATTCAGGCAATTGTTTTTTATTTACTTGATTAACAATGTCTTTGTCATTTTTATCAGTCATGATGCCATCACAATCTTGCACATTGTGTTTAAAGAATACTCGGGGGAAATGTTTCAACTGTGTGTCTGGATGGGTAGGAATCGGTCAGTGATAGATCTCATACATGAAGGAGAAGTGGAAACTTTTCTAGAGATTCAGTATTTCAGAAGTTCTCTGAGGTTAACATATTTTAGGTTAACAAAAGAAAATCTTTGTGTGGCCCCTGGCTTAGGAGAGTTGCGTTAGCTGCCCCTCCCTTAAATTGTTTTTACTCTGACTAATCCAGGGGTGAGAAGAGACCATCTGAACAGTGATTGTCTTGTATCCCCCTTCTCTCTGAAGATGAAGGCTAATGGAACTCCAGTCTCCCTGGCATAGGCCGGTTCGGTGGTCTTTCATGTTTGGAGCTCTGAGAGAACACTAGCCATGGCCATCGTTTGCAGAGTAACTATTTCATTTTAAGAGAGAAATCACATTTTGAGACAACCAAAAAAAAAAAAAATTGCTATTGTATCCATGGTTCTGTTTTAAGTGGTACTACTGAATTAAAGCTTTTCAAGGAAATTAAATATGGAGGCGGGGTGGGATGGGGACATTGTGTGATGTATGTTAGCTGAAATACTAAGCACTTGATATAACATCAATATATAATATATAATTGCATGGTTACAAATGTTATTGGCATAAATAATTCAGGCCCTTATTTTTTATTTACTTGATTAACAGCATCTTTGTCATTTTTATCAGTCATGATGCCATCGCAATCTTGCACATTGTGTTTAAAGAATACTCAGGGAAATGTTTCAACTGTGTGTCTGGATGGTATAAGTATTTATTCATTTACTCAGACGAAATGAAATAGAGAGTGTTTAATATGCATGTCTGAATTACACTAGATCCTTTCTAAATAAATTACAGACAGTATTACTCTTTCATTGTAAGAAAAATTATAGTTTGATTTTTTGTAAGAAGCCAAAATGCAGCCATTTTGTACTTTTAATTACAATTTCTTGAAGCTTTTCAAATGAGCTCTGAATAATCCAGAAAATTTTTATATTGCAATGTCAATAGGAAAACTTTGATAACTTGAGTGAACTATATCAAATATGAGTTGAATTATTCTGAGGAAAAATATATATATAATAGCTTTTCTATTCATGGGGTGAATATACTTCCGGAAAGTGTAATTGCTGTGACACAGCCATGCCTTTGTATTTGTCTCCCTCTATGTAGCAGCCATTGTTTTGGCTAAGGAAGAACTTCTGAGCTCTGCCAGCTACAGTGTTACCCGCACAATGCATTTTGTTCCTTTCCTGCTCTCCCCTGGCAATGCTCTGTCCCCCCTCCTGGAGCTCCAGTCTTTGGCCTGTCCAATGCCTCCTCTTAGAGCATTCTACCCAGGTCTTCTCAATGAATTACCAACCCCCCCAGCTTCTCCCCAAAGGAAACTCTGATCCCATCCCACAGCTGGTCTCTACTTACTTAAGGTCAGAAACCATGGAGTCACTGATGTAATTTATGTTCAGGTTTGGGGCACTGGCATCAAAGAAAACCAGAATTGGACAGTAGTTAAAGCGGTAAGAAGAGATTATACTCAGGACTATTGGGGGAAGGAGACCTCAGTGTAGAACTGGGCTCAACCCCAAATACAGCAAGAACAGTAGGGATTTGTAGCCAAGGAGCAGGGTGGGGTGGTTGGATGAAAAAATTATGCAGACAATAGGGTAGTTCTTGCCAACGTACCTAACAGGGTCCTTGCTGAAGGCAGTCCAGGAATATAAGATCTTACCTGGGGGACAGTGGGCTATGAGGAAAGTGATCAGATATCAAGGGTGAAGGATTCTAGCAAAACTGATTTGACAGGATTCTTGCTAAAACTGGACAATATAAAGGTGGGCATGGATGTCCAAAAGGGGAGACCCAGTTGTCAAAAGGATACAGAGGAGCCTAACTCAAATTTGGTCATGGAGAGACTCATTGTCACTGGCAAGCCCAAGAGTCTAAGAGGAAGGGTTATATATTAAATGTGGAGCAAATCATCTCCAAATCTGGCTCAAGTTTGAGCCGGTCTTCTGAGAGGACTCCTCAGTCCTGATGTAATGCAGTGCAATGGAAGAGCCATGTTAGGTTTCTTGTGACAAAGAGGGAAAGGGAGGCTGAGGGTTCAGGGATGTTGTCAAGGTTTGGAGTTGGCAGGAAATGAATGTGAGGTCTGTGTCCATCCTGTATACTGGTGAATCCTTAAACCCCTTGGGATAAATAGGGGCAGCTCCATAAATTTGTTAGATGGTTGATTTCACAGATGAGGGAACTGGTACATAGAGAGGTTGAACTTTGCTCTCTTCTCTTACACAGCTCAGTTTTATGAAGAATTACCTTTATTTTTCCTGTCTTATCCGAAGGCCATGGTCACTAGAAAATTGTCCATACTTGCTGTATGGACAACACTTAACTTCTCCATGAGGAGAGAGGTTGATGGCCATGTACATATTTAGTCTCTGGAATCAGAAGGATGAGGGCTAAGCATTTCGGTCACAATAGTACATTGTAGTCTGGAGCCTTGCCTTGAAGGGAAGGATTTTTGAACTCATGACCATTTCTCGTGATTGGAACATTCAGATGGAGACAAGGGTCCATTGGACCTGGGAGTACCTGATTCTCATTTCAGTCTCCTGAGCCCTGCCATGTTCCTTCTCGACTGGGTTTTATCTCTTCTTGGATGAGGTTGGGCCCTCATTTTCTCTCAGAACCTGCTGATCTAGGAATCGTTTGGTACTGTATTTAACCAAGCCAGGTGAAGAACATAGCCCTGCATGAGCAGCCTTGGCTGGCTTTCTGATAACATTTGGGCTCCTTAAGCAAGATGTCAATTCTGTATTTCCCAACTCTTCTGCAGTGACCCATCCCTGCTCTACAGGGTGAATACTGCTATCACACCAAGATGGTTTGATCACAAACTCTCCTTTCATTTACACCCTGAATAATATTTTTTTTCTACTAAATCCTTACAAATGAAAATTTTAAAAAAAGTTGCATTCCAATGCATATAACATAGATTTATCTGTGCCAGCTTCTTACCAGTAGAAAAAGTCTAGTCAAGCTGAAAATGTCATTTGCCTCGTCCAGGCTTGTCATTATAAGAGAGGCATTTTAAACAGCAATCTGAGAGTGAAATGTTTTTGGATTTTATACTGGCCAGGCTGTTCTGAACAGACTCTGAGTGAGAATAGTCAAATATGATAATCATTTGCTTTGGAGAATAGAAGGAAGCCAGTTTAACTGAAGCTGGACCAATTTGCAACTTGGAAGACACTGGCTCTGGTTTTGCAAAGGCCAGAGGAAGGAAGTGTTTTCAAGGCATCGTGTGATTTTTTTTTTTTTTCCAGGTTGTTTTTTCCAAATTTCTGTTTGCTGTCCTTTGTGTAAAATGCACCCTTTTTCTGCTAAGACCAGGTTTTCCCATGTAAGCATCCAGATTTCACAACTTGGTTGGATTAGACACTTGGCAAATCTCACACAAGTGTGGCAGAGCAAGGCTGCATTCTAAATTAGCAGAAGGACACAGTAATGACTAAGAACCCCATAGAGGCATTTCAAATAAAGAAGAGCCCAGCCCTGTTCCGTGTCCTGAGGTTACAGAGCCTTGGGGGCAACCTTAGTCAAACTCATTCCTCCCTTCTCTGGGGGAAGATGAAAAGAAACCTAGATGGGAGACGCTTCCAGAAGCTTTTTTTTTTTTTTTTTTAGTACTCCCAAGTATGAGACCCTACTGTAGGTTTTTAAAATTTTTCAAAATATGGACAAATTCTTCCTCTCCCGAGCAGTTAACCCCTGGGAAGGGTGGTGAGATGACAATTCCTGGAAACTTGAGTAGCTTAAGTTATTTTTTTCATTTTGTAAAACTCATGTCCACAGCCCTGTGTCAACAGTGATCTGATTTGCAGAATAGGGACTCCCTTGCTTCCTTCTCCTTCCCTTTTCTCCTCTTTCTCTCTTTTTCCCCTTTTCCTTCCTTCTCACCTTCCGCCTTCTTCCCTTCTGCCCTTTCTCTTTGTCTCTCAACTCTGACAGCTCGCTGGATCTTGCCCCATTAGCCTCAGCCTCCTCTTGATTCTAGACTGCATTGGAAAGTGTGCTGAGCCAGGAGGTATGTCTAAATTTGAGCTGCCGCGACAGGCTGGTGCCTCTGGAGGCCCCCAGGAGCTGCAGGTTTACTGAACAGGCAAGTTGTAGATCCTTATCTGGTAATTTTTGCCTTTTTCAAGACTTTATATGAAGGGGGGGAAAAACCCCTGTGCTTCTTTAAAGCAAACGCTAGTGGTTCAGGCCAATTCTGTTCAGACTCAAGCACTGGCTGTTCTCTTTTAAGGTCCCTCTTTCCTGCTGCATTCCAGTTAGCCTTGAATACATTAATGTTGGCTTGTCTGTCACTGGTCACATTCACAAAAATGAATCACCTCATGAGGATGATTTTAATTACCATTTTCCTGCAACCTTTAACCATTCTTGCATGTGTACCAGTTGGAAGCATCTGCCTGAACTACAAATATGAAGAAATTAAACACTTGAAGGATACATTTCTCTTTTCTTCCCCCACCACACAGTTTTGATATCTTCTTCTCTATTGGAGTGAATGCCGGTCTGGGACCACACAGGTTGTGGAAATGCCTGTCGTGTCTTTAAAGATAAAAGACTCGAGTTTCGCTGAGGAACCTCTTCTAGCCTATGACTTTTCTGAAAAGAAGTCAATATAGGTTTGAAAATGAGCATCCACACATCTTTAAACTGAACATTATCTGCTCCAGAATTCTTTCTAAATTGGTCACAAGTCATAATTCTTCCAGTTTTCCTTTTATTATTTGAAATATTTTCAGTATTTGATTCTTTAAATGGCAAGCAGCTGTGCCAATTTTTTGGATTCTGTCATTTGCCAGCTTTTTCTTTGGAAAATACACTTCATGCACCATATTCTGCTTCTTGGTGCCTACGTTGGAGAGAATGGGCGTTCACTCGCACGTGAAGAATAGCAGCAGGACCTTCCCTTCTCGTAAATGTGTAATGGGTGCGTATTTTGTGTGCGGTGATGAGAAGCACTTACATGGTTCCTGTTTCGAGGTTGAGGTGTTCAGTGAGGTAAGACAGACTGTTCTCCAGAGTTGGCAGCCTATGGCATCTCACCCAACAGCCTCTGAAGAGAACCCCCCCACCACCCCCTCAAATGGCAGAGGTTTGAACTACTGTGGGTGAGCTTGGGGAGTGTTTCTCAACACTTCTGGGCCCCTGTTTCCTCAGGGGTAAATTGAGTTGATCCAAATGTGTCTCCAGGAGCTCCTTCATCTCTAAAACACAGGACTGTGGCTTCATTCCTCTGTGTTGAGGGATTATCCCCCTTTAGAACATGTAGTTGAACTTTACTCTGTACTCGTTCATTTATTCCACAGTATAAGCTAGTTTATGGGATCTCTTTCCAATTTTCGTGCCTCCAGAGGCGAGTTTTGCAGAGGATGGAAAGCCTGAGGGAACTGGTGCTGTGGGGCCTGGAGGGAGGGAAGGAAGAATGCCACTGCAGGCAAACTTCCTTGCTCCATTGGCTCTCCAAGGTGCTAGTCAGAGCTCCCCAATTCCTTAACTCCTGGGATCTGGCCCCTGCGTTTACCTCTGTAGCCCCACAGCTCCCTGCCACATAGCCTGTGAGCCAGCCTCACAAAAACACTTGTGTCCCCACAGTGTGCTCCTCTCCCACCAAGCCCTCCTACTTCAGATCTCTAAGAGCTGTTTCCAGGCCAGGGTAAGAGACCCTCATCTGACCTCCCATCATCCCTTGGGCTCTCTTCTCAGAAATACTGTAATATCTCTACCTACCTACAGACTGCATCACCCTGTTCATTTCTTGAGGAAAGGAGTTTTGTTTTTTATATATCATTGCATACAGGCATTGTCTGCCCAATACTAGGTGCTCCATAAATATCTGTGGGATGGGTAAGGGAATACATGGAAGTTTAAAAAATTTACATCATTGAAATCATTTTTAAATCACTGAAGTTTGAGCGCTTGACCTTTTCTTTTCCTCAAAAGCATTCCTTTATGCGGGGCGCCTGGGTGGCTCAGTGGGTTAAAGCCTCTGCCTTCGGCTCAGGTCATGATCTCAGGGTCCTGGGATCGAGCCCCGCATCTGGCTGTCTGCTCAGCGGGGAGCCTGCTTCCTCCTCTCTCTCTGCCCGTCTCTCTGCCTACTTGTGATCTCTGTCTGTCAAATAAATAAATAAAATATTAAAAAAAAAAAAGCATTCCTTTATGTTAACGGAGTTGCAATCTGGCATAGTAAATATAAGCTTGATCTTTCTCCCAACTAAGGCCCTTTCTTAACCCTCTCTAATTCTTGATTCATTTCAAAAAAGTCAAAACCCTTTAGTCATGCAAATCTGAACTCTTCTCCCTGTGAACAAAAACCTCTTCAAGTCTCTGGTCAGCGGGCAGGGTTTCTATAGGTGACATCACATGCCTCAGCACTGGCTCTGCTGCTTAAAACAGTGCTTACATGTGCCTCTCTGAGAATCTCATACTTTTCTGAGCTAGAAAGTACCTTAAAATTTATGTAGCTAAACTCACTTATTTTTGAGTCTGGGAATGGCATGGTGACTTTTCGCGGTGACAGAAGTTATGAATTGGAAGGCTTTCAGCTTGTCTTTAGGCTGGCTTATCTGGGAGCCTCAAGATGGCTGCTGAAATTCCACGTGTCAGACACAGGTGTGATAATGTCCAGCAACACAAGGGGTCTCTATCTTTCTTGTGGGTGTTTCCTTGGCAAGGAAACTTCTTGTAGAAGGCCTCCCACAGATTTGGCCTCCTCTCCTTAACCAGAATGGGTTCACACCATCCTTAAGCCAGTCACTTGTAGAGAGAGTTGGGATTGCATCAGGATTTATACCTGTATTTGGAATTTCCCTGAGGGGTGGATAGTAGAACAAAACTATGGGTCTCTTATCCAGGTAGAAGGTGAGAAAAAGATTTTCTTGATAGACAATCAATGCCTTAGTAACAAACCTTGAACTTGTATCCCTTTCTGATTCTCCACAAATGTATTAGTATTGCTGCTGCCCATCATGCTTCAACCACAGGGCTTTGCAAATGCTACTCACTTTGGAAAACCAGGTGAAATCACTTCAAATTTAGGAAGGGGTGGCTCCATGTCTTACTTGCTGATTCCGCCCTAAACGACTGAGAGAAGTTGCTTCCAGACATTGATCTTTCATCTTTCAGAGTATTTTTAGAAGTTGTGTTAGAATTTTTTGTTTTATTTATGGGCTCTGGAAGGGAAGCAGATAAATTGAGATGTGGAGTGCCAGCTTTTGTTCTTTCTGTCAATGTCCAGATGAAAGTGATGAGGAATGGCATTCAGGCTCATTTCAGAGAGGAGGTGGGGGGGGGGGGGGGGGGGTGCAGCGTGATGGGGGAAGGCACTAGAGAGACAGGCAGAAGCATAAATCTTGTTGTTTTAGTAAAAGGTCAGTGAAATCAAACAGCGCAGACAGATTTTACAAACAGAACTAAGAAAAAGTGAGTCTCTCTAGGTCAGTTTATCTTTGTCCTAGGAGGGTTAATCAGCACAGCAGTGACTAGTCCTTTGGCGAGGTCTCTGGTGAGCAGAGCTAGATCATGGTCCTTGGCTTGATCCCAGTGCCCCAAGAATGATCTACCATTGACCCTACTGTTGGGTTAGAATCAAAGAGGTTATAAGTAGGCATATTCATATTTGACTCTCGTTGCTCATATGATCTGACATCGTCCTATTATCCAGGAATTAACTTAAATGTTACCTCCTTGGAGAGACTTTTTTCTACGCAAACCAATGTAAAACTTTGTATCTGCTTCCTCCAAGCCTCCTTGCCCTTGGGTTTTGACACCTGTTTAATTTTCTGAATACCACATATCTTGATCTGAAACAGTCTTCATTTATGTATTTACTTCATGTATTTACTTTTAACTTCATTAGAATGAGGGTTTTGTCTGCCATGCCTATTGCTGTATCTCCAACACATAGAACAATGACCCATAGAATATGTGCTCAATTGTTGAATGGATGAGTCATATCTTAATCAAGGAAGTCACACTTTATATCAGAAAGACAGGAAATCATATATCAGAAAGACAGGAAATCAAAATAGATTTATTTACCCTTAGTATTATGGTCTGGCCATTTGCCTTGTTTCAGCAAAATGGTATTCATTTATCCATCCATCCACCCAACAAATACTTGTTGATTACTTACTAGAAACTATCCTTGGTGCTGAGTCCCCTATTTGAAAGTAGATTGACATTTAATAGAGGAGACAGACATGTAAAGAAGTAAATGTGTAGATACTATATGATTAATATTACATACCAGGAGGAGATGATTGATTCTGCCTGGGAAGAAATGTACACAGAAAAAAATGCTTGGTTTAGATCATGAGATATATGAGACTATTTACCAAGAGGGAAAAAAAGGAGAGCTGGAAAATCAGCATGAGCAAAGATGAAGAGATGTGGCATCACTTGGAATGGTAGGTAAGAAACGCTTTAGTCCCAGATGGCCAGAGAGTAGCCTTGTAAAGATGAAGGTGCAGAGAGAGGATGTAGAGTCAAAGTGGAGACCGGAGAGCCAGGCAAGGGCCATACAGGGAGGGCTTTGTGTATTACATTAAGGATTTTTACTTTTGTCCATAAAATAGATATGAATAGAATATGAAGAGCTATCAGGACATTTACATGAGGCAATGTAGTTATCAATGTTGTGTCTTAGAGACATCATTTATGAAAATATACTGGTTAGATAAGAGTAGAGCTGCCTTGATTCATGGCTTCTCTCCCAGCCCTGTGTTGATTTATGGGCCATCGTCTGTCTGGTAGAGGTTTCTAATGGCAGCTGTCCTTTTCTTTTTTTCTTTTCTTACCTTTTAAAAATCAAGTGCCTTTGATGAAGATGTTGGAGACCTAAACATGGGATTTATAAATTATAAAAAAGTGATGGGGATCACTAATCTGTGGGTTGATAAAATTAAAATTATTTTAATGGAGTGGAAACAATATGAACCGAGGTGACATTGCCTCGGTGACATAGGGACTAATGTGACACCACAAAATTAACTCAGCAAATGAGGAAAAGAAGAAAGGTATCCTTATAAGTAGCTCTTCTGAGAAATGAATGGGTGTTGTCCAGCTCAGGGAAGTAAACAGCCCCACCTGCCTCTGCCCAACACTAAGGTCCGGTTTGGGTGTCCAAATTTTAGCAGGAATATTGACCACGTGGGGGTATTTCTGATGGAAGAAAATAATCAAAATGATGAAGAGTTTGAGATCCATCTGATACAAAAGTAACAGTTATAGAAACTAGGGTAGTTATCTGGGGAAAAGATACCTTATCTGAAACATGAGATGAACCTTTAAATGTTTGAAAGACATGTGTAAGAAAGCTTGGAAAAGAGTTGAGATGACTTAGTGAGTTAAAAGAAATGCACTAAGTGTGTGCTGCGTGTCTGGTATTCTGCTATGGAGATCGATAAGAAGCACTCCCTACGGTTAGGGCACCCTCCATCTGTTGGTTTGCGGGGTGCGTGTAAGTGCGATTCAGTGTGCCTGCTGGATGGAAGGAGGTAATAGATGCGAGTGGACAATTACAGCTGCATGATAAAGGACCCCTCATGTCATGGTAAATTAGAATCTAAATGTCTCATGTCTGCTAGGTTTCATGAATTAAACCTCCTTTGTATGTCTACTTTGGAACACAGATGTAGTGAGGAGGGTAGTGGATTTGGAGGATTTGGAGTAAGGGGCTCTGGGTTGGGAAGCAGGGTCCTACCACTTACTAATGTGACCCTATTCAGACACATGGGTTGCCTAAGCCTCAGCCTTATAGGTAGTATCCTGTGTTTAGTAGGTTCAAGTTTAAGTGAACCCGGCCTTTTTTACTACATGGTCCCTAATTCCGAGTCTCCATATACAGTTTTAAGTGGTGATGAAGGAAACATTATTTGTGATGTAAGATTTTACCAGCCTTTGCTATAGAGAGGAGTTTCTTTATTGGATATAAATCTTGTCCTATGTTGTATGCAAGGAATTATATGAAAACCTTTGTAAGTTTTGGGTGTTGCCTTGAATGGAGCTATGTTTATTCAATATTCAAATGAATACCTCCAATATGGGTATGCTTATTTGCATATAATGAATTGAGAAAAAGGATTCATTTATTTTAAAGTAATTGGGTCATACTGATAATATATTTCCATGATTGCTTAGAATAACTAAGTTCCCCTCCCCATACATAAAACCTTAAAATGAAAATATCACAGTAAAAAACAAATATTTGAACATTAGTGGATTTGGTATACCGAAAGCAAGCTAACTTTTTTAGCATCTCTCTAAAATGTACCAGTCACAGTTTTGGGGTCTATGTGCTACTTATATCATGAACAAGCCCTGAGAAATAAGGACAGATGTAGATCTGAGGCTCATGGAAGTGGAGTAACTTCCCAGACTCACATGGCTTCATAACTTGCAGACCAAAGATTTAAATCCAAATCTTGGGACTTCGGAGCCTTTATTATTATTATTTTTTTTTTTTTTTCTATTCGAATCAGGAAAGCTTTATGGATATAACTGGGAAGACAAAGGATGCAGCTGGACCTAACGGGGAATCACGGTTTACAGGGTTAGTGAAAATAGTCAGCATAATTATATTCCAGAATTTTACCATTGCATGGCTAGCTGTCTTTTGAATTAGCATCTTTTCAAAGAGATAAAAAGATTAATAGATAGATGAAAAGACAAATGACAGGCAAATGGGTGGATTTATGTGTGAATGGACACGTTGACAGAAAGTTGTAAGTATGAGCAGTTACAGAACTTTCGGTTAAAGTTA
Organism: Enhydra lutris kenyoni; assembly: GCF_002288905.1. Lineage (NCBI taxonomy): Eukaryota > Metazoa > Chordata > Mammalia > Carnivora > Mustelidae > Enhydra > Enhydra lutris. The sequence continues at coordinate 19,467,818 of NW_019154086.1, forward strand.
AAATGACACATGCTAAGTTGCCAAGCTTACTGCTATTATTGCTTTTCTTCCGCATTGGCTAGAAGGGAGTTTGTGAAAAGGGTTTGTAATCTTTTCTGTGTATCATATCTACTTCTGTGTAACTGTGTTAAAAAGATGTTTTTGTTGAAATCCTTCAGTCTCCTCCATATAACTTACTGAAATATGGTAGGCTACAGGACAGGCTGGCCATCGCCAAGCAACATTTCATTTAAAATGGTGGCAGCGTTGAGGAAAATGGTGGAAAATACTACTGCAGTTCCTAAGCCTGACATTACCACTGCCACCCCCAACCGCCTGCCACTCCCATTAGAGAAAGGGCTTTCCACCAATTCTTATTTAAATCTCAAAGCAACCAGAAGTGACTCGGTTTACCTTTGGTTAAGAAGATGAAGCAGGCTGTGTGGGGATAGGCTCTAGTGGCAGAGGAGATCCCTGGCTGGGGATTCTGAGGTTGGGGTCTTGCTTGGTCTGCCTCACCATAGCATGAAAATAGACTGTGTCTTACTCGCTGCTGAGTCCCCAGCATTTAATATAACATCGTGCTTGTACACAGTAGGGCTTTGATGGAGGAGGAAAGGAAAGCAGACAAATTTTTAGAAAATATAATTCATAAACTTTTAAATAATGTATTATTAGTCACCCTAGATTTTTATGAAATACCTAATATAAAATAAACCCTTGGTCTAGGAAAAGATTTGAAAATAAAGATCCATAATATTTCAGTGGTAACCCTAGTTATTTGGTAAGAAGTTATTCAGTAACATCCTTAAAACAGTTGGCTTTGGAAAAACACTCCATCTGACCCAAAGGAATTTCATGAAGCATTTTAGCCATTAAAGGAAAGGAAAGTTCTATTGAGTTTTTTAAATGCTGAGTGAACCCATTTGTTTAAACTAAACACCGAAGTGTCTTAGATTTTAATGAACCTAACTGAAAATTTAGCTAAAAACAACTCATTGGGAACCAGATGGTGCAGCCACCATTGTAAGCCGAGCTCAACTCTCTTGTTGTTCTCTGAAATGCATGTCAATTTAGCTCCCCAGAACTCACAGGACAAAGATGCAATTAATTCTGGAAGCCTCTGTACCCTTGTCACCCTGTCCACCCCATCCCTGCAAATCAACACAAACTTACTTCCTGAAAATTAATGCCTTCAGTAAAATGTGTGTGTGTGTGTGTGTGTGTGTGTGTGTGCGCGCGTGCGCGCGCACACCTGTCTTAGGGAAGAGGAAGGGGTAGAAAAGGATACATTTCCCCAGGTTCTTATCTTCTCACATGGTGTGTGGGGGACAGCCAAGCCCTACACTGCAGATGAACACTTCTAGGGCTTTAGTTAATGGGGGCAAGAAGAAAGATGGAGGGGCGCCTGGGTGGCTCAGTGGGTTAAAGCCTCTGCCTTCAGCTCCGGTCATGGTCTCAGGGTCCTGGGATCAAACCCCACGTCAGGCTCTCTGCTCGGCAGGGAGTCTGCTCCCCCCTCTCTCTGCCTATCTCTCTGCCTGCTTGTGATCTCTTTCTCTCTGTCAAATAAATAAATAAAATATTTTAAGAAAAAGAAGAAGAAAGAAGGCTTTTGGGGAGTGCAAAACAAGTTATAGCTTAACTAGAGCTCTCAAAGAGAGGGGTGAGGGCAATGAAACAGATAATGGCAGAATTTAGAACTGTAATTCTATGATATTATAAAGAGTGCCTGGCTAAAATGTATAAAAAGTGAGTGATTTTTAGTTGTGGATACCACTTTCCAGTTTTACCTAAATTTCTATGAATTCTTGACCTTTAGCCATGTGGTTAGACGAATCATTTGTTTTTTTCTTCTCTCCTTCTATATATTAATCTGTTGGGCCATTCCTTTCCATTTATGGGTCCTTAGGTCTTCCCAATACATGTGTGAAGCAAACTATGAGGTGCAAGGATTCTTTCAACTGTCTTTGTTTAGGAGCTCAGTGTTAGAGGCTCATTCCATCATCCATGAGCTAGATTTTGGATGATGGCCCCTGAAAGACCAATATGGCTGTCTTCTCCTTAAAGATGATGTTTAAGTGTTAGATCTGTGTTTATAACTTGGTGTCAGCACTCTGACTGAATGTAAGGCTTAAGTCAGATTCGTTCCCAAAATATTTATTAAGCACACACTGTGGTAGACACACACACACAGACAGAACAACACATGGTCATTGACTTTGTAGGATATAAATGTGCACCTGGAAACCACAAAGAGGTCATTAGGCTACATTACAAAGCTGACAGACTCACGGACAGTTAACAGGGAGAAATCAAACTTAAATGGCCTGTGTGTGTATGTGTGTGGAAGTGAACTGAGCAGTACGAGGGGCAGACAAGGATAATCAGTTACTGAGATTGTAATAAGATCACCATCATCCTGTTGTCTTGGCTTATGCTTCACCAGGCTTCCACTTGACCTGAGAGGGTCAGGGAAACAGAAAGAAAAATCATGGGAACTTGGCTGAATGGGCAGAGAGGGGGCAAGCCGAGGCATGGTTTCCTTGGAAGAGATCGAGAGAATTGGGCTTGGCTTGAAAGAACTTCCCTTTTATCTTCTGTAAGTTGGAACTTGGCTGATCCTCACCAAGAGGAGCCTGAGCTTTGCTTCCCTTGACAAATTTCCCGGGCAGCTGGCATGGTGGCTGCCGGCAGTTGTTTTGGGGAGTGGGTCCCTCTTGGCTCTTCTTTCTTTGCCTGACAGGGGCTTTGGAAATAGGAGAAGGGAATTAAAAAACAGAGGGAGAAACAAACAAGTCATCCTCCCCACCCCCAAGTCTTTATTCTTGAATTTTCTCTCAGAAAGTTGATTTGGGTCAGTCAGGCAATTATTAGTGGGATAATGTGGTTTTATAAGAGTTCCTTATTTATTGATGTGAAGGACCTTGAGGATGTGTACTGCCTTTGTTCAGTTTCTCCACAGCGGTGGGAGTTCTAGATAAAATATTAATCATAAAGTTTTCTTTATCATTTCCAGTTGCTCAGAGATATTAAGAGTTATGGCCACGAAGCCTTGGTACAGCTATATTTTACTGCCCACATGTCTTCCCAGAGATGACACATATGCTTTACATTTTGCTGCCATTATTCTTCATGAGATCTCAGGGCATCAATCATCCCTGTGGCGGAAAAATGAAGACAAGGGGGGAAAAAAGCACCGATCTGTAAGAACAAAATGATGTGTTTGTCTGCAGTGGTAAGGGACAGTCTCTGAATGCAGAAACCAAAAAAGGCGCTCTGACTTGTGCCTCTGGAATGAGATTCATCAGCAGTGAAACCAGAACCCCGACCAACCGTTGGTCTTGCAGAGGTGTTTCGAGAAGCCGAGTTGCTGACAGCACATGTGGAATTCAATTCCCCTGGGCAGCATAATGCAATCACAGAGTCTGGGCCTCAAGGGAGGAGTCGGGATGCCTGCCCTCCGGAATGGCACATCAAGTGTGGCCTGGTTTGTGGCAAAGATGAATGGGCTGTTAATGCTGCAAGGGAAGGTGCTGTGGGGCGGACGGCCTCGCCGGCACTCGGTTGCCAGTGGGAACCCTCACTGGGCTTTCCAAGTGGCATGGATTCTCAAGTACCCGACCTGTCCCGCGTGCTCTCATTGTTCTCAAAATACTGTTTCCTATTCTGAGAATAGAAGCCAGGTCAGAGGACAGAGGGCTGTGATGAGCGTAAATGCAGTCACGTTAGGACTACAGTCATGACAGTTAGCATGGCCTTTTTGTGGTCCGTGCGTGGACTCTCTCCCAGCTCCTCTTTGAGGTGGGAGGTGTTATTCTTCTTAGAGGAGGAGACCGAGGCCTAAAATGGTGTCACGGTCACCTGGCTGGGGAGACAGAGCTGGGATTTGGACTCCTGTAAGCTAACTATGCTTGCGTGCTGCCACAAGGGACATGTCATCGCCCGGGCCTCTTTCTATGTGGAGCACATGGGAAATGACTTTCCAGCCCTAGAGCAGCATGTGCCCCGATCGCCCCGGCACAACTCCCCAGTTTTTCTCAGACACCCCGGGATCACAGAGGGCCACACCATGGCGAGAGCAGCATCTTCCCCTTGAGATGAAACAGGTCGAGGGCTGCCTCCCTCATGACTCCCCTCTTCTCCAGGCCATTTCTGAGCAGCGACTCATCAAGGCAGACCCCCGTTAGAACCAGAACGAACAGTCCCCTGGGGGTACTTTCCAAGTTTAAAGGAAGATGGAAAAGATGTTTGGTCCTGGGGAAGCAGAAGCATCTCTCAGCAGCAGAGTTACCTTTTTCCTGATTTTTTATACTAACCTGCAGTCGCACACCCATCCCTGGGGAAGGGCAGAGGACTCTGTCTGCGCGACAGAGGCCAAAGTTATTGTACTTTCCCCAGTGAGCATTTAGTTTGTTTTGACCCTGGGCCTCCAACTCCAGTTTTCACTTCAGCTAGACTGTTTCCAAAGATCCTCCCGGCATCACAAAAAAGCCCAGGCCTAAGAATGGGATGACCCCAAATCCATCCATCGGCACTAGGGGTAATAAATGGCTTCTTTTATGTCACCAGGAGGCAAATCAAATGACCCCTCAGCCATTCACCCTCTGTAAAGTTCTCTTTGACCTTGGAGCGTAGAGGAACTTGGGTGGAGGAGAATATAGTATCTTCTGAGGTGTTCCTGAACTCCCTCCCATGATCCTTCACGGTGAGCCCTTTGTCCTTTGTGTTTGTGGCTTTTGTTTTTACATGTTCCTCATGTATTGCAGAAAGGCCTTTCCCTTGTTTAAGAAGATAGTGTCTCCCTGTTAGGACAACCTGGCTATTTCTCAGTAAATTGTTCTGCCTCTCTGACTGTACCACATCAGCTAATTAACCTCTTTATGGATTTTCCCTTCGGCTTACTTTAATTCTCAGCTGGTGTTTCTCTAGGCCCTGGGCCTTGGGAATGGTAGAGTCATTTGTTGAATTTCTGGCAGTGTGAGAATTTCTAGTAGTTTGCTCTTGGTTTTGATGCGTAGAACTAAAGGAAGCCAGCCTAGAAGGCAGAGAAAAGAACTGAGGAAGAAAACAAGACTTGCTGGAGGCTCCAGAAGCAGCAGCCATGCCCAGAGCAGGCAAGGCAGAGAGGCAGCGACACCTTTTCTCTCTGCTTTGCTGGGGTTTATGTTTTCCTTCTTTTTTTTCTCTGTGTGGGAAAGTAGTAAATGCCTGTCTTCTTGGCTGCCCAGAATCCTTTGTTGTAGAATTCTGCTCCTTTCTGTGCGTCTGTAGAACTCCTTCCCTTCTAGTTCTGCCTGGGCAACTAGATCCTTCTCCCATCCCGTCTTCATCACTATCCTATACCCGCTCATGAGTGTGAACTCAAGGAGATGGGACAAATTTCAAAACAATCGGGAGCTTAGAAAGTATAGGGCAAACTGTCATGTTGATGATTTTTCAGTCTCCCTCCCACAGAAGGACATTTCTGAAACATTGAGCACCATCCCTGTGGTTTCTAAAGGTAACTCCAGGATATGAACCACGACGGCTAAGGACGTTCAACAAGGTCAGCTTTGTTCTTTGGGCCTGTGACACCAGACATTCCTTGGGCTTGAACTTGTCTTATCTCCTGACTCATCAGACCACTTGGTATTTACTCCCTGCTGTTTTTGAAGAGGTGGTATAGTGGATAAGTACTTAAGCTACCTGTGAAGACCTTTTTGGAACTTTGCCACTGCAAAATGTCTTAAAATGTGTTGATAAGCAGGTGATGTCTAGGTAATGAATAGATAAGTCGCTAAAGCTTGTATCCAGGGTTTGTGAAACAGGGAACGTTCAGAATGATTTGTAGTTTGGTTTTGAAACTGTCTTTGCTCTAGCTAAGCCACAGAGCATTACTTATACCCAGATGGCATTTGTTATCCAGACGACTGGAGAAAAATCTACTGTTTCCTCATGGAGAGTGAGGGGATTGAACTTAAAGAATCTCTGTGGTTTATTTAAACCTGGGCTTTTTCCCTAAGCCAAGGGAGTGATTGATAAGTTCTCTGCCCATATCAGGTGTTGTTGGCCAGATGTTTCTTTCAAGAACTTTACTCCTTCATTTTCTAAATTGAGTTGGCATCGAATAAAAACACGTTGGAACTTTAAAATCAGCCACCATCCAGCAGAACAAGATGAACGGAAATTCGGAGATAAGGCTGAGGTGGGGTGGGCATTGCAAATTCAGAGTGATTTTCAGATACATTAAAAATGGCTCTCTCATTTTGAATCTTTGGGAAAGCCACATGATTAATTTACATACTAAATCCCTTTTTATTTGGCTCCTCAGAACACAATCCCCAAAACCATTACCATACTCCAAACGAGAGCATATTTATCTTACTTATTCAAAAACAGTGAAAAATCAGATCATATTTTCTGCAAATAGCTTTTCTGTGCCTGTATTTTGCATATCACTTCTTTCTGATTATGAAATAGGATTAAAACAATGGGTCTCTGTTGTGTTGTCTACCCACGAACTTTATCACAATGATGGATTAATGCTATAAAAGTAGGATTTCCATTTAGCTCTTAAATCTTAGTTGTAAGGGGTGGATAGATATACGGTATGTAGCTGTATTAGTCAGCAGCTGAATCTTCATCTCATAATAGAAATTTGATTAGTAATAATATGGTTGTTTGTTTCCTACCTAAAAGAGAGGCTGGTGGGGTTATTAATATCAACACAGTGCAAACCTTCTAGGTGATGCTTTTATCTAACTACATCTGTATTGGTCATATAAACCCAGAAACTGAATTTTTAAGAGTTGCAGGGAGTCTGGGTTTTCATGTGGGACTCTGTAGTTTATATGGGGAGTAGTGAGCAAATACTGAAGCTCTAGGGATTGTATCCTCCAGGTGCCTGGGTAAAACCTGACCTTCTGTAAATTAGTTCACCATCCTTGGCCTTGTGGCATCTGATCGAGGAAGAGGCGAGTGGTCTTTGGGGTCAAAGAATTGGAGAATGGACTTTCAGAGACTCCATTCATCTTCTTAAGACTAGGTTGGGTTTTTACTCTGTAAAATGCTTTTTTTTTTTTTTAAGATTTTATTTATTTATTTGACAGAGAGAGATCACAAGTAGGCAGAGAGGCAGGCAGAGAGAAAGAAGGGGAAGCAGGCTTGCCGCTGAGCAGAGAACCAGATGCAGGGCTCGATCCTAGGACCCTGGGATCATGACCTGAGCCGAAGGCAGAGGCTTTAACCCACTGAGCCACCCAGGCGCCCCTGTAAAATGCTCTTAATAATAGACACCCTACATTAAGAAGATCAACATAAATGAGCTATGGGAATACCTTTGTTATGGTGTTCTACAAGTGCTGAAAGTTACTGTTATCTCTTGCTCAAATGAACATATGCTTAAGAAAGAGGATATGCAATGTTGTTATTAGTCATCTGCATTTGGTGTGAACTGAGGATTTAAGAACAAATTTCTAAAAATGAAATTTAAGGGAGATTGAGAGGGTTGGTTGTCTGAGCCATGTCCAGATCCTGGCAGTTATGAAACATTTCATAATTTTGCATAATTTTTACAAATCAGTTATTTAAACAATGGAAGGGCCTCTGTTTACATCCTTTGTTATGATTACTTCTCAGAAGTACTAACAAGTAGGATAAAGACATTCCCTGCTATTTTTCCAATTTCAATAACTAATTTTTAACTGAATTTTGTGAGTTTTGTTCTTTAACGGAGAGAGGGGCTGAATTCAGTTGATCAGAGTTCCGTCCGGAGAGGGTGATGGAGAAGGTCTATTACTCACATTTGTTCTAGGGTCTGAGTGGCCCTGCCAGCCCGAACTGCCTCCCAGTTGGGGCATTTGAGAGCATTAAGAAAAAAATCATCTTCTGGGGGCACCTGGGTGGCTCAGTGGGTTAAGCCTCTGCCTTCGGCTCAGGTCATGATCTCAGGGTCCTGGGATCGAGCCCCGCATCGGGCTCTCTGCTCAGCGGTGAGCCTGCTTCCCTCTCTCTCTGCCTGCCTCTCTGCCTACCTGTGATCTCTCTCTCTCTCTGTCAAATGAATAAAAATTAAAAAAAAATCATCTTCTGATTTCCTATATTCTTGAAATCAGATCTGTGAGAGAGGGTTTTGTGGGTTTTTTTTTTTTTTAAGGATTTTATTTATTTGTCAGAGAGAGACAGGCAGAGCAGGCAGAGGGAGAAGCAGCCTCCCCGCTGAGCAAGGAGCCCAATGCAGGACTCAATCCCAGGACCCTGGGATCATGATCTGAACCGAAGGCAGATGCCCAACCAATTGAGCTACCCAGGCATCCCATGAGAGGGGTTTTAAATAGCCATTGGTCTCAGGCACAAGGTGGGGCTTGGGGAGACAGAGGAACAAGTGGAGACCTCTTCATGGATTTTGCTGTAACTGGGTTGACCAGACAAACCAAACCTGGGGGTAGGGGAAGGGATCCAGAGTGAGACACTGCAATCAGAGACCTTGCCAACCTCCCTCAGGCTGCCAGAGGACTACTCTCCAGTCCTGGGTTAATATCCACAGACACTTTGGTTATTTCACAAAATCAAGGAACAGTGGCTTGCTCTTCTGCCTTAGGAAATCTACGCATTCTCAGATATGAAATACATCTCCACACCCTCCCTCCATTTAAATATTTTGTAAATGTCGTTTTTCTCTGCCTTCCCTGGTAAAATCCCAGCAATAGACTTTTACATTTTTGGATGAACTGGATGGGATCACTGGGACCTAGTGCTCCCCAAACTCACCCCCCTTATCCCTTATTTACTTTCTTACAAACCTAGACTAGTGCTTTTTCCCCCCTCATAAAGAAGCCACTGACCAAATTGTTCTCCTGTATCTCAGTTACATGGTGAATGTAAAAAATCCATTCTATGCAATGATGTGCAATTTGCTTAATTCAATTCGGACTGGCGGGCCACATGCCAGTTCTCCCTGTGACTCTGTTTATATCTTTCCTCCCTTTCCTGTTTATAACCTTTCCTCCCGCTCCCAATTTTTAGCATTACCTGTGCCAGTGAACGTGTTATTTTTACACCAGATACCCAGATCTCTTTGGTTTCCTTGTTTTTTTTTTTTGTTGAGACCACTTAGCTAGTGGTGAGTTTTAAGGCCAAGTCAGTCATTTATTCTATACCTACCGTGTGCGCAACACTAGGCTGTAACCAACCAGTAAGCATAAGGAAGCTATAGAGGCATTCTCTTTCCCATAAACTGCTTAACGGGAAGATAGATTTATGGGGGGAAAAAAAAACTAAAAAACAAAAAGTAGAGAGTAATACAAGAGTTGTTTGTTTGTTTGTGTTTGTTTTTTAGGGGAGCTATTAAGAGAACATACATCTTTCCTGGAATTTATCTATGTAAATGAATTTCTTTCCTTTTATGTAGAGCGATGTTCCTGTTTCTTTCAAAAGTGATGCAATTGCTCTACATATTCAACGCCTACCTTTCATTGGGTGATGACATGCCCAAACCACAAACTTACTTTTGGATCGATTATCTTTTCGGTTTTCCAATGGTTTTATCCACCTTGATCCTTCCCCTTCTTTACCTGTTTGGAAAGCTATTAAATGCTTTTAAAAAATCGAGTAATATTTTCTAACAAATAAAGATGGGTCATAATTCTTTTTCAATATTGAGAGGAACGTGATGAAGGAACGCGATGAAAATGATTTAAGCATCAGTGGTAAATGATTTAAGCATCAGTAGCCTAGAGACAAAATCCATTTTGAGTGCCAGTCCTGATAGTTTTGTTAAATAAGATTGGACACATTATTTACACTAAATATTGAATAGTGTATTTAGGAAATTCAGGTCCTAGATAATTTAGACTCCAACTAAACATGTGTGTGCTGTGGGTCCGAGTTCAATGAAAAATCTCCTAAGGAGCGTCTTGCATTGCCCTTGAACCCTGTCTGCCAGCCTGAGATTGCTAATCTGCCCAGGCCAGAGGAAATTATCCCACGACAGTGACGGGAGGGTTAATAACCCTTATGGCATTTCCTATTTCTCATTTCTGGGACCAGCCGTCCATGCATATCATCAGAATCTTTACCCCAACCTGTTCAGACATGAGCTCAGGCTTCCGACAACGCGACGACTAGTCTCATGCTGGAACAGACCAGAGCAGTCTGGAACGTCATCTTTAGAAGGACTCATCCCTGGCTTTCTTGCTGCCATCTGGGTGAGCTTTAGCCATTCTCTGGTCATACGTTTTCAGGTGCACAGAACTCATTCGGCAGATGGTCAACTCTTACCTGGTACCTTGGAAAAATATACACTATATTTGACCTTGGTCTTGGATATACTCAACTGATGATTGCTGCAAACAGAGGATTAGAGGAAAAAATAAATCTCCAATGTGAAAGCCAGAAACCCCAAATGTAAAGTAATAATGGGAATTTGTGGCATTTTTAGAGCATTATACATTTTCCAGACTTTCATAGGCCAAGTCATTTAATTTTTCCAACAGCCTTAGGTATCATTTCTCTGACTTTACAGATGGAAAATGGAAACTGAGGCTGAGAGAGATTTGAGTGATTTGCCCAAGGCCGCACGGCTAGTGGGTGGCCACACCTGGTGCAGACCCAGGGTCTTTGGCCACAAGGCTGGCATTCTGTCTTCTCTTACAGCTAATGTGGTTGGAATCCTTGCTTTTCCTCTGAGTTCGCCCTGTGGCCTTGGAGGAACAGAGTGGCAGGAGCTAATATCATAGGCACAGATGTCTCCAACAGCTCCAACATTCTTTTTTTCTAGTCTCTTACATCTACCAGTTCTGAGCATCGGAGATGAAAGAAAAGGCACATAATTCAGATTTCCAGAAATCTCTATTCCCGAACACCTCAGAGAAGCAGGGCTTGGGTTGCATTCACGGTTTTTAAAGTGCCAAAGCTGATGAACCCCAACCTCACTTCTGTGAGGAAGCTGTCTCCTCTGTCAGCACCAGTGTCCCAGTCAGGCAGGGCCCGTTTATCTCCCTGCAGCCTTCCCCATGACTGTTGGGGGTGCTGCTGCTAGCAGAGACCTAGCTGCCTCTGAGAAGGGAGAGGTCAGTGTGGACCAAAGTTAGAGGGCAGCCTCTCTGAACGTGAGGTGTCTGAGCTGTAGAGAGGGGGTTGGGTGAGGTTTGGCAGGGGAGGCAGTGCAGGCAGAGATATGGACAGGATATACGGGCATGGTAAGAGCCTTCTGAGTTGTTCGGTCTTGTGACTGTGCCTCACTTGCCTTATCTGTAGAATGGGGGTGGTAACAGTACTTCTTCACATGGCTGATGTGGGGATGAAAGAGTTTCCTTGTAAAGTCCTGATCTGGCAAACAAATACACAGGAAATCAAGCTATGAGCGACGAGGTTAGTGAGGAACAGGAAAACTAGGAACAGTTGGAGAGCCGTGGTAGGTTGGGTTGGGTTGAGTTGGGTTGGGTTGGGTGGGCCCCACCCGCTAATAGGCGAAATCCCTGCATGCTTCAAGAGTGGGTGAAATGAAGAGCTGTGGAATGATTGTGTGTGAGAATGTGTGAGGAACAGGCTTTCCTGCAGGCTCCTCACTTGAATACATAGTAAAGGGCAGTGATAACTAATGTCAGAGGTAGCAAATTTGACATTTTTTCATTTGTCTTTTGTCATGAATTATTCAAGGTTGCATTTTATTACCATTTACCACCCATGTTCTATTTGAATCTGCCTCTAAAGGTGTAAAGACCTAAGGGCTGCCCGTGACGGGGTTAGCCGTAGCTAATGGCAGTAGGGCCTCTAATGGCCATTTCTAGCACAGACCCCTGCATCCTCTAGCTTGTCTCCTTACGTGGTCTGGTGACAGTAATGATTTTTCATAAGATGAAATAACAGCCCCATTTGCATTTAAAGAAATCCGGTGTTCACATTTGGGAATATGCCTGCGCATACATGGGTTGAGAGATACGGGATAGAGCACCTCGTTAACTTCCTAAATCAGCCTGAGTCATACTACAGCTGCCTGCCATCTGATAGGTAGCGGGGGTACCGTGTAATGAAATAATGGCCAACCCGCACCTTCAGGTTAGATCTATGTTTTATGAGCTAAGATGGTTCTTAATTATTTTTGTTGCCACATTAGATAGCTATTTACTTTTAATGCTTTTATAATAAGAAACCATTTGCAAAGATACATTTTAACGGAATTTTGTAAGCATCTACCTAGACACAATAACCCAAATATGGAAAATAAAACTTTCACCTGAATTTTAAGTCAGATTTATAGCTTTCTTTCATTTCTAATTTGGTTCTAGAGTAAAAGCCACATCATTATCTTACTATTTTTTATTCAGAGGTTGGAGGGAAACAGTATCAAATGAAATGATTTTGCGTGGCATGATCACAGATGCGGTAGCAAAGGTTTGGATTAAAACCTTGGTTTTACCATTAACCAGCTGTGACTTTGAATAAGTCTCCTCATCTTTGGCTCATTCATAAAATGGGGTAACATTGATCCTGTGGCTGTGGAACTATTTACTTTAATGACACCCCACTCTTGTGACTCAAATCTTGGACTTATCAGGACCCACCTCTGTTCTGCTTTTAAAAATCTTAAATCTCAGAACACAGCCTTTGACTCTCCTAGAGTATACTACCTTCCACCCCGCATACCTGCTCTTTGATGTTGACTAAGCCCTCAGGCCTCTTCTGGCAGGTCTCTCAGTCCCCAAGAAACTTTACAAGATTGGCCACCTAGCCATGGGCCTCATGATTCCTTAATTTAATCACTTTAAGCTAACAAGTTACATCCTTTGCTCTTTCTTCTTCGAGAATTTCCATTTTGCAGACCCCCTCCTAAGATCAAACCAGCCCTTGCTTTCCTTTTTGGGACTGGGGCTGCACAACTCAGAGCAAAGAGTGAACCCCCACCCCATTGAGACACTCAGTACTATTCAATCCTCTATGGTATTTACCTGCTTAGGTCCTTCCAAAGCTTCATCTTTCCTCCATCTGCTGTCCCTGCCTTCATCACTCTCAGCAGAGTGCCTTGCCTGCCTCCTAGAGAGAGTGGAGCCATGGCTCAGGGGTCTCTCTCCCCTCCCTCAACTTCTCTGTGCCCACCCACATTCTTATCTTCTTCTGCCCTGTATTGTGTGCAAGACTTTTCTTTCCTCCTGCCCACGAAGGAACCTTCCGCGAGGGTGTGGGCTCCCTGCTCCTCCTTTTTCTGCTATCTCCCACCCATTCCCCTGTACTGCCTCTTTCTCCTTGACACAAGATGTTTTCAAAGAGATCTCTGTGATTAGTTGCCATCTTTTCCCAGGCTGGGCCAATTTTTTTCCTACCTTTTTTGTCTTCACTTGATGAATTCCCATTTTTTTCCTTCCCTCTGTATGATCTCTGTGTGATCTGGCTTCTATCCCTGTCTCATAATCCCTGCTTCTATCTCCAAGGGCCTCATAATTGCCAGACTGAGTGACCCCTTCCCAGTCCTTACTTCACCTGGTCTCCTGAAGCATTTGGTTCTGAGCATACCCTCCTTTTTGAAATACATCCCAACCTCCTTTCTGAAATTTTCTCCTTCCTTGATTTCTAGTGGCTTTACAACTTTCTCTTTTCCCACTATCTGTGTTTTTTCTTAGTGGCTTTTGTGACCCCTTGTGTCTCCATGAAAGCAGCTCAACCCTCGGAAGCTTAGCTCCCACAACTGGGATGCTTGGTGGGCACTTCTGTCTGGATGTCCATCATGACCCTGGAAATCTTGTGCATCTCAACTGAAGACACCTTCTTCCTTCTTCATGTTTCCCTCCTAGTCTTCGGTCTCTGTAAATGGTATGCTTATCCACTCAGATGCACCCACCAGAAATGCCAACTTCTTCCTGGAGTTCTTCTCTCTCCATTCTCCAAACCCCATGTAAAACTCCTTTTGATTCTACCTCTTATTTATTCCTTGGATCCATTCTCTTCTCTCTGCCATAGACTTTGTTTCAGATTCTGTCTTGTTAAATAGTCTACAAACCTTGGTGGAGAATTGATGAATTGTAATCCCACAGCTGGGAGTGATAGTGAGAGAGAAGGTGGGGAAGGAGTGGGGAAGGTGGTAATAGGGTATCCTTTTTGGAATCCATTCTGATCCTGTGACTCCCAGCCTAAACCCTCTTATGTCAAACTCCTTAGCACAACATTAGCACAATTCTTCTTGACTGAGATGCTGTCTACTTTTCCGAGCTTATTTTCTGATGTTTTCCATATGCGTGATGTCATAGCCATACACAGATTCTGGCCCTTCCTAATACGTTGGCCAATCAATGCCTTTATGCTCAGTGCCTTAAATGTCCTTCTCTGTCTTTCTTCTGATCTAATCCTTTGGATCATTTAGGACTAAATTAAAGTTTTACATTCACTCCCATTTCTGTTCAGCCCAGTCTGAGTCGTCTACTCTAGCTCCAGTGCCGTGTAATGTTTGGGAATGGGTCCATCATGTTATAAGTTTCTCAGGCTGAGAACTTCATTTTGAACAATCATAGCCAAAAAGCCAAGATCTTGAGAGAGAAACCAGTGCTAGAAAGACTAAGGCTGTTAGTGAACTCCTGAGAGCCTTGAGAAATATGTTTTTTACTAAATTACTATATATTTTTTTTACTATTTACTCAATTTACTATATTTTACTAAAATGAAGCAATAAGGAAATTGCTGTCAGTGAAATGAATGTCAGTGTCACATATCTTAAGTAATTTAAATAGTATTTAAGATGCTACGTATCTTAAATAATAGATATTTGGGGCAAGTCATGTAATTTCTTTGTGCTTTTGATTCCTTGTCTGTAAAATGAGGATAATAATAATACATACCTCATAGCTTGTTATGAGTTAATATACATAAAATGCTTAAAACAATGCCTGACATAGTAGGCATGAAGTAAGTATTAATTATTGGTAATAATTTTCATTTACCAGCTATGATTGCTATACACTATTTCTCCTTTTACTAAAGTGATTGGAATCTGTCTTGTTTTGAAGTATGAACATAAAGACACATTTTTTTCGACTGATTCTCTACCTGAGTGTTCAGAGGGTCTAATTTATTCCTCATCATTGTTGAGTCATCTTGGTTTCCACTTTTGTCTCAAAGATGTACCTTTTCACTTGACTTGGGAAGGGTTTGGAGGTGCTTTTTATCTCAGCAGGTTCAGCTCGGGGCAGCCTCCTCCTGTGCATTTCTCAGCTCCCTTCCCCAGCACAGGGTAAGCTATGCCCATGACATCCAGAAAATGGCGGCACAGTCTGGCCTGGCTTCATGGAACTTGTTGGCAGCCTGCTCTCTCATGCTCACACTCTCAGAGTTCTTTGCTCTCTACTCGGCTTACTTGCCTTTCTTGCCTCTACTGTTACGTTTCCAAGGCTGCCCTACACAAACACCAACTGCTGCTCTTTCTCTGCTCCCCAGCTCTAGTTCTCTTTTCCCCACTACTTCTGACGGGGCATGGTGTCCATTTACTTATATTAAGATATTCACAATATTACAAATGTGTAATGGAGGAAAGCTATGCCTGTAAAGTCACCTGAGGGCAAGAAATAGCATTTTATTCATATTTGTATTAGAGTAAGAACTTTCCTTTCAGGAAAATTATCAGATTCAAATGAGAGGATCTGTAGGAACTAAATGTAGAAACTATATAAATTACCACACAGATTAAAAAAAAAAATCGAATCTAGTCTTTTTCTCTTCCATGATGGAATACTTTGATACCATCTTCACACCAAAATCATGAGGATCTAATTATGTTTATGCAGAAGTAATCTTAAAAAGATGTCCCAATCTTCCTAATAACTCCAACCCTTCGATTACCTTCATAAATCTGTAAGAAAATTAGAAATTTTAAATTATGATTTAAATCTATTATTTCTCTTTTGTTTTGATACAGGAAGGTGGTAAACAGTTTTAGTAACACGTATATATTTAATGTTTATCATTATATTTTTTCCCAGCCTGTTCCTCCAACTGTAATATCATAAATGTGTGGATACCTCTCCCCAATAGTTTTTGTCTCCCGAATCATTCAGGTCACTCCCACAGGATCTTCTAACTTCCCTGACTTTGATTTACATTGTTGGGGTTTGTAGTAATTACATCTTTACCTATGTGCAGTGTTGAAGAGTGAAAAGGTCTTTGTTCTATAGGACCCAAATCCCTACATGGCTGGCTCCTTTAGATACAATGGAAGTAGAAGTCCAACAGAACCACGCTACTATGTTCTTTTATTCCAACTTCCTTTCCCCAAGCATTTGCTTTAACACCGTATTTCCTAAGAGTCTGTTGACAATCCAGAGAGAAAATGTTTATAAATAGTTATTGGTATATTGAAAAGCAATATAGTACAATGGGGTATTATGCCTCCATCAGAAAGGATGAATACCCAACTTTTGTATCAACATGGACGGGACTGGAGGAGATTATGCTGAGTGAAATAAGTCAAGCAGAGAGAGGCAATTATCATATGGTTTCACTTACTTGTGGAGCATAAGGAACAACATGGAGGACATTGGGAGAAGGAGAGGAAAAGTGAGTTGGGGAGATGAACCATGAGAGACTGTGGACTCTGAGAAACAAACTGAGGGTTTTAGAGGGAAGGGAGGTGGAGGGTTGGGAGGGCCTGGTGGTGGGTATTACGGAGGGCACGTACTACATGGAGCACTGGGTGTGATGCATAAACAATGAACCTTGGAACACTGAAAAAATAAAATTAAATTAAAAAAAAAAAGAAAAGCAATATAGTTAGGAAGCTTATACAAATTGCTCTAACTTCCTTGCTCTTTTTTCAAAATCCCATAATAATTTAGGTCTCTTGTTGAAATCTAAACATGCTCCTATAATCTGCAGAGAACCAGCAAGTTGTTGTTATACTATTGCCATTGAATTAGTTTTTCTCATAAGTGAAGTATAACAAATATGGGTGTGTCGATTAATAAAATACAATCATAATGACCTTTGTAACACAGAAGCCAGTAGATTAAACTTCAAGTTGAAAAGAGTGATGTGTTTCCTAATAGTATGTTCGGTTTTTCCTAATAGTATATTCACCTAAAACTGTGGCAGAAATAGTATGTGACCAGACTATCAAATGATCTTGTGCTAGCAAATACAAATTAGAATGCAGGAAGTTCAATGTTTTGCTACCATTTATTAAAAACTTTGAGAAAAGTTCTCCCTCCCCAGGATAATTGAGTGTATTTAAGAATGGATTAGAATGCTGATTATTAGAGTAAAAAAGTATCTGAGAACAGTATAGTACAAAGTGCAAATTTAAATTGTATTGGGGCCTTAGAAAACAGCCTCTCTAGAATCTCAATCCTCTTCAATTTGTTTTTCTGCATTAGGGTTGTTTTTGGAAGACCTCACAAAGTAAATTAGGGAAGAATATTCTGGATCTAATAAAAATGGTTCTTTCTGAATGAGATAAGATAGATTTCTTTCTTGCAATTTTTCTTCAAGGTAATAATTGTGACTTACAAGACCAACATATATTAGAATTTTGTTTTTAATGGTGTCTTCCCCAAAACAACATACCATGATTTTATGTTTGTGATGGCTAATTTTGAGGCAGCTTCTGAAAAGGGAGCAAACAGATGAAAAAAAGACCTTACATTTCTATAAATCTTCTTTTAGGAGTAAAATTTATTAAAATGAAATTAAATTAGTGTAGGATAATTTTAATAATCTTGATGATGATGATGATGATGATGATGATGATGATGATGATTCAGTCCCCTCAGAGGTGGACACAGTGCTTTATATACCATAGAGTCTCAGTAAATAGCATATGAACTTACATTTCAATCTGCAGGGCTGGTCAACTACAGGTAACCCCCATTCATTACAGAAAAGAAAAAGAATGGTGTTTCCTGGAGTTGTGTAACCATTGACTTGTGACTAGGGTAAGAAGGGTTTGTTTTTTTTTTTTAAATATTATAATTGTGCAGCTCATTTTATGTGAAATTAGCATATTTTCTTCATAAGACCTTTTTTTTTTTTTTTTCCTTAAAGATTTATTTATTTCAGGGAGAGTGCATGCAGGGGTAGGACCAGATAGAAAGGAAAGAATCATGACCTGAGCCTCCTGTTGGAGGACTCCCCACTGAGCAGGGAGCCCAATGTGAGTCCTCCAACAGGAGGCTCAGGTCATGATTTTAAGACCCTCCATCCCCCAACCCCAACTGAGCTGGAATCAAGAGTTGGACACTTAACTGGTTGAGCCACCCAGCCACCCCCATAAGACCTTTCTTTGTAAAAACTTGACCACATTCCAGTATGCACTGAAATCCATTTCAGTTTATAGAAATGATGCCTTTGGGGCAAGTTTTTTTATTGATGTTACTTTGTTTAATAGTGGACTATAGTACTGATGGTATGTATGATATATTGTGAGACTGGAACAGAAACTGTCAAGGTCAGATAGCTCCATTGGAAGTGATCATGAAAAACACATATGAAGTGTTGACTTGATAAGGTGAGTCATAAGAACTCACTCTATCTGGTTGCTTCTGTTTACATTTTTGTTCTGTAAGGGAAAACTGGCATAGCAAGTATTTCCATTTTCTTTCTTTAGAAAATACATGAAAAATTAAAGAGATTTGCCTAGAGCCTTGTTGAAAAATTGAAAACAGATCAAATCTTGAATAAAATACATGTATTTTTTTACTCCTTCAGATCCATTGTATTTACTATCTTCCAAATATTTTTCTTGACTTTTGAATTTGTTTTCTAAGACCTGTTCTTCTCAAAAATATTTTTGAAAACATTAAAAAGTGTAAAAATAGAAATTTAATGTATTTTTAAAGTATAATTTAAGCTTTTTAAGCATAATAAGTATAATTCTTATTGTACTTTCAATAGTCAGATCTATAAACTGTTGAATGTCCATCAATGATTAATAAATTAATATATTGTATAATTATTGGCATTAAATTATAATCTTTAAATTATAATCATTTAATGGTTTATTAAATCTAAGACAAATTTTCTGGTTAGGAGTTACTGAGATATCACGTGGTATATTTAAGTAATTAAAAATTCTTGGTTCAGTTATTTGCTTGAATGAGCACCATTTTTATTTTCTTCCCATCCCTTCTGAAGACAGAAGCCCCCAAAGAAATAAACCATTAATGTTGCATGCACAAGATTGCTGAGCTAAATGACAAGGGAATGCAGACTGATACCAATCTTTTGGGTAGTAGGCACGGGCCTAAGGCCCCAGGTGACAGAAATAGGCCCTGGCAGCTAGGTTTAAATCAGACTTGATATGTAAGTCTTAGGCTCTATCCCTATACCTATTCCACAGCTGGAAGTGAGGAAGAGGAGGAAGGAAAGGCAATTCCTTATTCTTTTGTGCAGGTGACCTTAGCTGATTGGGGTCTAAAAGGTTTAGGCCAAGTTTCTAGATCCATCTTTTCATATTTGTGTCAAGGGAAGGTCGATGTTCTCTTTGGTTCAAAAAGCACAGCCTGGTCATTAATTGCTACCTGTAAGGCTGATCTGTTGATTGCTGCTTGCAGTAGTGTTTCAGTATTCCATATTATGTAACTTGTCAATCAGGTTGCTACTATCTAAATACAAGTGGTTACATATAATTATACCAATCTTCCTAGAGAAAATATACTCAGACTGTCAGGCATTTGAATTTGTAGCTCTGAATTCTTTACCCTTTCAGCTTTAGGGAGAATTCCAGGGAACAAGATGGCGATGGTACCTTCTTGCTCTGTTGCCTTCGATGCAAGGCCAGTGTGAAAGGAAATTATGGCCTGAGAATACCTTGCTTCCCCGAGCTTCAGTAGCCTCATCTGATGTCAGTATTGTTTTATCAGAGCTGTTATGCCTTCAAGTGAGAGCTGCCATGCTCTTTAAAAGGGAGAACCAAGGGATTTGAAAAAGTGTTTCCGCAGAGAGGCTGGGAATTCATTCAGACAGTGCGCACCCACTGGGGGCCCAGTCTGTGTAGGCGCACAACCGCTACTGAGTATGGAATAGGAACAAGACACAGAGAAGGGCCCGCCCTCAGGACGCCCCCATTCTGGAGAGAGATGTCCACTACACACCATAAATAAAACGTGTGATTTGTTAGATGGTGGTCAAGGAGGGATGGCGGGCAGTAAGGGGCAGAGTTGAAGTTTTAAATAAGATGGCTGCAAAAGGACTCCTGGAGAAGGTGACGTGTTGATCAGCACCTGGAGGAAGCAGGCGAAGGAGCAGAGCAAGGGGAGAGGGAAACATGGCGGAGGGAAGGGAGAGAGGAGCGCTCTGTGCCTGGAGCGCACTGAGCAAGCCGGGGTGGGGTGGGGGAGTGACAGGAGAGGAGGTTGGAAATAGAACCCCACAGGAACACTAAAAACCTGCCACAGCTTGTCATTTACCCAGGCACTGCAGCAAGTGTGTTTAGATCTATTAATTTAATCCTTGTTATTTTATACCTGTTTTACAGAAAGGGAAACTATTGACCAAAAGTAGCTCTAGAGCCAATAAACCATCCAAGGGCACCTCACGCCTCCTCCCAACCTTTTTCTCTTGATTTCCACACTCCTCTGTAGGAGCTGTGGAGCTCCAGCTCAGCTCGCCGACTCTCTCCTAGACCAGGGGAGTTCCCTGCTTTAGAAGAGAAAATTGTCAAGGGAAGTCAGCAAGATGCTGTCCTTTCTCTTCTCACCACCCTTCATCAGTCCGTCTAAGCGGAAGCATAAAAATGCGGTGGGAGAGAAGAATTTCACGGGAGTCAGGGAAACCTTGCCCTCCTTGAGAGGAAGCTCCCTGACAGGTCAAGGTCGGATTGCAGCTAAATTTAGCTGGAAATCAGTGATTGAGGAGCTAGTCAGCTACCCGCCCATTCCAGCCTGCCCAGAGCTCGGGACATGTCATAGTCACTTAAAAAAAGCCCAAGTCCTGCGCACCTGCAACAGCCTTCAGATCAGGTCATGATCCTGGAGTCCTGGGATCAAGGCCCGAATCAGGCTCCCTGCTCAGCGGGGAGCCTGCTTCTCCCTCTGGCCTTTTCTCTCTCTCATTCTCTCTCTCTCTCTCTCTCTCAAATAAATAAGTAAAAATAAAATCTAAAAAAAAAAAAAAAAAAAAAAAGCCCAAGTTCTTTCTCACGACATTATCACGTATCACCCATCTCCCCCAGATTTCAGGCAGGAGTGTCCTCAGCCTTACTGCCGGAAGGAGGCTGTGTTTTTCTGAGAGACACATGAGTTCTTACTCCCGCAGCTAGCTTCCCAGGGATGGATGTGTCTGCTGACAAATTGCTGTTGTCCTTGCTGGCCACCGGTTTGAAAGATGATGAATATGTAAGGAGCTATCCTGCCTTCATAAAATGGCATTCCGTTTTCAAACGTCCTTTTTGTCCTCTCGCTCTCCTAGCCAGAGAAGGGTTTGCAGGCCTTCGCTTGGGAAGCACAATCGCTAATGGCAGTCTGTGCTGACACAGAAGACTTCCGTCGCGGGGAGAGAGATTTTCAGCCTTTGCGGAGATCCGGGTCTCGCGCTAATTGCAGGTGGAGCGGTTAGGCGGTGGTGATCGGTGCTCTCTGACACTGAGTGGGGATCCATATTTGGGTGTTATTCCTTGGCCGCCTTCAAGAGACTTGAGTTCCTGGAGCCTCAAGGAACTAAGAGGTGGTGAACGATAGTCACTGATAAAGCACAGCATTGCTCACCTTATTCTTTCTACAAATACCAAGTTATGCTTGCCTTATTTCTTGGAAACAGATCACAGCCAAAGCAAGATTCCTACATCCCTTCATTTGAAGAACTTAAGTTGTAAAAGCAAACACCTTTATTCTCTTACAGTTGACCCTTATATTTTAAGCTCAAAGTTCCATCATGATTTATATTTTAAATATTTTATTCATTTATTTGAAAGAGAGAGTACATGCATGAGAAACAACAAGCAGGAGCGGGGGTGGGGGAAGGGCAGAGGCAGAGGGAGAAGCGGACTCCCCACTGAGCAGGGAGCCCCATGTGGGCCTCCTCCCAGGACCCTGAGATCATGACCTGAGCTGGAGGCAGATGCTTAACTGACTGAGCCACCCAGGCACCCCTTGATTTATATTTTAACTGAACAAAACAACGTATTCCTGAATCAGGCTGCCAGTAATTAAAAACTATAAACATTTGAGAAGAGGGAAAGAACACACACACACTATAAAGAGTTGTTCAGAAGTGAAAATAGGCTATTCTTTCAAAAATTAATGTAATTAGCAAAATTATACCTCTGTGTGCAAATATCATAAACCAAATTCTATCTAGCCCCAATACTACATTATTGGTTTTTTTGGTTTTTTGTTTTTTAAATTTAGAAAATGCTTCTTAATTGGGAGACAGTGAAGATCTTGGAATGGGTCTCTTACACATAGGAAAGCCAGATGGGAAGTGTTCTTTGGGCCATTGGGTATTCCCTGTGTTCCAAGAATGGTTGTCAGAATTTGAGGAACATGCCCTTCATTTGTAAATGCTGCTAAGCAAAGAAAGAACATGCCACCTTCATCTCCCTCCTCTCACCCACTATGAGAGATCCCTGAGGTCAAGGCCTTTTGATCTTTGTGATCTTGTGGAGAATATGACTTAATAGAATTCAGCATTCATTGAGCACCTATTAAATGTCAAATTCTCTGAAAGCAGGGTTCTTTGGTTTTGGCTCCATTGACATTGTGAGCCCAATAATTCTTTGTTTGGGGAGGGGAATGTCCTGTGCATTGTATAAGGTCTGGAAGCATCTCTGGCTTCTACCCATGAGGTTTCAGTAGTACTAGTCACGACAATCAAAAAAAATGTCTCCAGACATCCCCAAATGTTTTTTGGGGACTGAGGGAAAATTACCCTTATTTAAATGGAGTGAAGTAGAGAGTTTAACTACATTTTTTTTTTTTTAGGATAAAACATATATGACTGCTTAAAATTCACCCCCATCTATGCCTATACCTGTACATGTGCCCATACCTATATTCATACCCACAGCCATACTCATACCTATACCCATACCCACAAACATACCCACCATACCCATATGAAAACCTGTACCCATACCCATACTTAAACCCACACCCACACCCATACACATACATATATGCATACCCAACTCATACCTATACTCATACCCATACCCACACTCACACCCATACCCATACCCATACCCACACCCATACACATACCCACTATACCCATATGCAAACCTATACCCAAGCCCATACGTATAACCACACCCACACCCATACTCATACTTGTACCCATATGCATACCCATACTCATACCTATACCCACACCCAGACCCATACCCATACCCATACCCAAACCCAAACCCATACACATACCCACATACCCATGCTAACACCCACACCCACACTCATACCCATACCAGCTATCTATGCACATACACATTTGCAGAGTCCTTACAGAGGAGGCATTTGGTTGGAAGCACTCATTGTAGTCTTTTTTTTTCCCATGGGAATCATTATGACTCCAGTAAATTGCTCACTAAATTTCATCTGTCGCCTGCGTTCCTGCTCAGATAAAACTAAAGCCTATTGAAATTGATTTTTGTGTCAGCAGCAAAGCAGGGATTCAGTAAGAACATGAAAGCTTCCCTTTCATTCCTCCTCTTTTTTTCCCCACGTTACTTTAGATTTGGTGAGCCCTAATTACATTCCAGTGCTTCTCCTGCTGACATTTCTTCTGTTTTAATTAAAACTTCTGGAGGTTTGAGGACACTGTGGGAGAGAGTTTATTCATCAACAGACCTGATAAAGAGTCAAGTGCGTCCCTCTTTGTGTCCCTGCTACCCGAGAACGATAGCCGGGGACCCAGTGGTCCTTTCCCTTGGTTTTTCCCTTACCACCCTGGTGCCATCCTTCTTTGCCCCTAACTCCAAGCTTCCCGACCTGATCTTGCTGCTGCCACAGACACACTGTTATTAAGTAACCCCGAGGCACTGTGGGTAGAACGCCTTCCTATTGAAGCCATAAATTAGGTGAAATGAAACGCAGCACTGTCTTTCTTATCATCATCAGTATTATTTATCTCTGCCTTGCTGCCTACGGTGCCTCGTGGTGCAAAGCCAACCCACCCTGTCCTGACCACGTGGTTGTAAATCTCCAAAAAGACAGGGCTCTTGTTGGGCTGTCATTGACACGCCGATGCAGGCCTGGGGAGAGAACGTAATATATCTTCTTAATCAGCAGCTGGGAAGTGGGACGGAGTGAGCAGAAGGGTCTGTCAGAGATCCAGAGGGGAAGGCAGAGTTGCCCCCTGAAGTAGTCCGTATTGAGAGAGCTGTTGATTCAAAATCTGACAAAATGAGCTGCCCTTCTCTAGGACAGCTGGACCTGTCCTTGGGTTCGTATTCTCTCAGGAAAACGAGGGCAGAGATGGAGGAACTTGAGCAGGGCAGAGTCCGGGCCTGGCTTCCCTTCTTGTCATCTCTTTCTCTCCCTGACCGTTTCCTCAGTCAGGTAAACTGTGAGATCATGAACTACAGAATGCTAATGTCTCCGCTCACACCTCCAGGCCTCACTCCAGTGACCGGTGTGTTGGTTCGCACTTGGAAAAGAAAAACAACAAGACCTTCTTGAGCAAAATGCTCATATCAGGCCATGTGGCCTTTTCCTTCAGTCACCACACTGAGAGCCATTCTTATAGTCGTGTATTTCTTAAGAGAAGAGCTATCTGCCACCTTAAGTAGACATTTCTTGAAATTCTCTTGTGCTTCTCCCAAGTTAAGCCATGATCGATCACTGGAGTCTCTCCATTCACTGTGATTTGAGGCAGCTTACAAGGTCCACTAGGCCTAGAAACTTCATATTTCCAGGTGTGATTTATGCCTACTCTTTGCCAGATGGTGTCCTAGGCAATGACAGACTTAAGCAGACATAAGGCCAAGTCCCTGCCTTTGAAAAGCTTTTGGTTCTACCATACGGCAGCTGTTTGCCTGGTGGACTAAAGGTCCAAGACACTGGGGCCTCAGGGAACTCAGGGGAGAAGCAAGTTGGTTCCAATATCATTAACGCTGCCTATGGTAGACTCTTAAGAGCTGTCCTCTGTTGCACTGTACTTTCAGAGACTGCATCAAGGGCAGCCCATCTTTGGATCTTAAGGGGATTACTGACCTCTCTATCATGCAGTACCCATGTATTTTAAGACACTGTGCTCTGAAATTAATAATACACTCTATGTTAATTAATTGATTAATAAAAAAAGCACTGTGCTTGGATGCTCCGATTGCAGAGTAGTAAAATCTCACCTGATAGAAAAACCCCAGTTAAAAAAAAAACCACAAAAATAACCATCGAGAATCAACATAAAGTTGTTTACTTTTATGTTTTAAAAATTAAGACCATTTCATTAAGGATATTTTTCCACCAAAAATCTTAAAGAAACCTACTTAAGTTGAATACCTCTGACTTATCTAGAAAAATATAAATGCCACAGGCTCCTTATTTTCCTCCTTTTACTGAAGTTGAGTATATATTTCATCCTGGAGTGGTGTCCGGGAACCAAGGTTTTTAAACGCTATCTATCTCTGCAGGGACCACCCTGACTCAGGGAATAGGGAAGGCTTTGGGGGCGGAGGGGTGAGGGTGGGACACCGAGAGGCTTAGGGGTTGGCTACAGACACACATTCTTTCTCCATCTTGTGCACCCCTCTGTCTTGGGGGTTGAAATTTCTGGGAGGAGTTGTCTTCCCAGCAATTAAAATGCAAGAGCCACCAAAGATTGTGATAATTCAGTGGCATAAATTAGAGGGGAGCCTATAAGGTCTTTGGTTTTGTGCTCCCTTTTTCAGTGGGGGGACTTGAGAGAAGAGGTTACTGAGAAGTATGTTCTTGGCTGACGGCCATGGCCAAGAGACTGGTTCTGCTACTTTTTTGAGCTCTCATCACCCTGCCTCCCTGTCTGCCTCGTCACTGCTGTCACTTGAGCTCTGCGTGCCTTTCCTGGGTACAGGCATCAGGCTCCCTGCCATGGAATCTGCATACATTAACTATTGTCTGCTAAAAATTGTGACTCTTTGATTTTTTTTTTTTCCCGTTAATCATCCATTTTGATTTATCCATGAGCCAAACTGGCAGCCCTGAAGACAGGAATCCTAGTTTCTAACAAAGCAAAATGAGACAGTCTTTTCTTCCCCACCCTGTGTCTGCGAGCAAGCCTCAGGTCTCAGTTGGCCCAGCCCTGAACAATCTTGAAAACAATCAATTTTCTGCGGGGCACAGGGGCCAAGCGGAGGAATTCACAGTGAGCCGTGTTGAGATGGAGAGCGGTTGCTTGGGAACTGGCCTGATTGGATGCCTTGCTTCATCCTTGCCACAGGTCTAGGAGTGTTGGTGGCTGGATCGCAGCTCTGTGGAGATGGAGAGCAGGACTTTTTTAAGCTACTGATGGATGGCACAGCAGGCCAAGGAAAGATAAAGTCCTTATTTAACCT
The DNA here is from genome assembly GCF_002288905.1 of Enhydra lutris kenyoni. Lineage (NCBI taxonomy): Eukaryota > Metazoa > Chordata > Mammalia > Carnivora > Mustelidae > Enhydra > Enhydra lutris. The sequence goes on from NW_019154086.1 coordinate 19,494,219, forward strand.
GGGGAAATCCTAGGAGTAGACATTGGTCCAAATATATCCTATGACCATTCTTGTTCCTTGATTAGAAGGATCTTTGGAATCTTTTCATGAGGTTGTTTTGTCTACTTCTGTGCCTCAAGACATGTTGTATCAGAGAAAGGTAGCGTTCTTGAAGATGTGCAGGGAGGTATCTTAACTATGCTTTCATCGTAACTGTGGCACATCCAGAGTTCACCTTCACTGTCGTCGTTACAGCTTGGAGGGAAAGCTACAACCAGTTGCTAGCCTCTCTGATCTGTGGAGGGGAAGTAGATTGGCCTCGGAACTTCATCCACTAAATTCAGCTTCTCATGTCTTATTTATGAGTGAGATGATTGAAATTCTCGCTCACAGCCCCACCCCATCTGCTCCCGTACACTCTGGCCCTGGATACAAATGGGGGGAATTGGGAGAAACTGATGTGGACATATGGATGGTTTGGCCAAGAACCTGAATACAGCCCTCAGCCCTCACTACTTGTTTCGGTCCACTAGTTAGCAAATATTTACTCTGAGTCCCTGCTGTGCCAAGCACTGTGGGAGGTGCAGGGTAAATATGTATCCAAGCCATTCCCAAGCCCTGGTGAAAATCTCTGGACTCCCATCCACTTTTCACCCTCTCCCTTGCTTCCATCCTAATCCAAGTTGCCATCCTTTCTCAGCTGAATTAATTACTGACATTATGTATGTTATTTTTCCATCATCATTTCTGTTTCCTCTGTTGTCTGCCCTGCCCCTAGAGCAATCTTTTCAAAATGCGGACTTGGTGACTTTATACCCTTGCTTCAGACCCTTTAGTGGCTGCCCATTTGTTTTAGGATAAAAGTGGAACTGCTCAAAGTAGCCTGTGAGGCTTGCTGGACACCTTCTCTCTGCTCTGCCATATTGGCCTACTTTTAGTTACTGAAATGCTCTAAGAACTATAGGATAACAGGACCTTTGAACATGCTATTCCCATTATCTGGATATATTTCTCATTACTTGACTTAGTTCATTCTGTTCATCTTTTAGGTAAGAGTTTTTGTGAAAAAAAACTTTCACCTCAGATCCAGTAAGAAATATTGTACATTGCTACTAAGAAAGAAAATTAAGAAAAGAAAAGAAGGAAGGAAGAAAGAATGGAAAGAAAGAAAAAGAAAGTAAAAGAAAGAAAGAAAGAGGAAGGAAGGAAGGGAGGGAGGGGAAAGGAAAGGAGGGGATGAAGGTATGCGGAAAGATGGAATCTTTTTTTTTTGTTTCGTTTTGTTTTTAAGATTTTATTTATTCAAGAGAGCAAGAGACGGAGATAGCCACAGAGGTAGCGACAGAGAGCATGAGTAGGGAGAAGAGGGAGAAGCAGTCTCCCCACTGAGCATGAAGCTCCCCACTGAGCACCCTGGGATTGGAACCTGAGCCAAAGGAAGATGCTTAACTTATTGAGCCACCCAGGTACCCCAAGGATGGAATCTTTGACTGAGTTCCCTGGGAACAAATGTTGAGGACAGAGATCGTTGGAAGTATTTTGGGAAGTGTGAGAGCACTTCAATCAATACCTATGGGAGGGTGAAGATAGATTTGAGCAGAAGAAGAAATTGAATGCACTTACAAGATCCCAAGAATCCCAGAAAGGAGCCTTGGAGCTGGGATGGCCCCCCAGAATTGTTCCATCTTGACATAAGTGGTGCAGGATTTTATATTCCTATATCGACCAGTCATTGAATGCTTGCGGCCTCCACGTAAGGGCCATTTCTTTAGGCAGGGAGCATGACCCTGGGTCCCGTTCTTCTCCTTGGTGAGAAGCAGCTCCTGAAGAGAAGCAGAATACTTCAGTCCTGAAGAAAGGATCTGATTGGCACTCCACAATGGCCATTACAGTCAATCTCTTGTGATGCCTGGACCTGCTTGTTTTGTATAAGTCTGGAAACAGCTCCTTTAGTATTCTAGCCCGTCTCTTTTCCTTGATAAAGTTATAAAGTTATAAAGAAGCCCCCAGTTGCATCTTATCTGATGGGTGCCACTTAGGCTCCTCATTTCCCTCCTCTCCTACCCATTTGATGTCTCTTCTCCTTGGATAGCATCTTTGCTGGTCTATGTGGCTGACTCAGTGGAGCAACTTGAGATGTCTGAGGCATGCCTACCATGACTTTCTCAGGCTTGGCTGCTACTGTTGTCCCTTTACCAAAATTTTGGATGCCATTAAAAAAAAAAAAAAAAAGTCTTATCTTCTACATTCTGAGAGTAGAAAAGCTGAGGACCAGGCCCAGGAATTAATTACCAGGGTAGAAGAAAAAAGGTTGAATCCCCAATTCAAGTCTAACTGGGAAAGAATAAGACTCTGAAGGTTGGAATGGGGACATCCCAGCTGATGCCCTTGAGAGCTTGAAATCTCTGGTTTCCCCAACCCCTCTGAGCCCACAGCAGTGATGTTCATATCTTATTTAAAGACAGGCCTCAGGATTTAACCTCACTTCCCGGGTGATTTTCACAGGTTGCCTTTGGTTTGTGATTAATTGCTCTTGGCTTTTCATTGTTTTTCTCTAGTACATCAGGGACTCTCAGCAAAAGCCATCTGATTCTGTTTTTTAAAACTACTCTTTGGGGATGCCTGGGTGGCTCAGTGGGTTAAGCCTCTGCCTTCAGCTCAGGTCATGATCCCAGGGCCCTGGGATCAAGCCCCGCATCAGGCTCTCTGCTCAGCAGTGAGCCTGCTTCCTCCCTCTCTCTCTGCCTGCCTCTCTGCCTACTTGTGATCTCTGTCTGTCAGATAAATAAATAAAATCTTTAAAAAACAAACAAACAAACACACAAAAAAACTACTCTTTCTTCCGGACCTTCTAATGTCTGAAATGTTGGAGTCACTAGTGTATTCTCTGACACCTCTATCCTACTCCAGTTCTCCAAGATGTCCCCTGAGTGAACATCTTGACCATGACACAGTAGGCCAGGGGCTGGCCAAGAGCCACTGACACCAGGGATGGGAGTCTCCTTGACAGCTACTCTTAGAGTCTGTTTCCTTGGGCCATTCCTGTCACTGACTGTCTTAGGTAGTGTTCCCCCCAGAAACAGTCCCTGAGATGGAGATTTACATGCAGAAATTTTACTGGGGAGTGGTCTTAGGGTCTACACCTATGAAGAAAATAGAATTGTGTGGAAGAAAGAGTGTAAACTCAATGCAGTCTTACAGAGACCATGGCCATCCCTAGCGGAGGTCAGGAACTGAGATGGTCCCTCAGAATTGTCCCACTGTAAGGCAAGAAGGCTGTCAACCAGTCATTGGTTTGGCTGTCTCCAGGAAGGAGCATGACTTTGGCAGTGTTTTTGTGTTTGAAGCCTATTCCCAGAAATCAAACTGACTAAGAGCCATCAGATGTTTCAGTTTTGAAGGGAGAATCTGGATGGTGTGCTATAGCATCAATGATAGGTAGATAGATAGACAGACAGATAGATAGACAGGCATAACCATGACATTTGATACATAGAAGAATAACCATAACCACATGTGCTACACTGATTCTTTTTTCCATTGGGTTTGATTTATTGTCATGGTTCTCCATGGGGTTTTGTTTGTCTGTTTCTTTGTTAAGTAAGCTCTTGCCCAACATGAGGCTTGAACTCTCCACCCGGAGATCAAGAGTCACGTGCTCTACCAACTGAGCCAGCCAGGTGCCCCAGTTTTCATGGTTCTTATGATGCACCTGTTGAAAATCGCAATGTTGGATAGGATCAGTAGGGTTCTTGTAGGGTGTTGTGGAAACACGAAGATAAGGCACTTGCTCGCAATTAGGAAAGTGAAGACATCTTCCTCAATAAAGGTGAGATCTAATCGAAGCTAAATACGATTTGCTAACTATATTTCTACCTGTGTGTGAGTCCTTGGACAGCAGGGAAGGAAATAGTGGGTAGAGTGTCTGCATTTTCCACAAACCCAGTTTGCTCCCGTGCTCTGCTGGAAACAAATGTATTTCAGTGACCTAGAAATGAAAGTGCTCTTTCTTCCAGGCTAGCCTGAGGCTAGCGGCTCTAAAGCCATCTTGCTGTTCCTTAGTAAAGGACAGCAGTAACAGAGCCAAGGCTTCCAGGGCTATTTCAGGCAAAACCATTGTTTTTCTTGTGCATTCATTGCAGGGAGGAGGTAAAGGGGTGGAGTTCTATAATCGTTGAGTGATTTAGATTTCGCTGCAGTGTTGAGTTATTTTGTAATGAACAAGAATCAGCATATATGTATTTTTTAACGTCAGGTGTGAGGGAGAAGAAAGGAAGAAGGGGGGCAGAATGTGTGTCTGAGGATGGGGCCGGACCACACCCTCCAGTTCCCAGTGACCCCACACCCTTTGCTCTCCTCCATCTGCTGTCCATTCTTCCTCCTTCCTTGTGGACCTGCTTGTTACGCTTGACGACAGGATTGACAATAGGCTTCGGGTCCTACTGGAATACCAATTATGCTTTTTAGTCTAAGATTTAGTCTTTTATTTTTGTTATTGTTGGTTATTTCAGGGGGAAAAAAAAAAACCTTCTTTCTTTTATTAAAAAATGACTCAGCACTGCAGTCCAACAAGATATTTTTTCTAATTTTTGTAGAGAAAAAAACTTTAACCCTTTGTCTCCCTTGAAAATCCACCCCAGAATTAAAAATGTTTTTGTCCTTGGCTGAATATGCATTTTTAGATTCAAATTTAGATGGCGTCTGTGTTTGTATTTTTCATGACTTCATAAATGGACATAAATTAAAATTAGGAGTAATGTTAAATTTTCACTTTAAAATTTTCCTATGATAAAAACATCCTCCCCTGTTGCCTTGCCCTCAAACAAAAAATAATTTTTTTAAATCTTACCCAAAATAGAGATGAACAGTTCGATGTTTAATGAAGCAAAATATGAAAGAAATTTGTTTAAAAATCTCTTAAAACTTTCATAATAAGAAGTTTTATTTCAAGAGCTGGATGGCAGAAGTAGGAGAGAGGAGAAAGTGTCCTGTGTGTAGGTTCTCATTAACTGTGAGGTTTGGGCCTCATTTCTAAAAGGGTATTGGATTAGGTGCCTTAGGGGCTCTTCCAACTCAATTTATTTGTGATTTTATGAAGTTGCTTCTTTAAACCGTGTCCGAACAATGACTGTGCCTCAGGTTTCTAGTGATCTTTAGGTCCGCTGACTCCCGGCTATTCCCTCAAAGTCGGCCTTATTCTGGATTCTAATTTGGGTTGACATTCTCCAGTGATGTAAAAGGCACCTCATGGTAGGCGCTCTCCTTTGTGGCCCTCCTCTGTCAAAGGTTGACAGCTCAGCAGCCTTCCTGTTCCAGAGTGCGGGGGATGTCTTTGCCTGGGACTGAGCTGAGGCTGCTAATTGTTCCATCTCCAGGATCTCATTTAAGCCCAAACTGCCATCCTGAGGTGTACTATTCAGTCATCTGTCAGAACCATCCAGAACGGTTCTGCAGCTTGGGAGTGAAATTGAAAATGGGAGACAAGTAGGTTGTTCTCTTCCGCAGTATTGCCTTCGATGACATTATTAGCCGTTACTAGAATAAAAACAAAGACCAAAAAAAAAAAAAAAAAAAAAAAAACACAACATCATACCTTCCATTCAAAAAAGTAGCAGATATTTCATTTACTTCTCTCACAGCAAGGACTGCCCCATGACAACTTGGGTTTGAAATCTCAAGTGGATCACTTATATTCTATCTGCTCCCTGGCCTCCGGCCTGGGCCAAGGGCTAGATGTGCTGGGCTCCCAGCCCGCTGGTGGAAAGAACTAGGTGTTGACGTGTCCTTGTAACAAATTATTCATTCCAAGAAGAGTCCCTGTTTCTTAAGGAGTTAAAGATCAAATGTAGTGTTTCTCAGACTGTGTATCGACAGAGATGCCTCAGGGACCCCCAAAGAGGAAGAGAAAGATGTGGTGGGCAGAGTGGATCAGACTTTGCTCGTCAAACCCCTGCTTGAATCAGAAGGATTCCATTTAAGATTTATCTTCCTTTTCGGTGGGGGTGAGGGGTCCAGGCTCTGTTGCAAATGAAGTCAGAAGACAAGGAAGGGAGAGTGGGAAGGAAAAAGAGAGAGGGACAGGAGGGACCACCGGTCCTTTGGGCTCAGTGCAGTCATAGAACCACGGACATATTTGTTGGTAGCACGGAGGGGAAAAGGTATTGGCAGTGAGGTTTCAGAGGAGGTGATACTTGAGTTGAATCTAAGAGGACTGAGTAACTTTACTGCGGATTCAGGAGGAGAAGGGTGTCTTGGGCCAAGAAAACACATTACCAGAGAAGCAAGAACAATATTGTACAGTGAGAGAACACAAACAGTTTCATCTCAAGGACCCCAGAATGAGAGCAGATGGGAGCCCCCCGAGGTGGTATGGCAGGGAGAGGCCTGGGTCACAGGCGGCCATACAAGCACCTGTGTCTGGCTGTATGAAGCCCATAGCAGAACTGCAGGGTGAATCGGCTAGAGGACACCCACCAGTTGCTTTGTATTTGTCTTCAGTTTCCCTACCCTCCTTTAGTGCTTTATTAGAGAAACCGCCATCGTTTGAGGTGTGATTGCCGGCCCTCGCATTGAAGACTTGAGGCAGCTCTCCCCTGAACAGCGGGACTTTGGACTGTATAGGTCCGTGTAGAGCAGATTTTTTACAGGACATACTGTAAATGTATTTTTGCTTCCTTATGATCTTCTTAATAACATTTTATTTTCTCTAGCTTACCTTATTGTAAGAATACAGTATATAACACACACAACGTACAAGGTATAGGTTAATCAACTGTTTTATGTTAGCGATAAGGCTTTCCGTCAATAGTAGACTAGTAGGAGTTAAGTTTTTGAGGAATCAAAGTTGTACATGGATTTTTGGTGGCGGGGGGGACAGACCCCCTAACCCTCACATTGTTCAAGAGTCAACTGTATTCCCACAGAAAAGCTGCTGATTCCTTTGCCAAGGTTATCATTGCAGCATCCTAGACTCTTACTGGGACTCGGACAACTTGGGAGGTCGTTCAGTGCTTATCAACAGAGGGGCACTGTTGCTACTGCTCCCTGGTGTGACACTAGCTCTGCAGGAAGTCGGTATTCCTGGCCTCTGGAAACTGCATTACTAAGTGTTCCTTGGGGTGGAAAGGGGTGGTGGTAACAATTATACCTTCCGCCTCCCCCAACCACGGAGCCCTGTTCCCCTATATTCTGCAGACAGGGAAACTAGGGCCCAGATGAATTACATCACTTGTCCCCAATGAACCTGTTGGGCATGAGCAGAACCTAGACAAGAACCAGGCCTCTGGAATTCCAGTCCAGGGCTCTGTGCCATAGCACTCCAGGCCCTTCCCTTACTGTCTTGAAAGTTGAAAGAGGTAGAAGGGGCTGTGCCCTTGATCCTATTGGGTTATGGAGTTGATACCTCCTTCTTTTAGCTCTTTACTGACCAAGGAGGAGGGGGAACAGAATGGGAGGTCGAAAGGTGTAGGGACGCACTACCAGAATCAGTCAATAGGTGTAAAAAGCTGAGATACATGAGAACAAAAGGGACAGACAGCACCAAACCTATCCCCTCTTCCCAGCTACAAGCATCCATGCCTCCATCACCATAACCGCACCACTCCGGCTGTGGGGTGAGCGCCCACCATTCCAGACACTGAAATACAATGACGAGACATGGCCCTGGCCTTCATGAAACATATAGGCTAGGAAGAAAGACAACGTTTAACATTAATCACAAGACAGGGTCATAACTAATCATAGGCCACATCTGTGGACACCTCCCCTGTGCCGGGCACCATCACACACTGTAGCTACATTATCACATTCAGTCCCCACTGCAATACCAGGAGTCAGGTATCACTGTCTCCATTTTTCAGATGAGGAAACTGAAGCCTGGAAGGTGAGGGAAGGTCAGGGGACTGGTCTAAGGTCATGCAGCTGGCCTTTGAATCCAGCTGATCTTGGAGGTATAATATTACTGCCTGGTAGCAGTCCTAGCGGAAATGTACTTTAGAAGCCACGTATAAAATGCATTTAGAAGTAACGCGCATTGACTGTCCTCTCTACCATCTGAGAGTTGCATGTAGACTTCAAGTTTCTCAAGGAGCAAGGGTTTCTCAACCAAAAATTCAATGCTTCTGTTCTGGCATTGTCCTCTCACCACACCCAATGCTCTTCTGATTCTGTGTGGTTGACACTCTGTGGTGGTTCCAAAGACCAAGAGGCCTGCCCTGGGCCAGCAGAGGCTCACCCTCAATGCTGCCTCTTTGATCACAAATTTGGACTTATTACTACCTGTTTTATTTTAGGCTCACTTTTTTTTTTTTTTTAAGATTTTATTTATTTATTTATTTGACAGACAGAGATCACAAGTAGGCAGAGAGGCAGGCAGAGAGAGAGGGAGAAACAGGCTCCCCACCGAGCAGAGAGCCCGACACGGGGCTCGATCCCAGGACCCCAGGATCAGGACCTGAGCCGAAGGCAGAGGCTTTAACCCACTGAGCCACCCAGGTGCCCCTTTAGGCTCACTTTTAAGATAAGGATACATCTACAATCTTAAGCAAGAGCAGAATCCTATCCAGTTGAGACTGTTAAAATCCAAGATATTTTCATAATCAAGGAAACTAAAGTTTCTTCACATACTGAGTATTTCCTGACAAAGGAGATACTTATGTCCCCACCACCCAGGCCTACCTCCCCTTCTTCCCACGCAAGCCCTTACCTACCACCTCAGAGAGAAGATAGAACCAAATTATTCAACATTACCTTTTTTGGTTAACTTAACAATCACCATGAAAACAAACCCAAAAACAAAGTGATGGAGATGTTTTACAAAGTAAACAGTGAATGGAAATTGATCCTTAAAGCTTTTAAGGTGTGTGTGTGTCCATTTTCCCCAACTGCATTTTGTAACAGTGATCTAGGTAATTGTTTGCTATGGGTGGAACTGAATGTGGATATTGCTTATCAGAACTAAAGCCTTTTATTATTATTTTTTTCCTTTACAGGGTCGTCATGTTAAAACGGGCCAGCTTGCAGCCATTAAAGTTATGGATGTCACAGGGGTAATGTATCTTTATCTTGCCATCTCAATGGCTATATATTTGTGATAGAGAAATTAGTGATAAAAAAATCATTTTTCAGAGATAGAATCTTCTTAAACATCTAAGGTCTTGCCCCACTGAGCTTAACATAAAGCAGTTAAGAGTATTGAACAGCTGACTGAGAAGACCACGCATAAATCACCCTAATTAAATTAGATACCCACCCACTGCCTTATGTAGTTAGAGTGAATAATGTGTGTTGAAAATTTACATAAACACAACCATGGATATTTGCATATGAAGACAGAACATGGATTTGAAGGTATTAAAAGAATAATACTGAGATTACACAGAAGAGATGGGTCTTAGCAATTTTCCCAAAGGTCCACCTAACACTGGAGTAGAAAACGTTTGGGTAGCTACTGCAGCTTGATTAGGAAATTTCACATGAATATATATTTTCCTCCTCCAAAATATCGACCAGATAATCCCTACAACCAAAAATTCTTATTATTATGGAGCAACACTGAAATAAAATTTCTGCCTGGGTGATCAAAAGCAATCGAAGGAATAGACTTTATTGTAAATATAATCTCATGCTTTTAGTCCTTTTTGCTAGGTTTATTTAAAATATTTTAATGCCTTTTCGAGAGAATAGAGCAAAACTCAGACTTGAAAGGACTCACTGGACATCAAAAGCATGTTAATAATTTTCTATTGTTCTGGGGATTTTTCTAAGATGTCTGCCTGCCCAAATAAAAGCTAAAAGACCAAAGTCTTCCATTCAGCCCAGAAGTGGTTTATTCAATGTAAATAGACATAGAATGAATGAATCACACTACAATATCAAGAACCAACATCCAAATTTAAAAAGGCAAGCAATATATCTGCCTGTCAGATTTCAGTCCGTGTCTCTTCTGGCCCAGTCTGTTATCTTTGTTAAGTATATATATCATATAGTACACGTCTCCCAGAATACTAATTTCACTAATGTTCACTTATACCACACATTGTACTGACTTCCTTTCCTTACTTATTACTGATCTGAATTTGTCTTTAAATTGTATGTCTTCTTCACCAGCAGAAAATTATCCCCATGTTTATTGGCATTAGATAAAGTACTACTTCCTTTTATTTGAATTATGTATTTGATAAATCAATACAATAAATACATTTTTGATATATGAATACAATAAATACAAATAAATTCGTTATTCAAATTTCAAAGGTTGCAAATCAGTTCAAATATTTGATCCCTGTTAGTTTATTGATTCACTTGGCCTTTACTGAATACAAAACTGCAGGTATTTTATATCAATTACGTTAATTACTCAAAATAAGAAAGGCCAAAGCGACTCCCTCTCTGGTGTTAAAAGAGTGCGGAATCTACAGCCCAGGTTTATGGCAACAATGTGGCCCTGCGGCTTCCGCACTCCAGGTTCAAGCTGGTTGTCAATTTCCATGGATCCCATTCTTTGGCAGCAAGACAGGGAGAATGACTGGGTGGAAGCAGAAGGGTACAGAAAAGAGCTCCTTCCACTAGAATCTTTCCTACTTGTATACGTTTCTATTTAACTTCTGCTTTCCTTGGCTATACCTAGCTTCAAGGGAAACTGGGAAATGCAGTCTTTTATTTTCCCAATTGGTACAGTTAGGTGCAATTAAAAATATGGTTTCACTCATACGTGGAACATAAGGAAAAGCACGGAGGACATTAGGAAAAGGAAGGAAAAACTGAAGAGGGGGAATCAGAGGGGGGTGACAAACCATGAGAGACTGTGGACTCTGGGAAATAATCTGAGGGTTTCAGAGGGGAGGGGGCTGTGGGGATGAGGTAGCCTGGTGATGGGTATTAAGGAAGGCACTGGTTGTAATGAGCACTGGGTGTTACACACAAACAATGAATCATGGAACACTACATCAAAAACTAATGATGTGCTATATGGTGACTAACCTAACATAATAAAAAAATCGCATTCTGTTAGTTTTGGAAGGAGAATGGGTATTGGTGTGATCAGTTAGCAAATCTAACACAAAAGTCAAGATCAGGTACTATCAGTCTCTACAGAGAAATCCATTATAAATATGTAAGCCTTTTACAGAGTTTTTATAGACAAAACAAGTCAGAATTTATTGTGCAGTTCTGCCGAAATCATGATATTCTATTTTCCTTAGATTGAATAGGCTCTCCACATAATGCAGTGCACTTGGCAATTTAACAGTTACTGGGTGTAGACACTGCAAGACATTCATGCTGGAAAGTTCTGTTGTGTGGTTCCGTGGAACTACAGTGATTTCTACCATTAATCTCAGTGCTCAAAGTTGTATGTTGATGCATAAAGTAGGACTTGAGAGCACTGACTATTACTGACATTGTTTCTGGTTCTATTTTTGAAGAACCACTTACTCTTGTTAGGCCACCTTGCTTTGAAATCAACAGAGCTATTTATCCCAGTATATGTATTTTCAGTTGAAGGAGTATCAGTTAGCCTTTCTAAACTAGGTTCACAAGACAGCAAAGCCCTGCAGAAAATGAATATGAGAGACTCTTTTCTCAGCCCCCCAGAGGATGGTACAGAGCTAAGGCTGTTGTCAGGACATAGGAAAGTCAGTCCATTGTGTACAGGGGATGCTTTATAGGACTTGGACTTAATTTTCTTAGGGAACCCTTGTTGAAAAGGCTGGGTAGTTTCCCTGATTCACACACATCACTGACTGTTTTATAAGCACTGACCCTTAACAAAGATAAATATAAGCCTCACATCAGGAGATAGTTTTCTCAATTCCCATGATGTCTGATACAGCATCAAATGACTCTTGTATCACCCCCGTACACGTTACAGTCAGCATAAGATTTCCTTTGTGAAATTTGTGTGGTAGCCTCGGAAAACAATCTATTTCATTTTGCCATGTTGTCTTTTGTGTATTATGGAATGCTGTAAAAGCTTCTTACCAATTATTATAATTGTGCTCATTATAGCTGCTCTGCTAAAAACCGAGATGAATTCTCAGAGGTCATCTTTGTTAATTGTTTGCAGTGATCTACTGCAGTTACTATAGTTGATTGTAATGAAATTGATAAAACCATAAGCATGAAATCAATTTTTAGATTATTGTTTTTACTCTACACCACTTCCTCTCCCCCCCCCCCTTTTCTCCTAATAGAAACTAGCCACAGAAAGAACTGGATATAATGCTTCTGCTCTTCTGGTTTTAGAGCTGAGACACTTCCAAATTTGCCAATATTTGCTTCAGAATTAGTACTCCAACTCAGACTCAGTCTTTGAAGTTGTTTTAGTTCCTGAAATAATTATGAGAATTTCTTCATTTCGCAGCTTTCTGGGGATTCCTTCCCAGCTGGGTTTGTGTACTCCAGATTTGCCTACAATATCTAAACAAAACTGGGCCCTCTCGGGGTAGTGTTTCTCAAAGTGGACTACCAATGTCCGTGAACGGTCAGCCCTCCGGTGGTATTTATGAGAAATGCAGATTTCTAGACCTGTTGTATAATTTCTGGGTGGGGTCTCTGAATCCACCTTTTTTACAAGCCCCTCAAGGAACTCCAAATTCCTGAAAGTCAGAGGGGCACTTTTCTAGGCTTTTTTATTCACTGCTTCCTGGCCAACATATATGAAGGGACTGTGGTTCTTTGATAACCCTGTAAATAATCCTCATTTTCATTTGGATAAAAATTCCTGGTGTAAACTAGTCCCTTTGCAATGATACCTTGAAGCCCACATAGGACTTAAGGAGATCCTAACTTAGTATCATAGGTTCTCACCTTTATAGAAATTGGTTCTGATCTTATTACTCAGCACAGCTTGGGTTCTAGTACCCAAAGCCCACTCACACCAAATGAAGCTGAGGATGGAATTTACTAGAAGTCAGATGATGTGATTAGGAACGTTCTTTCTCTCCATTGCTTGGCTCTGCTTCCTTCCCACAAACAGTCCAGGTCCATGTTCTGATGGCTTCATTATTGTTAGTCCCAGCCAAGTGCCAGTCCGAATATCAGCTTGGGTCACATCCCCAGTCCTGAACCAACCCTTGTTTTCCTTCCTCCGTATCTGGACTGGGTCCCTGGCCCTGGAACCTAGAAAGACTAAGGGTTGGAAAGGATGATTCCTCAAAGGAAAGCAAGAGAGATATTTGAGAAGAGGGTGGGAAGGTGGCTGAGTAGGCAAAACGAGGAGAATTACACCACCGTGATAGCAAATATCATTGTAGTGAATGTGCTTAAAACCGATGTGGTCCTGGGACGCCTGGGTGGCTCAGTTGGTTAAGCAGCTGCCTTCGGCTCAGGTCATGATCCCGGCGTCCTGGGATAGAGTCCCACATCGGGCTCCTTGCTCATCAGGGAGCCTGCTTCTCCCTCTGCCTCTGCCTGTGCTTGCTCTCTCTCCCTCTCTCTTTCTGACAAATAAATAAATAAAATCTTTAAAAAAAAACAAAAACAAAAAAAAAAAATCAAAAAAACCCGATGTGGTCCTTAAGTAGAGAACCTCTCCGGGGCCTTTGTAATGTTTCAGCCAAAAGTAGTAATAATGGTAACTAACATTGGTGGAGTGATTATTGTGAGCCGGAACTCTTTTAAATCCTCCCTATATATTGATTATTTAACCCTTTTGGCAACCTACCAAACATCTTCCATTAACAGCACCATTACAGACATGAGAAGACCAGGCATATTAAGTATCCTGCTCAGTGTAACATGTACGTGGGGGGTGACTATTTCAGCCTGAGCATTTTATTTTATTTTTTTTTAAAGATTTTTATTTATTTATTTGACAGACAGAGATCACAAGTAGGCAGAGAGGCAGGCAGAGAGAGAGGGATGCAGACTCCCTGCTGAGCAGAGAGCCCACTCGGGGCTCCATCCCAGGACCCTGAGATCATGACCTGAGCCGAAAGCAGAGACTTAACCCACTGAGCCACCCAGGTGCCCCTCAGCCTGAGCATTTTAACTCTATCCTTAAAGTCCATCCTCTCCACCACATTACTGTAGGTCTCCAGTTAAGATAGAAGGGCACTTAGTGTTTAATTTAGTGTGAATTTTTCCATTAGTTTATTCAATAAGCGTTTACTAAACGTTTGCCTACTAGGAGGATCCATTTTAAACCCTGCTTGACTGAGTTTCTATTTCTGTCTTGCCTGCTGATTCCTGTAACTGAAGCTGATGACCAGGCTCCAGCTCTCTTTGAGGAGTAAGGAAGTGGTCTCCCAGGAGCCTCTGGCAGAGGGCTTTGCCCGTAGTTAATGGGTTCAGTGGATGTTCGCTGAGACTGGACAAAAAGAAAAAAAAAATGTGTTTAACCTCGAGTCGTTTGTAAGAGTCAGAGAACACACGGCTCCAACCAGGTTTGGTTCCTCCCTCTTGAAGAGAGGCCATTCGGTGGAGTGATTGGTAGCACAGAACATAGTATTATTAATAATAGTAGCAACAACAACAACAACAACCATGGTCAAAATAAAAATGGCTCCGTACTTACCCTGTGCCAAACACTGCTGTACTTTGTTAACCACATGTTAGCTCATTTGATCCTCGAAACAGCTCTCATTAGTGGACACTGCTACTGTGTTCATTTCATGAATGAGTGATTGAGGACATGAAGAGCCTGAGTAACTTGCCCAAGCCCCACAGATAGTAAATGGCAGAGTTGAAGTTCAAATTCAGCCAATTAGGGTGTCTCCACCCTCCCCACAGCCCAGTTGTAGGAGTGAAAGATGAGGGCGTACCCCTGCAGCTTGGCCTACTGACCCAGGTAGAGCTCAGATCACACTGGACTGCTCTCCTTACGGACTGGAACCTTGGGCAGCTTTCAGACCTTGCTGAATCTCATTTTTCTTGTGTGTTAGTATAAATACACACATCGCAAACTTGTGTTGAGGCTAAAATGTTATAATTTTTAGGGCCCGGCACATAACAGGTCCTCAAAAAATGATGCTAATTATTAGTCCTGGAAAGATCCAGCGGGTACCTGAGTGGGGCAGGCAGTTGGAATGGCAAGAGGATTTTCAAGAGTACCTTGAACTTCTGTCATTAGTAGATGAGAGTGTGGGGATGGCAGTCTGTGCTATGAATGATGCACCATCCCTGGGTTAGCTACTCATTAATATGTGTAAATAGTTTGACTCAGCTCTGTCGTCACCAGCAAACATTCACTGAACCCATTAACTATGGGCAAAGCCCTCTACCAGAGGCTCCTGGAGACCACTTCCTTACTCCTCAAAGAGACCTGGAGCCTCGTCATAAGCTTCAGTTACAGAGTTATTAGTCTTCCCAGAGACAATATTAGCCTCACCCCGAGCATATACAAGATGACTTCATATAGAGCAGGATCTAGGAGGGAATGTTTGGCTAGATTCCTCCAGAAACTGAAGACGGAAGCCATAATCAGTCATTCATTTATTCATTCATTTAGGGACACATGCGTGTGCTATGTTCTAGAGTGACAGCCGTGAGGAGAACGGACACGCACACTGTCTTCTGGAATCTTACATTCCAACATGCGTTAGAGACATTTAACAGACAGTTGAACAATGACTGAATCACAGTTCTGATGAACTTTTAAGGAGTGTGCAGAGAGTATTAAGAGAGAATTTAAGAGAAAGTATCTATCTGGGCTGCTCACGTTTCCTGATAAAGTGACAGCTCCGTGAGATCTGAGGATGAGTTCAGATCTTGCTCTGCGTTGGTAGGCCTGAGAGAAGGGCGCTCACAGCTGCAGGAATCTGACCCTCCCGTGGGTTCCACAGAGCCTGGGAATCCCCATTCCAGGCCCTCCGCGGCAGAGACCCCTCTGAATACACCTCTTTGGGACTCCTTTATGGTTCTTCAGGTAGGTGTCTTTGGCAGACAGACCATCTGATAAAGTACCTGATGAGAACATTTAGCAAAGATAAAGAAAGGTTATTTTTGTCTCCATAATACGCTTTACCTTTGGGAGGTATTTAGTGCTTCTGTTCTGTATGGCATAGAGCATGTAGAACTTGGAAAGCTTTTAGAGTTCTAAAAACGACAAGCCAAGCTGCTGGCTACATGCACACTTACGCGTCTCCCCCTATCTTGCCTACGGATTATATATACCCCGCTTGGTGGCTTATGTGTGCCTGGGTCTCCGCATATGTGCATGCACATTGGGCAGATGGCCTGGATGTGGAGGCTCGTCCTACGTGCAGGCACAACACGTCAGAGAGGTGGCTTAAGGACGACATAAGCCACTTCATTTATGGCTGACTTTAGGCCAGTTAGTGACAACACTACGAGGGGCTGAACTCATTTACTTCTGGATTACTTGAGCATATTTTTTTTTTCCTTTTAATTCATGGTTTTCTTGGGAGTCAGTGGAGGCTTGGGTGTGAGAAAGAGGCACATTGGGCTGCGTTAGCCGTTTCTCTGAGGGCCGGCTCTTCCCAGCAGGAGAGAACAGCTTAGCCTCGTGGTCAAGGGGAGCCCTGCAGATCGGCACTTGAATCTGGAGATATCCTCGTTTTGACGCCTCAGGGCTCCATATCCTGGGCACATCCCTTAACCTCGCCTTGTAGATAATACCCCTTGTCTCATTAAGTTTGTGTGAGAAGTAAGCAGAGTTATTGATAAAGAAAGCATTTGGGAGAAATATGTAGAGTGTTGTGTTCAGTGTGTATTACTGTTATTACAGTGACACTGTAATAAATAAAATGTAGACATTTTCCTTTGTCTCTCGATGGTACCAACAATCCCTGTAGGAGGTTACATGCCGCAGTCCTTCTGGCTACAGGGCCTTGGCAATCACTAATTTTCTGCTAGAAGAACAGTTCCCTCCTTAGTCACACAACATCACGTTTTTCTCTCTTCCTAAGTGGGTAAACCCCACAAGGCCTTCAGAATTCAGCTCGAATTTGAAAGTCTTGGTGCTGTGTCCCCCGATGCCTCCAGTTAGGTTGGTTGCCCATACCTCTCCTGTTTGTAAGTTTCCGTGCATCTGTGTCATTCTTTGATTTCCATCTGTGTCCCCACTAGCCTATTGCAAGTTTCACTGTGGCAGAGCTTGACTCTGCGACGCCCATTGTTGTATTGTTGTATTATTAGCATTTAACATTGTGCCTGGGATGCAGTCAGTGGTTACGTATCTATGGGATGCATTCGTTCGCTTAAGGTTAACAACACAGCAAATCCAGGTACTGCCTGCAGGAGGTCAGGTCATGGCAAAGTCCCAGTCCTTTTAAGGCTCAGGCGACTCCTTAAACCATGCTGGGTCTGTTTCTTTCGATCTGTAAAAGTATAATTTATAGGTGTATAACCCCACTGTGAGATAATTCAAGGAGATACATACATGCTTAATTATCACTTAATTTTTAGTGCATGTTCATATTTAATAAACTGTGATACAAAACAAACCTCAGGCTGTATGCTATCTACCAACAAACACACTGGATATGGCAGCCGTTAGGTTCCTCCATTCGGGTGCAGAATTTCATTCTGTAAGAAGAATTTCCACGGAAAGTTCAAAGCCGTCAGTTTAAAAAGAGAAATTTGCAACTACTTACCTTAGGAATGTAGGTTTTCTCTCTCCTTCAGAAACAAAACAAACCTGAAAATTAATGAGATATTGAAGCTGATATGTGACTTTTGTATTGCTTTCAGAAACTCTAATTTTGTAGTCACTAAAGCAGCTTCTTTGTTGTCACCGATTAATTTTATAATGAGATATGACATAAACTCATAAAAATAAATATTGCTGACTTTTAAAATCCAGTTTCTGTTGATGCTGTATGTGGCCATCCTGAATAAAACTTCCGCTGGAGGAAGGGATCTCACAATTACAAATTATTTTAAAACATTTTAAAATTACATCCTAGAAAATGTCAACCATCACTTCACATTCTAATGCCTGTGATTCTTTAACAGGAAATTGTCTTCAGCTTTGTGTCATATTCCATCGACAGTGAAGTTGAGAAGGATGGGGGAGTTAACACAAACAGCCGCCTAAGGCCTAAGGCCGGCCCGTGCTGTGGAGAGCGACAGCCGCGGTCCCAACCAGTGCCCACATGGCTAGGGTCAAGTGGCATATAGGAGTCTCTACACCTCGTACTTTCTTCTGAGTTCAGACTGACCAGTCCCCTGACTTATCATAGTTTTATTACACAGTTTTATTTTTGTTCCATGCATCGTGACCTAAATATTGGGCAAACTCTTTGTCATAGAGCACACTAATATTAAGTATCTTATTAATTCCATTTTTCAATCCTAGCATATTGTAGATGCTTAAAGTATATTCCCTGTATTAAATATGCAACTTAAAATCCCTGATGTCATTCATAAGCAAGTACTATTGTGTGCTAACAAGTTTCTTTAATTGGAGGACCAAAGGCAGGTTTCTCTTTATCCCTGGCTTAAAATGCTCCCAAACACTTCCTTCATGATTAGCAGCTTTAACACCATGGGTAACTGGTCTTCTGTCTAGGAGTGTTCAGTATAGAATTAAGAGCACCGGTTTTGGAGTCAGACGAATCTCGCTTTGAATCTTAGCTCTGACATATAAGATACAAAAGAATTTGGGGGATTTCTTAACCTCTCTGAAATTCATTTTCCTCACTTATATGGGATCATTTAATCATCTACTTCATAGAGCTGTTTTGCATATTAAATACACAGTTTCTTGTACATAGCGAACATTACGTAAGGTTGGCTTTGGCTCTGTTTTCTGACCACAGTATCGTATCATTCTATGGTATTATCATGAGAGGTAGTCAGTGGCTTAAAAGCATCTCCTAGAAACATCTATTTCTTTGCCTTTGAAAACCACTTTTTCTTACATGGTTTGCCATCCTCCAGGAGGCCAGGCCTGCCTTCTCACTCAGAAGGTTTGTCCACAAGCAATTAGAGAGAGCTAGCCCCAGTCCACAAGTAATTTTCCAGCTTCTGTTAGGTCACATTTGCTAATGTCCCATTGGCCAAAGCAAGTCACATGACCGAGCCCAGAGACAAGAAGAGGAAATGGGCTCCCATCTCCTTATGAGGGAGGCTGCCAAACATCATGGCCTTTCCACCCCTCCCCTATCCAAGTCTACCACAAATACTAAGCAATAAATAGATTCCTGTGATCTTGCAAAAGAAAGTCTTCTTTATTTTGATAATAAAGCTATGCTTAAATAAGCACTTGATAATTTCTAAGCCTGAGACGTGGTTTAAATAGATATTCTTATTTTCATTCACATAACTTATATTTAGAGAGTCCATATGCAATGTCTGAGGGTACGTAATGAATCGACTTGGAATAGATTTATGACTGAAGTAACGGTTCTTCCTGTTTACCAGACTTGGCTTATTAAAACTAGTCCCTTTTAAAATTTGTGACAATTTGGTACCATTATTTTGTTTTTCATTATGACCCAGAGGTCGTTTATTTCCTGGTGGGCTTGGTCCTTTTGCTTAATTCTCAAGACATAATAATCCATTTACAAAACAGAAGACATCCTTCTCTTGGAACTTTGTAATCTAACTATAGCCTCTGTTGTTGTCTTTGTCTTTTTGAAAGCATTGTAACTCATGCTTTTCAATAGCCATGTTGTGAGAGGGTAGACTGCTTGTCGAGTGGATAAATAAGTTCCTGTAGTTACTAGTAAGTGTGTCCCTGTCAATACCGCTAACTTGCTGCCACCACTGCCCTAGACTAGAAATTGGGATAAATAGCAGCCCAATAAAATGCATGCCTACTTACAAGATCAAGATCAAGGTTCTATGCTAGAGCTACATAGCAATGACCCACGGTGGTTCCGTAATTGTGTTTGGAAACCATGCAATTTAAACTAAAATTCAAGATACCTCCATTCGTGCTCTTCCACTGTTGTTATTTTTTAATTTTTTTGGTTGACAAGATTAAAAATAATGTTTATTTTGTATTACACTTTATAACTTTCACATACTTCATTCAAATATCACAAAAGACTGTGGCTTATAATAAAATTCTATTATAAAATCTCTATCTAATTATAGAAGAGAAAACTGACGTTGAAAAGATAGGTTACTTTCCTAAGATCATGGAGCCCAAAGAGAACATACACCCCACCTGCCCACCCTCATTTTTCTGACTCAGTGCCTATGCTTTCTTCATTTTCATATTGACTCAGTTTACCTTTGCAAAGTGATAGAGAGCTGCTGCCTTCATTCTGTTCTTGAATACTATTTATTTTGGATTTAACTATATATTGAATTATACTGTTATTTAACTGTTTCACAAATTCTTATTTTCTTAATAGTACAGTAAACTTTTTCTAAGACACTACACTCCCCACCCAGTGGATTCTCCCACATTACCCTCCATCCTCTTGAGAACTTAGAAGGCCGGCAGCAATTCTTGTAGAACCAACTTGTTGCTAAGAATGACTGAAGGTGAGACCAGCAGGCTGCCATGGGAGAGAGAAGGGTGTTTTATTGCCTCATGTAGTTGCCTCTTTAATGGAAGCAGCTGTCGATACCAGGCTGCCCACAGAAACCCTCAGGTCTGTTTTCTCCCCTTCTGTTTAGGCTTCCCCAAAGTACCGCTCACATCCTGCATTTGTCCACAATAATTTGGCCCCACATGGTAGGTTTAAAATAGCTCACTATGCACCACAGTAAGACATCTGAGGTGTGCTGTGGGGACCCTTTGCCAAGTGGAAGATCCGTGAAGGTCAGTCCCTCCCCAGGCCAATAGCGAAGGCATAGGTAGTTTCTGATAGTTGCAGGAGAGAACACAGTGATCAGCAGTATGCCATCCCCTCTCTCCTCAACTCCCCTCCTCACCATGAGGGCCACATGCTTCTCCTCAGCTCAGCACCCCGGTTGTACATTCTATTTTGAGATCACCTAGTCTTCAATTTTGTTAACCCATGTGATGTGTCACATGTTTTGTTCTCCTAGGTTGGCAAATCTCCATTGTTTTTCACTGAAACTTATTTTTGCATGGTCAGGAAATGTCAGCATTTCACCATTCTTCTCATCTTATTCTTACCATTTCCTTTCAAGCCCCACTAACGCTGCTGTAAGCAGCTCGCCTTTTGCAGGTGTTCATTCTTTTATTCATGTTTTCTCACAGGCATTTTGCCTGGTGCCGGGTGTGTTACAAAGAGCAAAAGCAGGCACCATTCCTGTGTTTACAGTTATTATGGGCTGATGGGGAAGAGAGAGTTTGATCAAATGGTCAGAGGGATAAATGTGGAAAGGTGCCACAAAGGGAGAGACACGTGATGATCCACGAGGCTTAAACCAAGTGAGACAGATCAGGGAGCTTTGCTGGGGAAGGGACTCTGGAACAGAGACCTGAAGGCAGAGGAGGGCTTACAATCCATGGAGAAGAGAGTCGAGTAAAAGAGCAATTATGACTTATCTCCGTACCAAGACCAATATGGTGCAAGTGTTAAATGTAGGGAGTAGATAAGATAAAGCCATGAGGGGTGAGGTGGGGACTTGACATGGCCTGAGAGAATTAGGGAAGACATCCTAAGGAGGTCATATAAAGTCAGTAGGAATAATGAATAAAAATTATGTGAAGACGAGAAAGGGGAAAATATTCCATGGAAGACCACAGAAGGGCATGACGCCGTAGACACTGAAGTGAGGCTGAGCAGCCCAAGATGGAAGGGGACAGACAGGGACACAGCATGGGCACCCTTTCAGGTAAAGGTCATATAGCAATCTACATGCAGAGATCACTGTTGCTACCTCTGCATCTAAAACAACTCTCCTGGGATGGAATTTTTTTCCACCAATCTCTAAAATAAAATACTGGTTTATGGTCCAACTAATGTGTACATATCAAAATCAAATTATGGGAGAGCACATGCGCACTCCCGACGGTAATGCTAGGGCTCCCTAAAGTGGCCCAAGGTGATGGACTCCAAATTGAAATTCAGAATGAATGAGACTTGAATATCAGGAAACTTAGTCTGTAGGAGAGTTAGCCCTTTTCACGTCCATGGCACTACCACATTCCTCCTTTCTTTTTATGTTTAGTTTCCTGAAAGTGAGATGAGTACTCCTGTTTTGTGAACTTCCTCAGATCTAGGGAACTACCCTCGCTCCCTTTCCCATCTGACTTTCATCATCTTCAGTCAGTTACTTCAATAAAAGTAGGCTTCAAAGAAAATGAACCTAACAAATTTTAAATCTCAGAGACTGTATTTTTTTTTTCCTTTCCCCAATCTTTCCTCTACCAGATATGATCAGTGGTAGGTACTCAGTGGACATAGTTCCCGGAAGCCGAGAGTGAATTTTATCTCAATGGTCTGTCTACCTTGATCTTTTCCAGGTCAAAGGATGCAATTTCTTTTTCTAGCAGGTTGTATGCTATGCCTGTTTGCTGTACAAAGAGAAGACCCTCTTAGATTGCCAATTTGTTGTCTTATAATTTTTTTCCTTGTAGTCAAGAGAGAAAGTCAAGTTATATAATAATATGTGTTTACAACCACAGAAGGAAAAAAAATATGTATGTATGTATGGATTTATTTATTTATTTATTTGACAGACACACAACGAGTGAGGGAACACAAGCAGGGAGAGTGGGAGTGGGAGAGGGAGAAGCAGGCTCTCTGCTGAGCAGGGAGCCCGAAGTGGGGCTCAATCCTAAGACCCTGGGATTGTGATCCCAGCCAAAGGCAGATGCTTAATGACTGAGCCACCCAGGCACCCCCAAAAGAAAAAAACTTAAGAAAGAATTTATTACATAGTTGATATGGATGGTGATAAAAAAACAAAATCCAACTAAGGACAACAGATTTTCATGACAGAATATTTTTATTCTAATACAGGATGAAGAGGAGGAAATCAAACAAGAAATTAACATGTTGAAGAAATATTCTCATCACCGGAATATTGCTACTTACTATGGTGCTTTTATCAAAAAGAACCCACCAGGCATGGATGACCAACTTTGGGTATGTAGTGCGATCCAGATTTGCTTTTTACATGAAGAACAACCAGGGCCAAATGGTTCGTTCGTCTATCCTCACATTGGATTAATTAACTACTTCTTTGAAGCTCTTAGCCCCATGATTTCCATAACATTGTGTTTTCAAGGTTTTTCCCATTTCCCTATATACCTCTCCAACTTTTAAGCATCTTTTTTTTTTTTAAGATTTTATTTATTTATTTAGAGACAGAGAGAGTGAGTGCATGTGTGGGCAAGCTGGGGAGGGACAGAAGGAGAAGGAGAGAGAGACTCTCAGGCAGACTCTATGCTGTGTGTGGAGTCTGACACGGGGCTTGATCTTGTGACCCTGAGATCATGACCTGAGCCGAAACCATGGGTTAGACATCTAACAGACTGAGCCTCCTAAGTGCCCCTCCATCTTTAAGTATCTTTATCCTTTATCCCTTAATGTAGACCATAACTAGAGCAAGTTGTTAAGTTCTCTGGTTTTTCCACTAGTTAGTACATTTATTGAGTTTTAATTATATTTTAGGCATCATGCTATTCGCTTTTTATGTATTATATCATTTATTCCAGCTCTTTGAGGGAGACATTTTTATTTCCTCATTTCTTAGATGACAAAACTTAGGTGTACAAAGATGGTAAGTAAATTGCCCTAAGGTCTTTGTAGCTAGAAATGGCAGAGCCATGATCTAACCAAGCTCTGGGAGTCTTTTTCCTTGCCTATCACTAATGTGTGGATGACTGAAATTTAAATTCCAGTTCTGTGAGTGAAATACCTAAGACAGTGTGATACTGTGTAAGTACTCTCATAGGTTGCTTTCCTTTCCCATTAGCTGTGTGTCCCAGTCCTGTATTTTTGACAGTCTGCCCCTCTGAAAGTAGATTCAGTACATCTGATACCAAAATCACTGCTCCCCTCCTTGCCCTGCACAGATTGCTTTTCTTCTCATCTTCCTGATTACTGTCCATGGAACTTTTACTCACTCTTAGTCCCTCAGGCTAGTGGGCCCATTCAGTGGAAGCCTAGATTTTGCTGTATACTTCTACTTGATCTATCCGTCTCTCTCTATCTTGAATCTCTATTCGTCCCATATGTTGCTGTGGGATTAATTACTTTAAAAATATCCTTTTAACCACTTATCCTCTTATTCATTTTCCAGAGTTCTTAATATGTGTCTGACACACAAAATTTATTTAATTAGACAGAGCTTACTATATGCCAAATTATATATTAAATTGTGTGGATCCCATGACTACTATTTCATGGATAATTTATTGAAGAATCTCAGTCTACTCTCTTAATGCAAAAGATATTTGTGGTCCAGCTGAGAAGATAAAACATACACAGCAAATAGAGTTAGTGACCAAAAGGAATATAATAATGTTAGCTCAGAAAAATAACAAGATTTTCATGTCATTTGATAATTGAATATTACAATCTTTGGAAGTGAAAAGAGCTGCTGGTTATTTTTTCCCCGATAAGTCCTGTCTTTAAATTTAGAATTAAAAAAGTATTTTTGGGTAAATAAACCCTTTTTGTATGATCACCTTTATTTTATATATTCTTATGTGATTTCTGAAATAGTTAGAGTAAGATTTTAATCATGCCCTCTTAAATATAGGTGTAAATGTGAAAATTAAAAATGTAATAGTAGTAGGAAAAATAGTTGTAACTGTAAAATACTAAAGAAAGATATATGAGGGCATATATGCAAGGGCATATCCACAAAACAGAATTTTGATGAACTTGCCCATATACATTTCTTAAAGTTACCCATTACAAAAATAATAATAATAATAATAATAAACAAAATAAAAATGCAGATAACTGATTTAGGAAAAACATCCATTTGGTATATGATGAGACAGAATTTAGTAGCCTTTAGAGATGGAGAATTTTTATAAATCAATAGTAAAATATGAGACTAAGAGAAAGATTGAGTTAAGAACAAGACAACGATCAACAAAGTAAGAAATATCAATTATCTATAAAGATGTTCTCAAAATGGAATCATACCAAGAACATAAATGCAAAAGAAAACAAGAATTAAATATTATTTCTTAACTTGTAGATTGGCAATGATTTTTTTTTTAAATGATATACACAGAATGGACACTTAGACCCCCTGCTTATGGAAATGGAGATTGAAGGTTGGTACTCTCTTTACTCAAGGACAATTTGGAATACCTGTGGATAAACACACAGATATAAAAGAATGTATCCTAAATAAATATTTGGGCAACTACATCAAGATGTATGTAGAAGTTAACCAATAGGTAATTGCTTAAAGTAAGTCCGTTGAAGGACACTATGAAAGGACATATCAGCCGGTTAAAATGCTGTAGATTTATATTTATAATGGATAAACAATTAACTATTATAATGGGTATTTTTTTTAAAGATTTTATTTATTTGACAGAGAGAGAGATCACAAGTAGAGAGAGAGAGAGAGAGAGAGAGAGAGGGAGGAGGCAGGCTCCCTGCCTAGCAGAGAGCCTGATGTGGGACTTGATCCCAGAACCCTGAGATTAGGA
This sequence comes from Enhydra lutris kenyoni, assembly GCF_002288905.1. Lineage (NCBI taxonomy): Eukaryota > Metazoa > Chordata > Mammalia > Carnivora > Mustelidae > Enhydra > Enhydra lutris. Next base: position 19,519,654 of record NW_019154086.1, read on the forward strand.
CCTGAGCTGAAGGCAGAGGCTTAACCCACTATCCACCCAGGCAGCCCTATAATGGGTATTTTTAATCCATTTAAAAAATGCTGTGATTAGATAAGACACATTTTCATTTTTGTGAAAAAATGGAAGAAAAGGGAAAAAATGTATCTGCCCACCTATATATATAAATGGTGGGTTGTCTAGAATAATACATACCAATGGTGTTGAAGATATTTTTTATCTTGGTAGTCATTTCAGTAATTTAATTTTTGAGAATTTTTTTCTTTTTTATGTCTACTTTTTTTTCTTCTAAACTTTCTTTTAACTTGAACATGAGAGCCATTTCTCTTCCTTCTTTTTTTATTTATTTCTCTTGGGGCTATCTTTATTCCTCATAGACAGTCAGCTCCCTGAGGACGAGGATGGTGTGATTTGCATCTCAGTGTCCTCAGTGCTAGGAAGGTGCTAGGTGTACCATGACCAGAAAATAGTTGGTCTGTAAAGGAAAGTAATCATCATTTCTGCAAACTTGGTTGCTAATAGTATTGGTACGAAGCAGATTTCTACCGGTACTTGGAAAGCTCAGTTTACCTGTGGCCTCTGGGTTCAACAGAAATGATGAGATGATGCAATTTGGAATATCTCTGTGTTCCTTAAAGGACTTCTACATCATCAAGAATCTAGCTTTTTAGCAGTGACCCCATATTGCCATAAGTTTCAGCAGGTAACAAGTGGAGAATGATAGCTATTGGAGCCCTCTCAGGAGAGACATGTTTGGTTTGGTCAGGGGCATGGTTCCCAGGGAAAAGAAAGCATAAATGTGGCTCTGGAGCCATCACCTTCAGGAATCACCTGCAGGAATACAAGCTGAGTCACACCCCACTAGTAATATTTCTTTCATGAGATGGGCCCAATAGGATGTTGTCGGTTTTCTTGTGAGAGTGAATTGTTAAAACCTCCGTATTTATTTGGAAATCATTGGTTGAAGGGAAGAAAGGAGTGGTCAAACAGGGATTGACTGGTTTTTACCCTTTTCCTGAGGCTGTGATTTTTTAAGTTGGAAAGAAAATTAGTTGTCCTTTCATTTGCTGGGTCCCCATGAAGTACATTGACTTTCCCAGGGCCTCAAAGCTCATTAGTGGATGAATGCAGGCGTCCTGAATTGTGATGGTTTAGCTTGGCCTGAAGTGCTGGGAAAGGCCCTGGAAGTTTGTTTTATGTTTTTTTTTAAATAAGCGAAACCTGCAGTCCATTTTCCAGCTGGCACTGGGAGAAAGCAACATGCCGATTTACATCTGCATGGAGCGAATGGGAGATTTTTACCCCTGGGACCTGTTGCTACCCGCCAGTTCTCACCTTGGCCAGTTGCTCCTTCCATGAAGACAGCGGTGGCTGTTGGGAATCCAGAGTCTCCATGAGTATATGTTCATTTATTCATTCACCATCCACCCATTCATTCATCCCACAAACATATAGCGAGCGCTTGTTAGCACAAGGCACTCTTCTGAGCACTTAGGCTCTATCAGTGAACAACGTCGGAGGAAGCCCCTACTTACATGTAGCTTATCCTCCTACTACAGACAATGTACATAATTAGTAAGAAAACTGCAGAAGATGCTGCCGCTGACCAGTAGAGCACGGGAAGGTCGATAGGGTTGCAGGCAGGGGGTAGCCCCATAGTAGATAACTCACAGAAGGGCCTTCCAAACTGGGTGTTTTCTGAGAATAACAATGGGAGTGATATGACCAGAAACATGGGGAGATGAGACATGGGGCCAGATCACGCAGGGCCTTCCAGACCATGGGAAAGATGTCTGCTTTGCCAACTTCAAGAAGGGGACATCTGCAAGTAGTGATCCCTCCCAAACCCAGGCCCCGCGAGAGGACCCAGGCCTTCACATTCCATTTTCCCACCTACGATTAAACATTACGGGCCTCATGTTCTGCTTGGAAGACAGAGGACCTAGCGTTTATCAGTTGGTGCTCCTGCAGAGGACTGGTCTGTCCATTCCCGTGTTAGCTTCTGTGTCACTGGAGATGAAAATACAAAGCCATGAAATGCCCCCGAGGGCAAGAGCATCTTCTTTTTCTAGTTGTGCTCTTACTATTTGACAACAAACTAAGGGAGATCTTGGAAAAGTCAAGGCAGAATAGAAACATAATAATTAGGAAATCAATACCAGATTACAATATTGGTGGAAACTTGATTATAGGATATGGTAGTGTGTAGTTATTCCAAGGCCTCTGACTCACTAAATTCGAGCCATTCCAGGTTAAGAATAACAGTAGCAGGTAATATTTATTGCTTGCTTATCACATGCCAAGTTTTTGTGCTTTTGCATTGTCATATCATCAGACATTTACAGCCACTCTACGAATTAGATAGTATCATTATTTCCACTTTACAGACAAGGAAATTTGGCTCAGAGAAGTTAGGAAATCTGCCCAGGGTCTCCCAGCTGGTGGGGGATAAAGCCAGTGGGTTAGCCAACCCCAGGCTGTCCACTGGTAGAATCGAGCTCTTGAGTTCTACATTCTTTTTTTTTTTTTTAATTGCAAAAAATAGTTTTGATATCAAAAGTTGGTGTTCCAAATAGGACTGAGGCTTTGGGTTTCAATTATTTTGACTTCACCTCTAACCTTTTTCATTCCTCAGTTCCCCAGTTTTCAAAGAGGGTAGGAAGACCAGCCAGTTACTAATAAGACTGATGTGAAGTCTGGGAAATATGCGTGGAACAGTACATTAAACCTGCCGGGAAAGGTCACAGAGAGTTGACTCTTCGGACTAACAGCATTCTGTTAGGATTGCATTTATATAAAATGTTACTGCGAATTATATAGAGACATAACCTGTGGCCACCCAAAACACCACTTGCGAATAACATTTATTCCCAGTATTCAGACTCCGTGGAATACCCCCCAGTTGTTTCTTTTGTTGTGGCTAGAGGTTTTGCACACAGCCTACCAGCCAATATGTGTGCTGTTTTAGGTGTCTGATTGAATTATAATCTGTGCGATTTCGATCAGTCTTGTTGTAGCGATAAATTCTTGTTTAGTACCATCTCTTTGCGGAAATACAACTACTTCTGATAATGGCTAAGTAATTCTACTTTATCAACTGCTGTGGGCCTGAACCGGAAATCAAAAAAGGGAGCACTTTCAATAAAGATTCTGATCTCTTGGAAACAAGCAAGCTCTGTCACACGACACGGCCATCTCAATCTGCCTTGCCTTGGTAGGGAGCCGCTCTCCATTCCGCTGCATACCATTCAGGCACCGGGTGTGAGCGACGAGTAGCATCCATGAAGTGCACCAATTTCTCTGACATTAGAAAGTGAAATCACGCATATTTTTATCTCTCTTCTGATACCGCCACAATCACAGGGCTAGACTATCTTATAAAAATAATACATCCCTTTTTTTAAAGATTTTATTTATTTGACAGAGAGAGAGAGCACAAGTAGGCAGAGAGGCAGGCAGAGAAAGAGGGGGAAGCAGGCTCCCCACTGAGCAGACAGCCTGATGCGGGACTCAATCCCAGGACCCTGAGATCATGACCTGAGCCGAAGGCAGAGGCTTAACCCACTGAGCCACTCAGGCACCCCAAATATAATACATTTCTGACTAGCTTTGGGAAATGCAGGGTAGTAAAATAGTAAGACACCAGATTTCTGTACTGCAGAGTCTCCATTAGCCATTCCTTAGATTGCAACAGTATTGCCTTGCAGAGCTAAGAGTTCACAGATTATGGGGAATGCATTTTGGGGACATTGTAGCAATGGGCTGAAACCTGACCTGGAATACAGAGACCTGGGTTCTAATAATAGCACAGGCAGCATCTCTGACATTCCGTTTCTTCCTTATAAAAACGGTAACCTTTTTTTTAGATTTTATTTATTTATTTGACAGACAGAGATCACAAGTAGGCAGAGAGCAGATGTAGCAGAGAGAGATGTAGCAGGCAGAGAGAGATGGGGAGGCAGGCTCCCTGCCGAGCAGAGAGCCCAATGTGGGGCTCGAGCCCAGGACCCTGGGATCATGATCTGAGCCGATGGCAGAGGCTTTAACCCACTGAACCACCCAGGCGCGCCATAAAAACAGTAACTTAAAGAAAAATGGCAGGGGCACCTGAGTGGCTCAGTCAGTTAAGTGTCAGCTTTTCACTTAGGTCATGATCGCAGGGTCCTCAGAGGGAGTCCTGAGTCAGGCTCTCTGCTCAACGGGGAGTCTGCTTCTTCCTCTGCCCCACCTCCCGCTCGTTCTCTCTTTCTCCCTCTCTTTCTCCATCTTTCTCTCTCTCAAATAAATAAATGAAAATCTTAAAAAAAAAAAAAAAGCAATGTTAGGGTAGGTCTGGGTTTTCAAATTGGCAGCCCAGCAGCTAAATACTGTCCAAGTGAATGTATTTAGTTTGATTCGCATAAGGTGGTGGTGTTTTAATTATGCCAACATTAGAAAAATATCAGACACTTTCACGCAAAAGTCTGGATTCCTTGAGCAGTTTTGAAAAATAGGATGATACGGGAATGCTGGGCTTGAAACCCCCAGTAGCCACAGGATGTGTGAGCTGTTTGAGGATCACATGCCCACTCCAGTTTGGACAGAGGTCCCAGTGCTCCCTGTGGCCTTCCACACATGCTCAGCTTCACGCATTGACGTTACTTGTCGAGCTCCTGCATAACGTCATCTGGGGATAAGATACCAAGATGTACCCATGAGAACCCTTCTAGAATCTTCCGTGATGTTGGCCACCATCCCCAAACCTAGGTCTAGTATAGTTTACATTTGCCGTGGCATCCTGTCTGGCAAAAGATCAGGCCTGCTTGCACTGTTGGTTGTTTTAAGATTTAAATGCTGTGGGTAGCATTATTAAAAATTCAAGCCACCTGCAGCTGAATCTTTCGAACAATTTAAAATTTCTCTTTTTTGAGTTCTATGTATTAGAAATGAGGGTTTTTTTTTTTTTTTTCCTTTTCTTTACTTTTTTACCGCCTTGTTTTAATCAGTATCTGTCACTTATATAACTAAAGAACTCCCCTCTTCATATATGTAGAACCCAGGTCATTTGTCTGAAGAAGGGACTGAATCTTATTTTTTTTTGAGTAGAAATTTTTGAAAGGCTAACTTTGGTAATTAGAGAAGGAGTGCCTAAAATATTAGGAGGAGTGATTGTAACCATGTTACCAGACTCAGAGCTGCCCTATTGCATGACCTATGAGACAGGATATGCTACTTAGGTATAAACAGAGAGAAAAGCCATTCCTAATTTAATACATTGCAATAGGGCCTGAGTTCAGCTTTAAAAGAACCATTTTTATGAATTAATGGTGGGTGATTCTGTGACAAGAATATACAAATGATTTCTTCTTTTATCCCAATGACTTTCATTTGAACTGTGCTTAAACTGCTTTCCACCCAAGCAGAAGGAAGACTTCTGTGTGCCCAAAGTTATTCCACTATTGGGCTACACAAACCTCCAGTTCCTTTTCTAGATGAATTCTGAGCTGAGGTCTGTGCTTCTCAAATCCTCAGCCATGAAATTGTTTAATCATAAATCCTCTAAGGCTAGTATTTTATATTCTTTTCCTATTTTTACTTGTTTGAAAGCTTGCTTTCCCATCCACTCCCCACGTTCTTCAATTGGGTATAACATTCTGACCAGCAGAGCTAAACATTTCTTATAGCCTTAATAAGGTTAGTTTCTGTGAGCGGGTCCCAGAATGGACATATAATGCTTTACTCCTAACAGGAAAAATTCTCCAACAGATCTTGCGTGCATCCTGAGAAATCTGAGCACCGGAAATCAAATACATGATGCAACTAACGTCCGTCATTCCTTGAATACCGCTGTGCTGACTGTGAGACACTCTCTCCTTAGACCTGATGACCAGTGACCATTGATATTGGAGCCTTTCTAGTGGCTTCTTGTGGCTAAAAATACCATTTGGCTCCATATAACTGCCATTGTCATTCTCAGTTATAAAGTTGTTCATTATCCAGAAACTATATCAACAAAGTTTGGGGACACTTCACGCCCTGGGGACTCAATTTTTAATCTTTGGAAAACTTAGAATTTATAGTTCAAGCACTTTTTTTTCAAGTCTAAAAATATGTAGACGCCAAAAGAATTTTTTTTTTCTTTCAAATACGTGCTAGTTTAAAAATGAATGCAAAGGATTATTTAGGTTGCTTTTTCAAATTTGAAATTCCCAACAGTTTTACCTTACCTTTACAGAAGTAGATTTAAATGATAAATATGTTCATAGGTGTGCCTTCAATTCTTGTACTTTTATACACATGTGTTTGATCTTGTGGGACTTTAAACTACCTCTGGCAAGTGAGGCAGCATTCTATATAACAAAGTACTGGTTTTGTTTACACTTTCGTAAACCGTGCAGTTGAGATCTGTGGCTATTCCCGGCCACACATGATAAAAATATCTTGTGCCTTACTGATGTTTCTGGGCCTTCAAGGTCAATGGGCTGATCTTTTGCAGAGCTGTGAATTCTTGGATGTTTTTCTTTCCTACCCTTTTCTTAGAGTACTCCTTCAGTTCCTGCGTTCAGACTTCTCTCATTTTAGGCGGGCCTTCGACTTCCTGCTCCCTCCTCTTCTTCCTCTCGCCTGTCTCTTGTCCCTCCTTTTCCTATAAAAAAGAAGGGATCTGTTAGTAGTCAGTTATTTGTGTGGGTGACTGACTGACTAGTAACCTTTGGGGAGAACTAATCAAGCTATTTTTGGCTAGCTCCTGCAGTTTTAAAATATCATGAGGCATTGTTTCATGTTATGGGAGCTTAAAACCAGTTAACTAGCATATAAGCAAGTACTGTAGGGACCCCAGCAATCATTCTAAGCTTCTTACACTGGCTCTAAGGATAAACGTTTTAAATTTCCTTCAGCGGTGATTGGGGTGGAAAGCTCAGGTGACAAGTGACCACAGCAGGTGACTCCCTCCTGAAGGCCCCTCCCGATAAAGAGGTGAGCTTAGGGCTGGCTCAGACAGTGCTTCCAAAATTCCCCCTGGGCCCAGCTGAGACCCAAGATCTTTTACTTAAATAATGTCCCCTCCCTCTATAACTTCTAAGAAAAAACATCTTGGTCAGAAATAGAAGACAACTGGCAAAAATACATGATGAACAACCATGTAAGTTAGACATATGTTAGAACGCTTTGTTTTTAAAAGTTTACCTTTTTGATTTAGATAAAAATAACTACCATGTCCAAGTCATCCAAGCAACCCTAACCCTCTTAATTGGGTTACACTACACTATGACCGCTCTTTCTTTCGTTCATTCGTTCTTTCTTTCTTTCTCTTTCTCTCTCTCTTTCTCTCTTTCAGATTTTATTTATTTATTTTGAGAGAAAGAGAGAGAGAGAACACAAGCAAGGGAGGGGCAGAGGGAGAGAGGGAAGCAGGCTCCCCTTTGAGCAGAGTCCACCATGCAGCTCAATCCCAAGACACTGGGATCATGATGCTTAACCAACTGAGCCACCCAAGCGTCCCTACTGTGCTGTTTCTTAAACATCTCCTAGGCAGAACGAACGGTTCCAGTTCTAGGTCCAGGTCCGACCCCCATCCTGCATGAGCTTGGTTCTGTCCTTGCCTTCTACCTAGCCGTCCTTCTCTCTTCCCAAGTGACACATAGGTATATCCTGTTCTCTGACCCAGTTGTTTAGGTGGTGTTGAATGAGCATTTCAAATGTTCCATTCCTTCTAAACCTCTCCCTCCACCTCTTGTCAGCCTTCCAAATAAGAAGATCTGTTTCTTCTTGCCATGAGATACAAACTTGAAAAAAAGGACTTGTTTCCTTTGTGCTTCTTTATTAATCGGAGTTTTAGAAACACAGGTGCCCAATGCCCTTTATAAGCACCTGTCAGCCATTCTTCACCACCAAGATGAAGTGGATTTGGGGAAGCTATTGATACCATCTTTCAAGTTGGAAACTCTTCGTCATTGCTTTTTTTTTTTTTTTTTTTTGAAAGTACAAACAGAGCAATAGATAAAAAGTAATAAATATAGTTTAAGATATAAGTAATAAGTATAGTTTAAGATTTGGGGCTGCTAGGAGTTTTACACTCACGGACACACAATATTCACATCAAACATGTTTTTTGTTTTATTTTATTTTATTTTGCATTTTACAGTGGTGGGGGTGGGGTACAAAGTCCAGGGAGGTTAGAGAACAGGCATGCCCAAGGTCACACAACTAATACTTGAGAGAGCATCATGCTTTCACCCCTGCACTACATACTTAATGAGTATATAGACTCCGGATAAGGCTGCATACCTGCATAACTAAGCTCCATTTCCAAGTAAATAAGGAAAAGGGAATTGAAGGGAAAGAGAGTTAATGAAACAGTAGCTGCAAATCACTGAGCCCAGCACCTGGCACATGGCAAATTCTCAGTAAATGTAAGCAAGTAGTGTTGCCCCAGTGCCACCTCTTTGAGAACTTTCTTTTGGGGAGAACATTAATGATCCATCATTTCTTGCTTGTGGGATGGGAAGTTATTGACTTACCGCTGCTGGGCTTGGCATGTTGAGCCCTGTTTCTGTTTATTAATGTGATGAGGTTACTTGTGGCGAGGGAGGGTCCTTGCTGCTTGGTGGAGGTAATTATCTGAGTTGCTATGCGGCTCCAAGATCCAGTTGCTGGCAAATGCTGGTTTCTTCCTTGCTCTCTCTCTCTCTCTTTTTTTAAATCCCATTACATAATTTAACAATCATTTCGTTCTGTAGTGAGATGAAAAGACTTTAGCAGCCTTCAGCTGGAGCTGAATAGAGAAGCAAATTATAGAAATCACTGACATTAGTGCCTGGCTAGGGCCGGATTGTTTCCTACTGAATATTTGAAAGTATTTTGTCCAATCTAATTTTAAAAGACCGGAGCCACTGGGCTTCCACTGCTTTCCTTGGGAACTATAATTACGTGGCCTAATGGGGCTCAGTGGTGAGACGTGTTCTCCAGCTGATAGACGTGCAACGGAGGCATTTGTGGGAGGTCTGGTCACTGTGTTCCTTCAAAACGGGATTTGAGAAGGGGCACAAACATATTTTGCTCATTGGAGAAGATATTTTCTTTCTATGCAAGGATGTTCCTTTGGTCAGCCTGCTGCCTGTCACTACATAATAGGATTTTCTTTAACTCTGTGTTATAGAGAATCCCCCAAACACACGACAGTAAAGAGAACAATATAATGGACACCGATGTGCCCCAAACTAGCCCAACTACCACCCATCCTGCCCCAAACACATGCTCACCCCCTTCTCCCCTTCTACTATTATTTTGAAACCAATCTTCTCATCTCACTTTTTCTAAATTCTGATTAAGTATGTATAACATAAAATTTAGCATCTTAACCATTTTAAAATATATAGTACAGTGGCCTTAAGTACATAGTATTGTGCAACCATTACCACTATCTAGTTCCAGAACTTTTCCATCACCCCAAAAGAAAACTCTGTACCCCTTCAGCACCATTCTTCCCTCCCCCTCGTGCCTGGCAGTCACTCCTCTGCTTTCTGGGTATTTCATATAAATGCATTTATGCAGTACGTAGCCTTTTTGGTCCTTCTTTCAATGAGTGTAATATTTTCAAGAGTCATCCATGTTGTTTCAGGCATCGCTTTGGCCTCCCTTTCCGTAGCAGAATAATACTCTATTATATGGATATACCACATTCTGTTTATTCATCTGATAGTGGACATTTTGGTTAGTTTCACCTTTTGTCTATTGTGAATACTGGTGCTTTGAACATTCAGTTGCAAGTTTTTGTTTGAATACTTGTTTTCAATCCTTTTGAGCATATGCCCAGAAGTGGACTGGCTGGGTCATAATGCAGTTCTGTGTTAACCTATTGTGGAACCATCGAACTGTCTGTGACTGCAACATTTCACATTCCCCCCAGCAGTATATAAGGGTTGCAATTTCTCCACATCTTTGGCAACGTTTGTTATTTTCTGCCTTTTTTTTTTTAACTGTAACTATCCTAGTAGGTGTAAAGTGTTATCTTATTGTGATTTTTGGTTTACACTTTCCCTTTTTTAATTTAAATTCAATTAGCTAACATATAGTACATCATTAGTTTCAGATATAGTGTTCAACAATTTATCAGCTGCCCGTAACACCCAGTGCTCATCACATCACGTGCCCTCCTTAATGCGCATCACCTGATTATCCCATTGATTTGCACTTTCCTAAGAACTATTGATGTTGGACATCAGTTCATGTAATTGTTGGTTATTTGTATATCTTCTTTGGAAAAATGTCTATTCAAGCCTTTTGCTCATTTTTAAAATTATGTTATTTTTATTTTTATTGTTGATCTGTAAGTATCCTTTATATATTCTTTTTTTGTAATTTTATTTTATTTTTTCACTGTTCCAAAATTCATTGTTCATGTACCACACCCAGTGCTCCATGCAATATGTACCCTCCTTAATACCCACCACCAGGCTCACCCAACCCCTCGCCCTCCTCCCCTCCAAAACCCTCAATTTGCTTCTCAGAGTCTCAGAGTCTAAGTCTCTCATGGTTCATCTCCCCCTCTGATTTCCCCCAACTCACTTCTCCTCTCCATCTCCCCATGTCCTCTGTGTTATTCCTTATGCTCCACAAGTAAATGAAACCATATGATAATTGACTTTCTCTGCTTGACTTATTTCACTCAGCATAATCTCTTCCAGTCCCATCCATGTTGATAGAAAAGTTGGGTATCGGGACACCTGGGTGGCTCAGTTGGTTAAGCCTCTGCCTTCGGCTCAGGTCATGATCTCACGGTCCTGGGATCAAACCCCACATTAGGCTCTCTGCTCAGGAGGGAGCCTGCTTCCCCCTCTCTCTGTCTGTCTGCCTACTTGTGATGTCTCTCTGTGTGTCAAGTAAATAAATAAAATCTTTAAAAAACATAAAAAGAACTCTTTTTTTACATAACCACGGTACCATTAAAAATCACACTTTCAAAAACCCTCATGTTTCTTTGGTATAATCAAATATCTAGTCTGTATTCAAAGCTTTAATTGCCTCCAAAATTTTAAGAGCTTTGGGGGAAAAAATTCATATCCAGATAAGTCACATCCCTTGCAAATTGTTGGTATATCTTTTTAATGTTTTTAAGTCTATAAATATCCCCTCCATCTTCTTTTTTCCTTCTTGCAATTTATTTGTTGAAGTAAATGGGTCATTTGCCCTGTGGAGTCTCCTGTTCTAGGTTTTCTAAATTGTATCCCCATGAGGTAACATGTTCCTCAGTCCTCTGAATTTTCTGTAATTTGGTAGTTGGAACCAGATGCTTGATCAGATTCTAGGGTTTTTTGGTTTGTTTTTTGTTATTTGTTTGTTTCTGGCAAGGCTACTTCTTAGGTGATGTTATTATGCTAATCAAGAAGCAAATAATGTCTGGTTACTTCTTATGTTTATTATGTTAACAGCCATTGAGAATCAGTGCTTAAATTCATTAGTTTGTCAGGGACTATAAAATAGTGATATTTTGATTCTATTATGTCCTCTTCATTTATTACATGGAATGCCTGCATTTTATAAAGAGAAGATTTGCCCCTTTTAATTACCAAATTATCCAGTGCTAAAATTGGTCTAAGAATCGCAATACAAATTCTTGATTCTTTCCCTCCGCTTATCAGTTTGTTAATGCATTTGGGTAAGTTTAATGTGTTTCAAGCCATTGCAGTCGTTATTCTTATCGATGCTCAAATCTTCCCATCTTTGGCCAGTGAGAACTTCTTCAGGTTGATTCTTGAGTTCTTTCTAACATGACCTATGGTCTTTGATAGCTTCCTAACTATCACATGTGATCATTTTACAACTCTTACTGGGTTGCAGTATGGTATATTGTGGTACTTCTTAAATTTCCTTACAAAAAGTCCTGAGAAGTCTCTTTACTCCCGCTGGTAGTCTCGAGAAGATGGTAGGGTTTCCCTACCTTTTGTGGAATCATTAGACCAGTCAGAAAAGGCACTGGAAACTCATTCAGGAAACTCACTTCATGAGTTTCACTGAGTTTCTACTAGGCATACATGGTGTTGATGTTAAGAATGTACATTTGGACAAAGCCAAAACCATCAATGTGATTTCATTGTGGGTCCACTTTAGTTGTTTCTAGTGTCTGGTCAGAGATTGATTGCTAGTTATTCTGAATTCTTATCATATAATTACAAAAAAATAAGTACTTAATAATAAGATGCCATTTGTTGAAGACCTTTCTTATTTCTATTTTTTTGAAGAAAAGGGAGAAAGTAAGAAAATGAATGTTTCTTAATGCTAGAAAATGAATATAAAATCGAATGAATTGCTTTTCCTTTTCTTGTCTCTATTTCTCCATTAAATAAGAGAGGTGATTATTTTCTGCCTGTTTGATAAAGTTGCTTGAGTGCTGTAATGAGTTTATATTTATAGAGAACTTGAAGCTTTTTGGATGAAAGGTGCTAAATTAAGGCTTATTGTCTATTGAATTTATTTGATGTGTCTAACCTCCTGTGAACATTTGCTGAAGTTAATTAAAAACAGTCCCCATTCTGACAGTTTACAGTGTCACTTACAAACCAATAGCATAAACAGTGTATACTTTATTGTCCTAACGTCAGATTGCCTAGAAAACCATAGTTCTTTGAGACAGGGGAATGATACACTTTTGTAGGAAAGATGAGATCAATTGCTGGATAAAAACACAGAGATATTCTCAACTACATCTGAACCACCTAGCTTCCCTCATTTAAAAAAAATACTTAGAATATGGGGATTTTCCTCAATTTCCAATTATAATTTTTAGATTGGAAAATTAAAAAATAATCTTTCTTTTCTATCATTTGGAAAAAATTAAGATACAAGTTTATGTTTTCTATACTGTTGTTTGATCACTTCTTTTTTAAAGGAACGGCATTCTAAAGCAGCCAACTGGAATAACTTAGGCTTTCTTAACCCAGTGAAAGCTATGAAGTGTGATTATAATCATGGCATGTTTGCTTCCTTTGCCAGTTGGTGATGGAGTTTTGTGGTGCTGGCTCTGTCACTGACCTGATCAAGAACACGAAAGGTAACACCTTGAAGGAGGAGTGGATTGCATACATCTGCAGGGAGATCTTACGAGTAAGTGACAACACAGAGTCTTTTGGGAGGCGTTGAACTTTGTACCAACCTTCTGCCGACATTCACAAAAGTATTGCAGACATGTTTAAAGCTTTACTCTAACAGTGATGGTGGTAGTGGTAGTTTTAGGGTCTGCTCCCATGAAGGCGAGAGCCATTCTGAACAGGCTATGTGCACTCTCATTTAGAGGGTTAACATTGGGTGACTTCCCTTACCAAGGGATTCATTTCCCATGATATTTCCAATTAGAAATCTGATTTTAGATCAAAGAGATAAGGTCTCACTTAGGAAATGACTTTTTTAGAGGTATTTTGATCACTCCATCTGAATTTTCCATTTGTGAAAGTTTATAACGAGATTAAGGATTACATGACATTTATCATTTTAGCATATAGAATCTAGTTTAACTGATTTTAAATTAAAAAAAAAAATTATTTGAGTTTGTCAGTTAAGCTGATCAAAATAGCTGGACAAGACTATGTCTGTCCAGTTTTGCCCACTGATCTCAATCAGGCAATCTGGACAATAGTGTCATATTTACTGAGATCAATTCAGGGAGAAGAAAATAATTGGTCATATTTTAGTTCAGTCAGACTAGTTGGATTATCTCTTGCTACTGATTGGAGGCTAATGTGTGTTCACTGAGCATTCTTACTAGATGTGCTTGGCAATCTAATATATAAGCTCTTCCTTCTTAATCTAAGGGAATAAAAGTTAAAACTATTTTCATGATGTGTCCAAGATGCACTTTTGAGAGAAAGATTATGTGCTGCAAATGGATGGATGGATGGATGGATGGGTGGATAGACGGGTGGATGGGAAACATTAAAAATATTCAAACCACATTAGGCAAAACAAAACAGAAAGTGAACTTTAAAAATAACATTTATAATAGCATAAAAGTCAAATACTTAGAAATAAATTTACAGAAAGGTGTTGAATGTCTTCTACACTGAAAGCCACAAAATATTACTGAGAGAAATTAAAGAGGACCTTAATAAAATGGAGGTATATACCATTTCACAGATAAGAATACTAAATATTGTGAAGAAGTGATTTCTCCCTGGTTTGATCCATGGTTTCAATGAATTCCCCATCAAAATCCCTCTAGATATAGCTGTGGATATGGACAGGTGAGTTTTAAAGATTCCTTGCCAAGAATAGCAAGACAATCTTGAAGAGGAAGAAGACAGCTGGAGGATTTATGCTGCCAGTTAGCGAGACTTATTATAAAGCTACTAAGTAAATAAAACAGAGTGGTATTGTCACAAGAATAGACAAATGGCCAGGGGAACAGAATCAAGAGTCCAGGAACAGACTCACTTTATCAGGACACCTGATTTATGGCAGAAGAAGTACTGCAAAGCATGGGTGCAAGGGTGCTCTCCTCAGTAAATAGTGCTTGGCCAACTGAAGAGTCATGGGAAAACATGAAACTTGATACCTGCTTTATACCATATTCAAAAATTAATTCTAGCTTGATTAGAGATATAAATATAAAAGTTACAAAAAATAAAGCTCTTAAGAGCAAACAGGATAAAACCTCCATGGCATGGGGTGGGCAAAATGATTTCTGAGCCCAAGACAGAATTTGAGTGGGAAACAAGGAGGTATGGTTGCTGCTCTCCTTCAAATCTGACATTTATTTTTGAGTGTTGAGGTGCTTTTGTGTAAACTTCAGTTGAATTTCTGACTTAGGATTTCACTCATTTAGAGAATGCACAAGGGGTTATTTAGGCCATTATTTAGGCCCCCGTGAGTCCAAGAATATGCTGGATCTCCATGGCTGTTTCTGCAATACACCTTTCTGCTCTGGTGAGGAATGGGGAACTCTGGGGATCAGCCATGAGCTCTCCAGGGTTCTGAAAGCAGCAGGATGTCTCAACCTATGAGTACCTCTTAGTACCTGATTATTTTCTTCCAATACATTTTCCCAGAAGATACTGGCCTTTGAGATAAGGTGACTCATTGGAAGAAACATTCAATCACAGGATATTTTAGACATAACTCTCCTTGCATCATATGATCTCATTAACTACAATGTTTGGCTCACTTATGTGCTCTGGTACCTGCTTCCAACCACTGTGCTGGTGAAGGAATGTGGAGATCTTCAGTCCCTCTAAGTACTCACGGGATGTTAGTATGTTGTAAAACCAGACATTTTACTCTGCTTGATGCCTACTTTGAGCTGAACTGACTAGAGAGGAAAGGTAATTTTTTAAAACCCAAACAAGTGGTTCAGCTTCTTACACGGTTTATGTTTACTGATCTTCCTGAATGTATACATGGATCAAATTTTGGGGGCATCCAAATTTTCATGCTGAGTTTTTTCAACACAGGAATTCAGATATTTAGTTTTGTTTCTTTTTGTGTCAACCTCATCTTTCCATGCCAGAGTTTCAACATTATGGAGGAAAATTAAAAGTACAGACAATTATAAATAATAAAATGACATTAATTGAGTATATAGTATGTTGAATTAGCAAGTGTTAGCATAACGTAATTTGCTTCAAGACTCCAATTTGAGGTTTTTTTAGGTTATACTTTGAGAAACATATCACTACCCTAGAGCAAGTCCGTAGATTTCAGAACTCACACCGCAAATAAGACAGAGAGTAATTCATGGAGAAACAGGACACAGGTTTCGATGTCACCAAATAATTATTTCACACAATGAACACAAAGTCACAAATCTCGTAAAGCACTAAAGATGACAGTTACAGACGTCAACAAAGGAAATAGAAACTGCTATTTTCTTTTTTAAAATATGAGCCACATTGGCTAAAGGCAATGGGAGATTTGACTGGTCTGAGAAATACTTGATTGTGATTAATTAAAATTATATGATACAATGTAGTCTTTAACTTTTTTTTTCTACTAAGTTTTTAATCTAAATTCAAGTGCGTTAGCATATAGTGCAATATTAGTTTCAGGAGTAGAATTTAGTGAGCAACTTTTAACTCTTGAATTCTAATATTGCTTAAAAAAAAAAAAGAGTGGAGGACTTAGTTAAATCAGGTTAATTTTCCGTACGGAAACTATATAGATGTTCCTGTTATAAACTAGCAAATGCAGGCAGTCCTCACTTTTCATAGTACTGTTAGCTAAAACTCGTGCATGCCAGAACCACATCATTGTCCTCATGGGTTCGTTGCTACCTTAGATCACAGCTGATGTGCAAGCAGTTCATTTAACACAGCAGCGCACATTGCAAAGACTGCTTCTGTATTTCAGTTTATGTTGATCAATTACCTAGTTTAGAGCAGCACTATACACATGTGGAAGACCTGAGTATGATAATGAAGGTATCAAAAAGAAAGAAAGAAAAGAAAGAAAGTAGCTCTGGGTGAGTTTACATATTTTTGGGATCATTGACAACCCAAATAATTTATTTGCATCTTGGCTTACATTCTCCTTAACCCTTCTTAACTCTCTGTTACTCCAGGGGCTGAGTCATCTGCACCAGCATAAAGTGATTCATCGAGATATTAAAGGGCAGAATGTCTTGCTGACTGAGAATGCAGAAGTTAAACTAGGTAAGAACAGAATCCAGGGAGCGGAGGAATCAAAGGAATTGATAGGATTATTTCAACAACTGGTTGGTTTTGTTGTTGTACTTCTTTTAATGAATGTAAATTTGTCACCATGAATTTGAAGGTCATTGTACTAAGGAATGATAGGAAAATGTTTCTTTGTCCATTTCAAAACATTTCTAAAAGCATTTGACAAGTGAACTGGTATACAGTATGGCAGACAGAACCATTTGCTTAATATGTAGAAATAATTCAGGTTTTCTCAAGCAAAACCCTTTAGATTAGAAGTGGCTGACCTGGGGCGCCTGGGTGGCTCAGTGATTAAGCTTCTGCCTTCGGCTCAGGTCATCATCCCAGGGTCCTGGGATCGAGCCCCGCATCAGGCTGCCTGCTCAGTGGTGAGCCCACCTCTCCCCTTCCCACTTCCCCTGCTTGTGTTCCCTTTCTCGCTGTCTCTCTCTGTCAAATAAGTAAATAAATAATCCTTAAAAAAAAAAAAAGTGACTGATCTTGAAATGGTTCCTATATCTCACCATTTGTTTACTTTGTTGCTGCTATAAGAGAACAGCGATGACCCATTTTTTTTTTTTACTGAAAAATATCCACATTTAGACATATTTAGAATAATGAATTCCTACTATGTTCCCATATGTTTTAAGTTATATTTACATCGACTTCATTATTACCTAGGGCACCTGTACAAAAGGGGTGTTCAGTATTCCACTTTGAATGCATGCTGGTTATCCTACTTGCGTTTGCTGGAGTGATCAGAGAGGGAACCCTTTCCCTTGGTGCTGGGATTGTCCAGATAAGGCCAATAATTTCCCCGTGCTCCACAAGCCCCTCCACCTGCTTGGTATCTCTGAGTAAGAGCACGAAGTGACAGCTATCCGTAAGATACTCAGCTTGTCATCTAGAAAGGAGTTATCGGCCACATGATTGTTTATTTTCAAAGAGATTGAGATACGTCCCATGTTTATATCCCAAACAGTTGTTCTTGTCTTTTTGTTAAAATATATAATTTCCATTTTTTTCCTCAGCATTTGGGGCCAAACTTTCATCTCATGAATATTCCCTCTTAAAACAAAAACACACATTCCTTAGGGAAGGCGTGTGTGCGCGTGTCTGCGTGTGCATGTGCATATGTTCGTATGGACTGCCTAAATAATCTATCCTCAGAAGCTTCACTCATCACTGATTAACCATCACTTTTTGAGAGAATACTCTGTCGGGCCCTGTACACACCCCTTTATATCACAGCAGCTCTGTGTCAATCTCATCACCCTCGTTTTATAAATTTGGAAACTGAAGCTTAAATCTTGATCTGCTAGCCTCAGCTCAGATCACGAGTATATGGCAGAAATGGCATGCAAACTTAAGCAGTCTGACTCCAGAAGCTTGGCTCTTAACCACTTTCTTTGTATCCCCCAAGTATTCTCTTCGATGGCAAACAAGCTGGCCTTTGATTTAACACCTGTATTTGGCCCCTACGGGCCCTTGGTTTAACCAAATACAACATTTTGGGCTTTCCTTATTGGTATACTTTAGTCATTTATACATGCACTTTAAAAATAGACATTCACAATATTTAAAGGGAAGAAGCAACCCAAGTCGGCCATCAACAGATGAGTGGATAAACACAACATGGCATGTACATATGATGGAATATTCCTGAACCTTAAAAAGTTAGGAAATGCTGGCCCGTGTTCCAACATGGACAACCCTTGAGGATATTACGCTAATTGAAATAAGCTAGTCACACAAAGGCAAATACTGTATGACTCCACTTATATGAGGTATCTGTAATATTCCAGATTTATAGAGACAGAAAGAAGAATCGGGAGAGGGGAAAATGGGGGGTTATTGTTGAAATGATACAGAGTTTCAGTTTGGGAAGATGAGAATGTTCTGGAATTGCATTGTGGTGATGGTTTCACAACAATGCGAACATATTTAATGACACAGAATTATTACCATAAAAATGACTAAAATTGTGAATTTTGTGGTATGCTTATTTTGCTGCAGTTAAAAAAAAAGGCACATTCATTTTATTCACCATATAAGCATCCAAGACTTTATTCATTTATCTTCTCTTAAATAGTGGACTTTGGTGTCAGTGCCCAGCTTGATCGAACAGTGGGCAGGAGAAATACCTTCATCGGGACCCCTTACTGGATGGCACCAGAAGTCATTGCCTGCGACGAAAACCCAGATGCCACATATGATTTCAAGGTATGACTTCCTCTTCATTGTATCAAAACTGTGCCTCATGTCTCGTCCTGAGTCTCACAGTGGGAGAATTCTCACATGCCTTTGGGCCTATGATTAAGTAATCCAAAGGGAGAACTGAAAAACATTATTTGAATTTAAAATGATAAGATGCTCAAGTGAGAATCTTTTCCATGAATTCACCTGTTTTATCTGATTGCCTCTTTGTAAAAAATGTTGAGACCATTTTCTAGATTCTCTTGAACTTACTCTTGTTTCTTATTAGAAAATAGATTTCTTTTTTTTTTTTAATATTTTATTTATTCATTTGACAGAGATTACAAGTAGACAGAGAGGCAGACAGAGAAAGAGAGGGAGGGGGAAGCAGGCTCTCTGCTCAGCAGAGAGCCCGATGCGGGGCTCGATCTCAGAACGCCGAGATCATGACCTGAGCCGAAGGCAGAGGCTTTGACCCACTGAGCCACCCAGGCGCCCCAGAAAATAGATTTCTTATGAAAGTGTTGAATCACTGTATTGTACACCTGAGACTAATATTACACTATATGTTAACTTACTGACGTTTTAATAAAAACTTAAAAATAGGTAACAAATTTTTATTTTGATTATAGTTTACATTTTTAGCAAAAAAATTATATGTATATACATATATATTTTATATATATATTCGGAGAGAATTTTATTTATAAAGAAAGCCAATTTGTTGTCTTAGATCATCTTTTTCTGATTAAAAATAGACTTCCTCATTTCTCCATTGCTCAAAGTTTAATTATTGAAGTTTCTTTTTAATGAGAGCAAACAAAACAGGATGTTGGTAGCTACCTCATGTTATTTTTGTAGCCTATCATGCTGTTTCATTGAAATTTGATTTGCGGCTTGTTATTTTGTATCATAAAGTGGCAATTTGCCTATAAATTCCAGGCAGTGTTTAAGTAGATGGTGACAGTTGTCCCCTTCTCCAGGAAGCCCCCCTCTTTTCCATTTTACTAGCCAGTAATCAAACATAGTTTGGAGTTACTATCCCACTCATGGCTGCAATGTCAGGTGACATTATTGTCATGAATCGTGGCTGAAAGTTGAGGCGTTAAAATTGGAGGCAAATGGGATGTAGGAACTGTGGGTTTTCAGTACAGTAGATGAAGAGATACGTTATGCAGCGTATCTTTGTATAGACCACGGCACAACCTTGGGCCAGATCTAACACTACCCACGCTGGCTTCACAGATGCATGGACTTTTCACCAAAGTATTTTAGTGGTCACCTCCACATGCCTTCCTCTTGCAGATGGGAAACTGAGGCCAGAGGCCCTTGCAAGTGCACACCAAGTTACTGGGCTTCTCAGAGTTCAGACTTGAACCCGCATCTTCCAACTCTCTTTTCAGAAGATTACCAATATATTACCCCGCTCCTCTATGATGTACTCCTATATAAATCAACTTACCCACAAAACAGCTTCCGAACAGTATATTTGAAGAATTTCTCTTTTAAAGAACATTTTTAGTTCTCCACATGTGGAGTTATTATTGAAATCAGGTCACAAAGATGCAAACATTGCAATGTCTTCAGGACCCAGTATCTCAGGGCATTGACAAAATCATTTGCCTCTTTGGAGAAATACGAGCTGAAAGTCTAAAACCAAAATAATCTCCTGTAAATGTCTTCCTCCTCTCAAAGTTAGTCACTGTAATAACCTGACAACAATCTGTCTGAAAACAGCTGCCAAGTTAAAAATTAATGTCGCCAAAATAAATGTCATTTATTTCAACTGCTAATGATAAGCACATTTAAATAATTTAATTTGCAGATCCCTTCAGAGGAACCACTAGAAAATATACGTCCCAGACCAGATATGTGTATCATAATTGACTATAAGTAATTCTCCAAACAATAGTTATACTTAACAAGCGCTAACTAGTTTGCATCTGGGACACAGATATTTTTCACTGCTTTATAACATACCATGGAGAATCAGGGTGTTTCAAACTTTTACCCTTGGTTTAGCCTTCTAACTATTCTTAGTGGCTGTACTTTATGTGGGACTTCTTTTCGGTCACTGTGACTTTGCCATTTTCAATAAAGTAGACGACAACTTCTGTTTGGCGAAGCCAAAGCTTAGAATTATACTGATATGATCCTCTTTCCTCGGATGAAGGCTAAGGAATATAGTTTGGGATCAGTGAAAGAATTTGGAGCCCAATGCATAATTCTAGGTGTGAACAAAGTCTGGTGTCTGAGTAAACACGGGGGGATTATGAAGCACAGGGTAAGTTCAGAGGTACTGGAAGGTCCATGTGACTATAGAAGTATCCTGAGGCATTAATAAACTGATGATTAATTTCAGTGTCCTTTATTAAAAAAATAAGGAATCCTGACGAAAGAACCCGTTCACTATATTAGTCATTTACACCTTAGTGAGAATTACTTTATTAGGATTGTTATGAGTGCAGGTGGTATGAGAGGCGGAAGAAGCCATGGCAAGAATATGAGACTCACCAGTCATTGTCATGGGTACAAGAACGGGCAGAACAAAAGGGTGAATTAGGAAAACTGGGCAGATAGGAAGATTTATTTCAACTGCCTCACACCTTTACAGTGAACCAGAGAGGCAGTGATTCTGGAAATATAATCTTTCTACTTCTTTCTTGGCACCAGATTTTATCCTTTTTTCTGTTCACCATTCTTAGGAATGTGGTCTGTCACCAGGAGAAAACTTGACAATATGTTGCCTTTCAAAACTGTTTCTTCATTTACTCAGCACCTATTTATTAAACACCCACCACATGTAAAGAATGAGCCAAGCTGCATCTGTCCATGCAGTCTCTGACACACAAAGTCCATTTGCAGCCCCGTCCAAGTTCAGGTGTTTGGTACCATGCCTCCCTGGTCCGTTTGACCCAGCGTTATCTCCCAGCCTCAGAAACGTGTGTCAACACTTTGGGCTCTCATGTGCTGTAGATCTTTCCACCTAGAGGGTATGTTTGCAGTAAAAGATGACTTGAAAGCCACCAGGTTTTGTTAGATTTCACAAAAGCCCTTCCTTGAAAATACAGACCAATGTAAGAGAAGAATATAATTTTATTATTTGATTTATTATTTATTGATTATCAGCTACTATATGAGATATCTTGAGATATCTACTATTTAAGATACCTTCAAAGACTGCTATAGATTTTTCTAGAAACTACCATAATTCAATAAAAGAAAGGCCTCTGTAGGAAGGTAGTCCAAAGAGCTCATGCTTTTCGGTGCAATCTGGTTTTGTCTGATACCTACCAGGCATGGTAAGTAACTGATTGGAAATAACCCCTAAGGAGGAACACCAGAATCTCATATGCCTGGTGTGTTCACTTTCCCCTAGAGGCCCTTCCTTTCTTGTTTTCAGAAATTCTGTCAAAACACTTCAAGCAAAAGGAAAGGTTTCATTTCCCTGATAAGTGTGTGGGGCAATAATGAGAGCTTTCTCATTTAATAACAAGCATTCAAAGATTTAAAATTAAGAAAGCCGTTCAAAATTCCTAAGCTGTTTAAATTGTTATTTTTGAAATTTGAATTTCAGTTCAGTTGGATGGGAGTTGTCAAGGGTTTTATCGTCCCGTGGATCTATTGCTTTAACAGAACTACTCACACTAATAAAGTTCTCTGCAGCCAAATTCTCAGCAATAGGGAACTGGTGGAGTGAAGCCAAGAGCATCTGGCCAGTGGAATACCATGCAGCCATTTCAGCAATGGGGCAGCGTGCGTGCTGAAGCTGGACAGATCCCAAGATAGAGTGTTAGACGCTAAGAGCAGCTCACGGTGTATAGAGTACACAACATCTAGTCTTACTAGTCCCTACCCCCTGGATATATGATGTGGGAATGGAGAGCTTAACATTTTTATTTTTTTTTTATATATTTTATTTTATGTATTTTTTTGTTCTGCGCCCCACCCCCCCACCCCCAATAAACTGGCCTTGCTTTTATGTTAAATTAGTAAAGAAAAATCCAGTGAAACAGCATAGCCCCTCCCTCACCCCCCCACTCCCGCCCCATCCTCTGGCCCAACCTGCACTAATGTTGTGTTAGTCACCTCGAGTCTGCTTACAGGACTTTGCACACAGGTGCCGTGGATCATTGGCAGCCCTGGGTGTCTCCTCCGGGCTCAGGTGAATGTTGTACTGGGGCTGTGGAGCGAGCTCGAAGGCTCCCATGTTACAGATAACTGGCTTTAATCAGGCAGGCTGAAAGGAGAAATCGTGACTCGTCGGGCGTCACCAAGATTCACGCAGGGTGTGATGGGAGAGGACATTACTCAGATTGCAGAATGGGGTTTACATTCCCAAGTGAGGCCTGGCCTCTGTCTACTGCTGAGAGTCAAACAACTCCCCGCCCTTATTCGGAAGGAGGGAAGGATGATAGAGATACCATGTTATTATCACCCGTAAAAAGCTGACGTTCCTATGAAATGCGTTCCTATGGCTCGCTCCATGCTCCCGTCCACCTGTCTAGAAGTCCTCGTTGAGACACAGCAGGACCCCCCTGTCCCCACCTGCATGTCCCCAGCTGGAGGTAATAAAGCTATTCTAACATTTCCCCTTGGGTCAGGTAACAAATGTGGATGAACGAGGCCCTGAAGATTCTTGCCCTCAGTTTGTTTTATGTGGGAAATGGAATTATTTAAATCGCTCCCTCTTCCTGAACATCCTCAGTGACCCCCAGTGACCCAACCCCTTGGCTCTTTACACAGAATGTAGAATATATAAGTGTAAGGCCTAGTGAATCAGAGTGAAGCTTTTGAAGTCAGACAGGACTGGTTTACAATGTAGACATTGCTCCTGTCTGTTACCTGGGGAAGCTATTGAAACCTTCTGAGTCTTCATGAAATGGGAAGAATAGATCGTAGATCACAAGGTTGCATTAGAATAAAGTGAGCTCACAGCTACAGAGGAACGAATTCGGTGCCTAACACTTGGAGCTCCTCGACCTATTATAGTTGATATTTGTGCTTGTGTGTCATAGGAAGGTACTACTATTTGGGGTCATTTTTTTTTTAACCGAAAAAAGCCAGCAACATCATATGAGTCAAACCTCATATTTGTATGACACACCTTTACTTGTCTGCTTATGTTGAGTCAGAACCTGCTTCTCCATAACTTCTACCCCTAGGCGAAGGTGCTTCCCTTAGGGCTCGCACCCAATAAATACAATTCCGTTTTTCTAGCTGGAGCATTGCCACAGAGAGAATAATAATACGTCACAACAGAAGACTGTTCTCTGGTCTGTGAGACTTGGTCAAGTCCACTGTCCTGGTCGTGCCTGTTATTACGCTGTTGTCTGTCGGGTCTAGACTACCTTGCTATCCTCTGCTTTGGGATAATGGCACTAGCACTCAGTGAACCCCTTTTCTGCCTGTCCATCTGGCTTTCCACAAGGCTCTTCCAGGAAAGGGAGCCCACAAGGCCGGAGGAGGTGGGACATGCCCCTTCCCTCTGCTTCCTGTAAGACGCCTGCATCATCTCAGTGACTTCGCTGAGAGCCGTGACATGACAGAGCTCACTGCCACCATCCCTGACCCTGGTGGGCTGGCTGCACTGCTGGTCAGTGATAACAATGCCAGTGTTTGTGCAATCTCCACTCTTTGCATTGCATTGTGTTAAGCACTGTGTGTTTATATATATAAATATCACCTTATTGAGTTCTGGTATTAACTCTGCCAGACAGGTGTTCTCTTCCCATTCTAGGTCAAGAAATGGGTTCTGAGGAGTTAAGTGGCTTGCAAGCTAGTTGTCAGAGCTGAGAGTCAAATCTAGGTCTGTCTGTCTGTCTAGCAGGAGCTCTTTCTGCCTCTTCATGCACAGGATGGGGGAGGGGAAAGGAGCAGGGGCTCTTTACTGTGCCCCCATAACCCTCTCTTTCCCTGTGTAATTGGTTGACCCATCTGCAAGTGTCCTTTTCTTCATGGGTTGGGCAGCCGAGCCCCAAAAGGGATGCTCTTTGGCTGTGTTCAAGTTGCCTGCCTGCCCGCTGACCACCCCCACCCCACACCAGCCGGAAGCTGCGTGCTCACCCCTGCCTTCTCAAGAGGCACTAGAATTTGTCTCTGTTCCATTTGTAATGCACACAGGACTGGGCTATTAATCATGCCACAGGCCAGGCTGCACAGCGCCTCTGGAATAATGAATTACCCAGCTCCTGCCAAAATGAGTCACACCATGGCCACAAAGGAAACTTATCTCTCCCTGACTCTCTCCCCATCTTGTTCCCCCCTCTTCCCTTTCTCATCTCCTGTGATCTGTCTTGCCAATTGTAATTGGAACATTTTCTCCCGTATTTAAGTTCTGAAGTGTCTTTGGGACTTGCTAATGTATCCAAAGGCTTAAAACAAGTCCCGTCAAGGACGTTTATTGCTGTCTAGCATGGGCATCTAAGCGTAGCTTACAAGCAGCTCTGCGTATATATGGCCAGGAATATAAATGTGCCTTTTGGAAAGGAAGAGAACCCCAAGGGGGAAAATGTGTGTGTGTGTGTGTGTGTGTGTATTTTATATAATATATAATACACACACACACACACACACATACATACATACATTTATTTATTTATTCCTAATGATGATATCAAACAAGGGCTTAAAGAAGAAGCAATTTCTGGCCTGGTCATGTGACAGAGGTTGCACAGGACTTGGGAGGGTCACACCCTCCCAAGGGATTGTTTTGGGACTTAGGGGGGAAGCTGCCTAAGAGGGGATCTGAGGTGATGTGTCCTGAATAAGAGAAATCTCTCTCTTCCCTAACTTCTGCTGCTTCATTTGGGGGTAAACCAGGATCACCTAACAACTGGGACCTCTCCATTTTTCTACTGAGAGAATTTTTTCCCTCAAATTATTGCTGTCTACATATTATCACTAAGGAAGGTTTTTGGCTGTTCTTATGTCTCTTTACATCATCAGAAGTCTAGAGGCAGGCCGTCCAGGGTTGGTGTAGTAGCTCATGGATATACTCAAATCCAGACTCCTACCATTCTGCCCTGTTGTAATTAATTTGTTGACTTACTGCCTCACAGTTGTAAAATGGATGCTGTAACCCTAGATATCATGTTTTTATTCAAGGCACTAAGAAGTGGGAAAGAGTTGTCAAGACATCCACTGTGTTTGTCACTCATATCAAGAAAAACAAAAGCTTTCCCCAAAGCTCCCAGAGGATGTCCACCAGTGTCTTATTGGCCAGAACTACTTCTCATCCTTACCTGTCCTCCTTAGCTGCAGGGGAGTCTGGGAAAACAAGCTTAGCTTTCCTGCGCTCTGAAGTGGAGGCAGCAAGGGAAATGGGGACTGAAAAATGCTTGTGGGGTTAGCCAACAAACAAGGTCTGCCACAACCAGAGAGAGGGGACTCCTAGAAGAATGTGTTGGGCAAGCACAGGCAGCTTACCTAATAGTGGAGAAGAAGGAAATTCATATGCTTGAGCTTTACCGTGGGCCCAAGACTGTGCCGGGCAGCAGACCCATGTGCATGCATGTCCCAGTTAGCTCTGTTGTACACTGAGCAAGCTAAGCTCTGAGCAGTGTTCTGCGGGTAGTTAGGAACCTGGATTTGAATGCAGGTCCATCTGACTTCGAAGACTATTCATGCTGCCTCTGGGAAGTTGAAGCCTATTTCCTAGCACTGGTTTTTCAGGTGCCTCTCTGGATCTTAGCAACTTCGTTGAGTCTCCAGCACCTTCATTACCCGTAAATGAAGTAGGAATTTGGAACAATTCTTTTATGGGCCCCTCATAAGTTTTACTTATAAGATGAATATTCGGGCTTTTATGTTGTGATGACAGTTAAAAGAGAAGTGACCTGGGGGACAGGAGACCTGGCTCTGCTCCAAAGCTGGTGCTGAGTTGCTCTGTGGTCTTGGGTACATCCTTTCCCCTTGTCTGTGAAATAGAAGGTGGGAGATGCCCTACAAGGAATCTAACAGTCTTAGGACACACGTTTTGCCCCTTTCCCTCATGCGTCTTTCATTTGTTCGTTCATCCAACAATTATTTCTTTTTTTTTTTTTTTAAAGATTTATTTATTTATTTATTTGACAGAGAGAGATCACAAGTAGATGGAGAGGCAGGCAGAGAGAGAGAGAGGGAAGCAGGATCTCTGCCGAGCAGAGAACCCGATGCGGGACTCAATCCCAGGACCCTGAGATCATGACCTGAGCTGAAGGCAGCGGCTTAACCCACTGAGCCACCCAGGTGCCCCCAACAATTATTTCTTAAGTGCCTACTGTGTGCTGGGTGCTGCTCTGGGTACTTGGTATAAACTAGGCAACAAAACAAAGATCCCTGCCCTCATGGATCTTGTGTTATATCCAGTCTGTGTGCGCTGGGGGCCGGGGACACAAACAGTAAATATAACACGGTATAGATTAGGAATGAGTAAATTACACAGATGTGAGAGGGTGATTCATTCTCTGGGGCACAAAAGTGGGAAAGGGGACGGGGTCTGGCAGGGCCTGAGGAGATAGTCAGGGGTCTCCACTGAGAACATGGCATTTGAGCAAAGACTTTACAGAGAGGAGGATGTCAGCCAGCACACAGTTAGGGTCGTGGCCGCAAGCAGAGGGGAGAGCGAGAGCAAGGACTCAGAGCCAAATGTTTGCCTGGATTTTCTGCATGATTTTTCCCCATCTGAGGATTGGCCTGGAGCTCTTCTCTCCTGAGCCCTGTCATTTCGAAGTGTTGGCCTTCAGTTGGCTTTCAGACCCACTCAAACTTCCAGGAGTTGAACGCCACTTAAAGTTGACCCTCCTGTGGCCCTTAGGAACAGAGAGCCTGGCCACCGCCTCTGAATTTGTACCTCATTGCACATGAGAGAAACACTTGATTTCTGGAGATAGAGGGAAAGTGATAGAACCACCAAATCCTAGAGATATTGAGATCCTATCAAAATAGCACAGCCTACCATCTCCAGTCTATTCCTGCTGTGTTTCCTGTTTAATACCTCCTGTACTGTGAGTGACTCAGTGGTTTTTTTTTTCCTTAATTTTTTTTTTTTTTTTGAGAGAGAGAGAGAGAACAAACAGGTGGGAAAGAGGGTTAGAGAGAGAAGGAGAAGCAGATCCCCTGCTGAGCAAGGAGCCCGATGTGGGGCTTGATTTCAGGACCCCAGGATTACAACCCGAGCTGAAGGCAGATGCTCAACCGACTAAGCCGCCCAGGCACCCCTGACTCAGTGTTTCTGTCATGTTGTCAAATGATTATCTGTGTTGATCAACCCTAAAGCCCCAGGTAGGAGAGCGTTGTGTTTTCTGCTTTACCAGTTACTGCTCCTGAGTCAGTGCACTATAGGGGCATGGGCTTTCCCCATTAGCTGCAGTGGGCCTCCCTAAGCAAGGCCAGGAGCCCCCAGGAAACCTCAGTCACTTGCTGGGCTGTGCAAACATGTGTGTATGTGTGTGTGTGTGCATGTGCATGTGCGATGACAACTTTGAATACATCTTGAAATGTAGCAAAGAAAAAGAACAAGAGTTGCCTTCTTGAGTTGTGTTCTAAGCGGAAAGGTGACTTAGGATCTGAGAACAGTGATATCGTGCAGGTGTGTTATTATCCCAAGTCAAACTGAGAACATGTAACATGTGAACTGATTGCTAGGCTCATGAATTAAAAGAATCTCCCCTTAGTCCTTTTAGAGGGTTAGTGTGTGTCCCAGACACCCACTCTAAAGTAGATGACACTTCAGGCAAGAGGCTACACCCCTCCCCTGCAAGAAAGCCCCTGTGGGCATGTGCGGGTCTCCATCGGGATACTGAGCAGAGCTGGGTGTCACTCACAGGGTGCTCAGAAGTTTAGTTGTGGTAAATGGCTCAGCATGGATTTCATAGTCCCTTTTCTAGGTATATCTCCTTTCTTGTGGCCTTGAAATTTGTTTGATGGGAAGAACAAGGAAACTTAACTTTGATCTCTGTAATCTGTGAGAGGTTAGAGGAGAGAATTCAGAATGACATGCAAAATGCAGGATATATTGAAAATGAAAGGAAGGTGAGAGTCTTCATCAGGATTGTAGGCCATTGAACCTAATTTCTCATTGTATGACCTTACCCAGTGTGCAGGGGCATTGAAGCAGCAAGCTTCCTTATCTGGTTTCCCCCTTTTTTGATTTGCTCCCTCCTGTGCAATCCCTAGGGACAACTGAGCCATAGACGCAGAGAGGAGGAGAAGCATGCTATTGCAGACTCAGATTGTACAGGAGGGGGTAATGGCATGAGTCTAGAAAATTCTGACAAGAATGTAAAAGTCGGTCTTACCATAAGAAAGAACTTAAGGGTACAGGCTCTCTGTTTTGCATATTGCCTACTTACAAGATCGAAGATATTGTTCATTCATTCAACAAACATATCAAGCACATGCCTGGCTCTGTCCTGGGCACTGGAGATTATCAGTGAACAGCACCACCCAACAGTTTCCCTGTCCTCATCTTATTTGGTTAAACCGTCTGAAGTTGCTGTCTTCGTAGGTCAAAGACAATCCACTAAGTACACATCTACTATATGATTCAGCCATTCTACTCCTAGGTGTTTACATTAAAGAAATAAAAGCCTATGTCCATACAAAGACTTGTACGTGAACATCCGTAGCTGCTTTATTTGGCATAGCTCAGACTGGAAACACTCCAAATGTCCATCCACAATGGATAAACAAATTGTAGTAGGGATAGCCACGGGATGGAACAGCAGTGGCAGTAAAAGGGAATGAAGTACTCCCACACACTGTCCATTACATTCCAGAGAGAAAGGGAATGATTGAATGTCTGTAAAACTTCAGAAGATGCAAACTAGCCCACAGTGACAGAAAGCAGATCAGCAGTTGCCTCAGAGCGGGAACTGGGTCAGGGGACAGCAAGGGCAGGAGGGGAGATTTCGAAGGAGCAAGTGCAACGTTTTGGGGGTGCTAGGTATATTTAGTGCTGATTGTGGTGATGGTTTCCCAGGGGCAGACGCCTTCACACTTGCCAAATGATACACTTGAAGTATAAGCAGTTAATTCTATGATAATTATACCTGAATAAAGGTGTTAAAAAAAAAAACAGTCAAATCATACCAGTTTCGTATGGTTTGATACACAGATAAATTTTGGTGATCAATTAATTTCTAAAACCTCATATTCATTTTTCATATATTTACTGAAAATCCGCGGTGTGTCAGATCATACCGTGAAAGATGCTATCCACAAAAAGTAAGAAAAAAAAAAGGCCACTTTTAAGCTTCCTAGGTGAAACAGGTCTATAGAGGATTGGCTTTCCTGCAGGGAGTTCTGGAGCCGTTAGCAGCTGAAGCAGCTTCCTCTCGGTCTCCTGCATTTGTGATGTGTGTGCCTTCGTCTCTTTCAGAGTGACCTGTGGTCGTTGGGAATCACCGCTATCGAGATGGCAGAAGGTGCTCCCCGTAAGTACCCTCCTCCGGGTGCGATCTGTCGCGGGGCTGCTGTCCGCGGACCCTGCGCCTTCCCTGCCAGGTGCCCGCGAGGCTTTCCTTCCGCTACGCCGAGCCCGGTGTGGGTTCGAGCCGGCGCGTGGAGCGGGCAAAGTCGTCTTAGCTCCGCCAGGAATCCGTTCGTTTTGGAGCCGCGTGAGGATCTTGTGTCGGGAGGGGAAAGAAGGAAAGGGAAAAGACACTCGGGAATGTGGGTTGACAGATCCCGCGCGTCCTTGATTCTTGATCTGCTCTTTACTCGGAGCAGAGCTGGGGCCGACCCGCAAAGCCCAGGAGCTCCAGCGCAGCACGAATCAGAGCCGGTTCTCAGCGCGCGATTACGCAAACCCTTGTACTCGGGTGCTCTCCCTCCTCACATGATACTGCTGTTCGGATCTTTAGGTGTGAGGCCGAGTGGCCGGGGCTCGGGCCGTCGGGGACCGTCGGAAAGGCCTTGCGCTGTGGCGTGTCGGTGCTGCGGAGCGCCTCCAGCAGCCGCGTGCTGCCCGTGACCTCGGGTTCCGGGGACTTCCCTGCAGGAAGCCGGCTCACCAAGGGTCGGGCTGCTGGTGCGGCCCCCGGGGCCCCGCTCCACCCCACAGCCAGTGTCCTAGCGTGGCAGGGATAGAAGGCAGGCTTTTTTCTCGAAGACACAAACTCTCACCCCTCAGGTCCACCGCTTCCTTTCCTCGGTCTAGCACACACTTCAGCTGCCTTGTCTGCCTCTTGCTTTCACTCCGATCAGACTTGCAGAGCAATGAGACAGGTGTGCCAGCCGGCCCGGCCCCCTCCCCACTGCCTTTCAGGCAGGAATTCTCCCTGGAACTATCTTCTCACGTGGTTAGTGCTGCCTTGGCCTCTGCTTTCCAGAGGACCTGACCCAAAACAGCCCCCTTCTGTGCCTGGCAGGTCATTCTGCTCATAGGGCTGTTTCTCTTCCCATTATCCTAGACTTTGTATTTCTCACTCTAGAGTTGGTAGAATTCATCTGTAGCGTGATTGATTTGGAGTGTCTGTTGACAAAATTCCCTTCATTCGCAATGCTAATAGGCATTTATGAATCAGAAAAATCGTATATTGCAGTCCAAAATATTATTCTCATATTATCATTCTTGATGAGTAGTAGAGGGGGCTAAAAATAAATGTCTACTTCCAGAATCCTTTAATTTTTAAGGAGACTATATTCTTACTCTGGGCAAAAAGGAAAAGAAAGCCCCAGAGGTTTGAGAAGTAAACTAGTGAAATATTTTGATTAAAATAAGAATGCGTGAGTGCTTTCTCTCTAAACCATAATGCTGTGTTTACAGGTTGAGATATTTTAATAACTCTTCTACCAGAGCCTCTTTGCCTTGATCTCTCTGTTCTTCCTGGGGCCAGTGAGCAAACAAACAAACAAACGAACAAAACCCAGAAACGAGCCTGTCATGAAACCTGAAAAGCCATGAGGATATATGGAAATACAGAGAGAAAGGTGTTCTGGTCTAGTGCTTTAGACTCTAAAAAATCTATGCGGATAGCACTGCATGTGTATGAACCTTCAGTGTGTAAGAAATGGCCCATCTAGCTTTCATTTTATGAGTTAGGCTTTTACAAATTAAGAATAACCTACCATCTCCATTGTGGTTGTTACCCTGATACTGTTTGCTCTGAATCTGAGATGGTTATTTATAGCAAAGCAAAGGCTTTGACCCTTTAACTTGGCTTTCTTACATATGAAATAGAAGTAGAAATGTTAACAGTGTACAGTTGATATGCAAATTTTATGAGACTTCTGTGATTCGACATCTGCTCTGTTGAATGTTCAGCACATAGAAGCTTGGCAGTCTTCTGACTTTGCTCACTGGGCCTGTGCGGCCTCAGAGCCGTTCGGTCTGGGTTTGGCATCCTAACCTGAGCTGGCCCTTGCTTTGGTCTCTTGCAGCTCTCTGCGACATGCATCCCATGAGAGCCCTCTTCCTCATCCCCCGGAACCCAGCACCTCGCCTGAAGTCGAAGAAGTGGTGAGTCTGGTCTTCTTCGGGGCTTTGCCGATCCTAGGGCAGGGTCTTCCTGCTATGCTCTCTTGGACGAGCTCAGATCCTTAAGTCCAGCTGCATGATGAGACCAACATATACCGAGACCTGGGGGGTGACTTTCCGTGGGTTATCACTCATCTTAAAGCATGTATTAAGTACCTACTATTTGCGCCACAAGTCTTGATCACCACACCGTCAAGGTGAGGAGCTAGTAGCTAAAGTGAGTCGTGGAACCCAAGTAATAACATGAAAGCTCTTGGATTTATCAGCCACCTAAGAAATAGCTTGCCTGACAGCTCAAGACATCTCATTAGAGAGGGTGAGAGTTCCAAGAGTCAGCCAGCCAGGTTGGCTGGCTTTTCTTCTACTCCTTAACATGGTAATTCCATTCAGTGCATGCACACACCTGGTAACATGAGGGATGATTTCACTGGTCTGTGCATAATTATTTGTAACATTTGTTTTTATTATCACTTTCCCTTTATGGCACATGATACTGGCTTCTTATTTGGGGCAGTGATACAAACTTCCCATTTAATAAAGTTATTCACATCAGAAATTGACCTAATTTAAAGAAAAATACCAAGTGGATACTAGGATGGATGATGGAAGAATCCGGTTAAAAGTTGTGTTGGTAGAGGGGCTCCTGGGTGGCTCAGTTGGTTAAGCATCAGACTCTTGATCTCAGCTCAGGTTTTGATCTCAGGGTCATGAGTTCAAGCCCTGTGTTAAGTTCCAGGCTGGGTGTGGAGCCTACTTAAAAGACAAACAAGCAAACAAAAAATTGTGTTGGTAATATACAACTGACTCGAGTTTGGGAAATACAGTTCTATAGGTTACACCAGAAGTTGCACTTTTGTGTGTACGTGTATCAGTGTCTTTGTACCTTATCACTGCGTAACAAAAATTCATGGCTTCTTTCTTCCCCCTGTGTATATGGTGTATCCTGATACCTCCCAATACATTCTTGAATCTCTGATTGCCCTGGCCTGGGGCCAATTCCTCGACCACTTAGGATCCCCTGTCTTTTTCTAGAGACATATTCTGGGCTGTTAGAGAATGAAGGCTCAAGACCTTTCTGCCCCTTTTCATACTCATGATCACTTCACGATCACCGTGGACTGGGACCGGGACCATTATGTTTCTCCCCTTCCCACCCACAACCTCACCCTCTGCTATACAGAGAGCAGTCTAAATGAAACAGTCACCTGGTAGTGACATAGCAACCCTGGTGAGACAAGAGAAAGGCACACGACACAGGGAAGAGAGGGAACCAGCCAGAGGGGACCGGCAGCCCCGAGTTGCCGAGGCCGGTGGAGGAAGAGCTTGAGGGTTGCTATTGGAAACGAGGAGCCCTGCTCTGTGTGAGCCAATCGTTCTCTCCCCAGCAACAGCCTTCCATCGGGCACCTGTACGGCACATGACCAGCAAGGCCTGGACACCCTGCTTCCTCCCTTCTCCTCAGAACAGGCTCCCTGGGAAAGAATTTGTCTCGGTTCCTTCCTAGGAAGCACCAAAGCCCTCTGCTAGCTTTCTGCTTGTCCTTCGTGCCAAGCCTCTCTGACCCCCATATACACACTGTATACAGTGGGCTTTACTTACCCTGTGCCCTCTCTCCCTTCCCGCTCCCTGCTCTCTGCTGGACAGATGTTTCCAGGGTTCAGCCCGCAGAGGACAAACTGCCATCCACACGTGTGTTACGTTTGGTCAGCACAACATGGCCACATGCCATATCTCGGGAACATTGGTATTAATTACCAACTTTTAGGAATCTGGGTACTGAGCACCACGTTCAGATTTCGGGCCTTTTGTGCAAAGATGAGGCACTACTGCCCGGCTGAGTGGCTCCTGCTTCTTTTAGGGTACCAGGTGACCCTTCTGCCCATTGCCACCTCTCCCGGGCTCTGAAGCTGGAGTCTGTTGGTCACTGCGCTTGTCCTGTTTTCCCCTTATCCTGGGCCTGCACTGCCCTTTGCTTGACCTCTCTGTTCCCTTAGCAGAGTGGATGAACAGCCCCTGCACTGCGGTTTTGGATTTTCATTGACCCCGCTCCCAAAAAGAGCAACTCTGCACTGACCGTGTTTGAGAATAAGGAAAATATAGGCTGACTTTGCTCCTTCTAACCTTAGACAACGGGAAATAATTCTGGTGGTGCTGCCAGGAGCTGAGTCAGTCCAGGGACAGTGAGGAGCCCAGGCCTCCATCTCACCCAGCCTCCCTGGCTCCGAAGGAGAGCCAGTTAGGAGTGTGAGTGCTGCGCGGCCAGACAGAGGGGAAATGACTTGGCTGTTTGAGAGAGTGAGTGGGAAAACAGAAGCCCTGGTGAAAGACTCTTTCTCACTCAGAACCTGGCCTTTATAAGATGGCCATGCAGCCCATCCACTCCGCCGCACCCCCACCCCCCCAATCCTTGCACTCCCTGCCCCGGGCCATAGGAAACAGGATGTGGCTCCCAATTCTCTTCAATAGAATTCTACTTTTTTTTTTTTTTAAGATTTTTTTTTTTTTTATTTGATGGAGAGAGAGAGACGGGGGAGCAGGAGAAGGAGAAGCGGGCTCCCCATTGAGCAGGGAGCCCAATGCGGAGCTGGATCCCAGGACCCTGGGGTCATGATCTGAGTCGAAGGCCTCAGATGCTTAACCAACTGAACCACCCAGGCGCCCCAGTGGAATTCAGCTTTTTAAGTGAAAATATGTAAGCGCTGCAGAGTACTTTCTTGAATAACCAGGTCCAAAGCGATTTAAAATAAGTTAGGGTTTGCTTTAATATGCCCTGGTGTTTGGGAGGAAGTGAAATATTTTAGCTGTTTTCTTTCATTTTTTAAGGGAGAGGATCCCTCTCCCTGCCCATCAAGAGAAACAAAACTCCAAAATGTTCTTTTCGTGTATTTTCTGGCTGATGAATGATCAGAGGAAGTACACTGTTCTCAGGGTGTATATCAAAGTACCGCCAAAGGGGGCACCATTGTGGTAGAGATGGGCCAGGAACTCTTTACAATAAGCACTGAGTTGAGGGTCATTTCCGACTACTTGCAGAACCTACAACATATGGGACATATAAGGCATATGTGTGTTGTAGACTCAGTAATTTCTGTGTGTGTGTGTGTGTGTGTGTGTGTGTGTAATACATATATATGTATATATATACATATATATGACATATATATATGTGTTTATATATAAACACATATATATATATGATCTTAACCACAACCCCCAGCCAGGTGCTCTGAGTCCTCAGTTCTGCAGCTCTAAGACTGAGGCTTGGGTGGGTTATGTTCCTTGCACAAGTCTGTACAATCTGTTAGTTTCCCAGGTTTGTCATCCCTGTTCTCTCTACTGGATCATCTGGTCTCTTAAGTTCAAGGTTTTGACTGATAGAGAATGGGTTACTGATCTCTTAGTTGAACATTATTTTCCTGTGCCTTAATATTAGGAAAAGAAAGGCAGGAGCGCTGCTCTTTGCCCCTTCATTGTTGGCAGGGGGCGTTGGGGGAAGTACCCACTCACCAGAACCTGGCGCTTTCTTCCCCCCCCATCAGCAAGACAAGGAGAGGCCTCAGTGCTGAGCAAGTCATGTGGCCAGGGCTCCCGTCAATGCCCAGGTGGCCCAGCCATTCAGTAATTAGGTCTCTGGGAGGATTTTAACCTCAGCCGAATTAGAGGCCAAGGATGCTCTCAGCCCCTGTCTCCATGTCACCATGGGCAAATGAGCGGTGAGCTGGGACTCCCATTTCCTCCTCCTGTCTCTACACATGGCCAGACTCCACCCCCATGGGCCAACCATCTCCTTCAACACAATTCCTCTCCTTTCTCTTCCCACCATGCTCACCCCCGCTCCCCGGCCCTACCCAATGGTACAGTTGCCCGCAGGAGTTTCTGGAGAAACACGGGGATAACTTCATTCCTGTAAAAGAGGGTTGGTCTGTTTCTTTTCCCATGCTCTTTCAATATGACGATTCTACACAGGCAAAGAAGTGCTTAATGGTGATCATTAGAAAAATCGTAACTGCTTCCGGGCGTTAATACAAGTCTGATGAATCACTGACCTCTACCTCTGAAACGAATAATATCTTATATATTAATTAATTGAATTTAAATTTTAAAATTAAATAAATAAATAAAATGAAAAAATACATCTTTAAAAAAAAAAAAGAAAAATCCTAAGCGCCTGTCATTGGAAAGAGACATGAGGTTCCTTGGCCCAGCACATTTGTGCTCCAGATGAAGACCAGAGGCCTGGTGAGGTGAACTCGCTTAGCCAGGCTCCCAGGCTCCTCATTGCTAGATTCAACCTAGAACCCTTGCCTTCTGCTTTCACTCCAAAGCTTATAGTCCCTCCTGCTATTTTATGAGACACCAGTTCTGATTCCTGGTGGGTTGTCAGGCACTGTTCTTTGTTGTTGTTTTTTTTTTTTTAAAGATTTACTTATTTATTTTTGAGGGACAGAGCAGCAGCACGGGCAGGGGGTACAGAAGGACAGGGTGACAGACAGAGAATCTCTAGCAGACTCCTTGTTGAGTGTGGAGCCTGACGTGGGGCTCCATCTCACAACCCCGAGGTCACGACCTAAGCTGAAACTGAGAGCCCAACGCTCAACTGACTGTGTCACCCAAGCGCCCCAGACACTTTTGTTTTTTAAGAAATGACAAAGCTATTTGTGTGTGTGTGTGTGTGTGTGTGTGCACGCATGCGTTTGTTCTAAATGAAATAATAATAATAGAAAGCAAATATCAGAAAGTACTTCAAATCAACTGAATTTGCTAGTAGTAATGTGACTTTGGACTTCGTTAAAATCAAAACAAAAATTACTGCACAGATTTTTTAAATTAACCTTTTTTGCATGGTCTCCTTGGAGATAATGGTACCGTTGACTCTTCCTCTAGCATATCTAACCCAAATATATATGAAATAATTCCCTTTAAGAACACTACACTATTTGGTTCCACAGAGGTTGAACTTCAAATTTCTCCCTCCAGCCCTAAAGGCAGAGAGATTCCCGTTGTTTAAGCCTGGTGATGATCAGACTTGCTGGGACCTTGTCAACACAGCGATGGTAACAGTCGCAACAACAGCAAACATACGTACAGGTTATGATGTAACCGGCTCAGTGCTAAGTATTTCACATGCGTTCATTCACTGATTCATCACAGCAGACTTTTGAGAGAAATCCTAACAATATCACCATCAGCAACCAGGGAAACTGAGGCACAGAGAAGTTAAATAATCTGCCCAAAGTCACACAGTTAAGTGATAGAGCCCAATGTAGAGAAGAAGTGTCGTTCTGGGCAAATGCAAATTCGAAAGCTCAAACTACATTTATGGAGTCCCAGGATACCGAAAACTTTTAGCCAGACTGGTTATAATGATTAATGTGATAATCTTTCAGACGTGTTTAATTCCTCGAACACAATTAAATATATAAGCCAAAAAACTCCAGGAAGATAAAGTGTTTGATGAGGCTGGTTTTAGATCCGGAGCTTCCCACTGTAAGCACCAAACATGAACTTCTGTGTCTCCAGGCCAGCCCTGGGGGAATCAGTATGATTAATCTTGGGCATTTTTTAAAAGAGACAGAACTAAATTCCCAGTGCAGAGATGCAAACAATAAAGTTATATAAATGTACTTTAAACCTGTTAGACCAATCGGGAAACAGTCAAGTGGTGTGCAACTGAAGGGAAGGGTTTTTACTTTTAATTAAATGTGTAATTAAGCATATTGATTCTTTGGTCACACTAACTTAAATAAGAGCCAATGAATCTTTCTTTGAAGACTGGTTTTAAGGAAGTATTATTTTCTCTTCAAACGATACCATTTTTAAGAAGACATGAGACATGAGAAGACATGAGACATTGAGAAGACATGAGCTTTGTAGTCCTGCACATCTTGGCCCAACCTTTGGATGCAGAGTTATTCTCCTGAATATCTCTGAAGGTCCCTTCCCACCGGAAGAGGTGGCGGAAGGAGGGCTCCGTACCGCAGTTTGTTCTGCTGAACTCTGAACACACCCTCCTCCTAGAGATGCCACTGCCTTGTTTTAGGCATCAGTATTGGGGAATGGAATGTACAGTTTTTCAAACCTGGATCTCATGTTTAAATTGGGCGTGATTTCTTTTATTTAGCACCTTCTAATTAATAGTTGAGCACTTTATAAAAAGAAAGCACTTCCTTCTAGTTACAAGCAGGAAAAAAAAAAAACCCTTCATTTGCATTTCTCCTGAATATTTAACAGCTCCCTGTCTTAATTTGTTTTTGTTTTCATGTTCTCAATACTGATTTTTCTACCAAGAAAAGCACCGTGTGGAATTTGTCTGTTTCCTCATACGGGTTAACCTTGTTCTCTTCAGGTTATTCCTCAGGCCAGCCCGTTAGTCCATGAGGCTTCTTTCCCACAGTCGCTCCTTAGAGGGTGTCACGTTTGTGCCTCCACGATTTGGCTGGTGGGCCTGAAAAAGAAAGCGTATTCAACACTGTCTCCTCTCCAAACCTCCCTTCCTGTCCCTCACAAGCACAGATTGGAAAGTAGCCATTTCGCACACTTGTCCGGAACTCACATCTGATAACCATGGGGGCATTCATTTGTTCATCAAGCATCTGGGGGCAGGAGGGGTGGTCTGGCTAGAGATGACTCAGGCCCACGGGACACTGGAGACCGCCAGTGTGGAGGAAGCCGGGGGCCATGAAGGACACGCAAGAAGGTGTCTACAGTGTCCACCCTGTTACTCCTGTTTTTCACAGTCCACAGGGCGGCCGGGGTGACCCCAAGCATAGCCGGGTGCATCTACTTCTATGTTAAATAATTTAAAAGCTTGAACTTAGCTTAGAAATTTGGGGAGGAAAAAATTAGGAATAATTCAGTCCTTTAAAATCACGGAATAAGATGAGAAACTGCTTTGACCTGTGCCGAAGGGGAGAGTGGTGCATCTGTGAGTGGCCTCTTGTATTTGAATTTTAAATAACATGCCTACTGTTGTGTTCTGCGTGACAAGGACAGCTTTCAAGCCTGCAGTCTGTGCGGAGGGCCTGCTGGCCAGCCCAGGCAAACGGGCTCCTGGGATCCGCTCGTGTTACTCCACAGCACTCCACAGGAGGGCGACGGAGAGCACAAAATGGATTCCCTCCTCCTCTGAGCAGAGTGGGGCAGCAGAGAGGGCCACCCGAGTTCCCTTAAGGCCTCTGAGGGTGATA
The DNA here is from genome assembly GCF_002288905.1 of Enhydra lutris kenyoni. NCBI lineage: Eukaryota > Metazoa > Chordata > Mammalia > Carnivora > Mustelidae > Enhydra > Enhydra lutris. The sequence continues at coordinate 19,559,121 of NW_019154086.1, forward strand.
TGCCAAGCTGCCAGTGGAACACACCGGAAAGGCATGCTATATAGTCGTGAAGTAATTATTTATGATGCTGGACAATTTCTTGGAACTCTTAATAAGAACATGCATGCCCAACTCATGAATCACAGCTAAAGTCCACCATTGTTTCTACCACGGTGTGGACTTCCTCCCCTGCTCATTGCCATGGTGTCTCTCGCCAGCTCTCCCCTGCCCTTGGCCTCTCTGGCACAGGGCTTATCTTTGAGGAAATATTGCCTTTCTCGAGGGAGATAAGTGCGCTTCTGGGTATGAACTTAGTCCCTAAGTTCCCAAGTCCTTAGGTTGATAACAAACATACACATACACCCTGTTCTTATTAATTAGAGAGCAAAGTGCAAAAGTAATTTTGAAATCACCAGTTAGAAAATTTGCTTAACCAAGTTCATTCTACCAAGTAAGAGTCTTTCTTGTTTCTATAAAATGTACTCTTCCTTACCTACCCAACCTTGATTTTGCTCTCCTCCGGCTTGCATTTTCTGCCTCATCTAGACAGCTTACCTCAGTGTCCCCCGATGTGTAGTGTGCTCAACCCCAGCCTTCGTTTTTCACCCTTTCCTGCCTCCCTGAACTGTCTTCCCAGAGTGATTTCCTCTTCCTTCTTTAAAGCCCAGCTCAGGCTCCCTTATTACAACATACCTTCCAGATATGAGTCTCACCAAGGTCCTTCTCTTCTCCGAATCCTTTTGGTCTCGTGTGTGATATTACACATAAACTGTGCAAAAATGCTCTTATGTGTGTAACTCCCATACATTGCCTGAACTGTGTGCTGTTGGTGACAGTGGCTTTGAGCCCCATTTTGCCTAATAAAGTTCTAGACCTACTCTGTGATTGGTTGATCCCTGTGTTGGCTAATGGAACCTATTTTCTTCTTCTTTTCATGGTCATGTTTTAGAAAATGGAAGTTTGCTTTTTCTTTGGATTATCTTTTTATCTGTGGGTTCCTCTCTTTCGTGTGGCAGGTCAAAAAAATTCCAGTCATTTATTGAGAGCTGCTTGGTAAAGAATCACAGCCAGCGACCAGCAACAGAACAATTGATGAAGCATCCATTTATACGAGACCAACCTAACGAACGACAGGTCCGCATTCAACTCAAGGACCATATCGACAGAACAAAGAAGAAGCGAGGAGAGAAAGGTTAGAAGTACATTCGTATCTCAGCAAAGGAAACAAAAGAGGGAGCGGGCCATGGGCTCTCGGTATATTTCAAGGTGGCCGTGGGGGTTTCAGATGGGCCTGCATTATTCTTTCGTGTGAAGGGCTGCCTCTGGACTCGCAGCCTGTAGGCATCAGTGGAGTGAGACTGTGAAATGGAATCTTCATGAGAGGGCAGAACTGTAAGGAATATTCCCTTTTCCAGGCACTGACAAAAAGTCATGTTGAGTTATACTATGAAGTGGTTTAGTATGACAAGTGATTTTCTTAGTTCAAACGAATATTCATGTTGTAAAAACTAAAAATTGACAGAAGACTACCTTAAAAAAAAAACACTTGGTTGACATTTTTCTATAACGGCGGTCTTCAACATATACGTTTTTGTGCTCCGAGGCTTATTTCAAATTTCAGAAATCAGAACGAAAAGAAAAAAAAAAAAAAAAAAAGTCAGAACGAATTTTCTTAGAGTCACAGGGTTGCCAGACTTGGAATAGAGAACATTAATTGAAACTTGAGCTAGAACATCATCTAATGCACTTCTTTATTTTATAGAGTCAAAACTCTTATCTCTTATGGCTCTTGCTGTTGTACCACACTGTCTCCTCAGTGTGTCAGTGGAAAGGACATGAGGCAAACTTGGAGCCCTGGGACTGTATCTTGGTTGTTTGAATAGAGACTCAGACCTCCTTATCTAGCAACCTGACTACGGAGAAAGCTCACATGGTCTGGGGCAGGTTTTACGCCTTGGTGGGTAGGAAGTATGGAAGGTTGAGTTATGGGGAGGAAAGGGAAAGATCCAGATGATAGACAGGTTGAGTCCTCCCTGCGTGGAGGCAGGAGGAGCAGTGGGGATGGGGGAAAGGAGGGGTGACACTGAGGAGACATTATAGGGCTGGCGAGATGAGCACTGAGCATGTGCGGAGTGGAGGGGAAAGGGAAGGCCAGGCACCAAGGGCGCGAGGCACTTGGCCATGTGCTTTTTCTCACTTCTGTCCTGGACGCCGTTCTCTGTCCTTTCTAAGCCAGATGGAGCACTGGAGGGTGGTGGGCAGCACAGGACGGAGGGCACTCCCCTTTTATTTGAATTCCCCTTCTTTGCTTCTGCAGGAAATATGCGATCAGGTTCGACTCAGGAGATTATGAGGCTAAGCCAAAAAGGAGGCCCATCACCTGAACTAATAAAATAGTGTATGTCAACTATACTTTAATTAAAAATAATAATAATAATAACACTCTTAAATGTTTGGGGACCAAAGTATTTTTACTTCAAGTACTAAGTAGAAAATGAAGCTTCATTGGCTATTTTGATTGAACATAAAATTTTTACAGCCCTGGAAAATAAATACATAAATAAAAATCCCAAACAAAACAAAAAATGAAAATAAAGGAGCCCCTTCTCCAGTTAGTCGTGGGCGGAGAGAGATAAGTGTCTGTTAGAAGTTGCTGGGAGGGGAATTGGAGGAACCAGGAAGAACCAGGCATGAGAGAAATAGGTAAATCAAGATCAAAATATTCCAGCACTGGGGCGCCTGGAGGGCATGGTCAGTTAAGTGCCTGAGTCTTGATTTCAGCTCAGGTCATGATCTCAGCGTCATTAGATCGAGCCCTGTGTGGGGCTCCATGCTGAGTGCTGAGGGTGGGGTCTGCTTGACTGAGGGTGAGAGTCTGCTTGAGACTCTCCCTCTCCCTCTGCCCCTGCTCCTCCCACCCCTGCTCCTCTCACCCCTCCAAAAAAAAAAAAAAAAAAAGGTCCAGGACTGATTTTTCATCAAACACGTCACCATTAAAGGCTGACTTCTCTATTCTCTAAAAGGGAAGTTTCTTTTTCCATGGGCCTTTTGCTTCCAGATTCAAATTCTGAGTTCACATTCTAGCTCTACCCCCAAATAGTTATGTGAACTTCATCCCAGTTTTCTCAACTTTAAAATAAGAGAGGGGATATGATAGTGATCAGTATCGCCTGGCAGTGTCATAGATGAAATGAGAGAAGGCATTAAAATATTTAATACAATGTCTGGCATATACACATACTCATTAATATTAGCTATTCTTATATAAACAGTTCTTTATTGACCTATAATTTTTCAGCACAATTCAGAGTACTTTCTGAGGACTCATGACCTCTTTCCCTTTGACCTGTGAGTAGTCTGGGTAAAGCTTGTGCCCTGGGTTGTTTTCACATTTGGTGGGCACAGATGCTAGAATGTGACTCAGAACTCCCCATTCTATGACAATAGACTATTTTTAATGTGTTCCTTCTCTGCAGAGTAGAAGAGTAAGATTCTTGGTAGGAGATGAACTCAGGAGTGCCCCGGTAATGTGAGGACCCAATTCTGTTTGGGTTTGGAGCCATCAGAAGCCTTCTTTTTTGTCTGCTCCCCAGAAAGAGTGTCAGTCAGTTGAGGTCTCATTCCATTTGCTCAGTTTTATCTAATGACTTAATTTATTTCCTCTAATACTTTCTCTCTCTCTTAGTAGCTCCAAGACCAGCTTTTGGTACAATCAAACAATTTTAATGAGAATTGATTTATGATTTTTTCTAACCTGATATTATTTTTTCCTTAAGATATGTGGACATATGCAAATGTATGCCAGTACTATAAAAACAAGACTGAATTCTAGTGAACTATTACAATTGAAGAGGTTGACAAATGAAGGTTTTACCCTGGAGAGTAGAAATATTTGGATTAATTGCATGCTTCTTTCCCTTGCTAGGATTTCCTTTGCTAGATAAAATTTCTGCCTTTTCCTTCAAATTCTCTATTGATTCAGGAAAGTTTGGAATAGTCAACTCTCCGTGTGGAATATCGAAACACTTTATGAAGGTCTTTTACATTTGGTGAAATAATACTCAAAAAATAAGAGGCCCGAAAGCTTCACGCATATTTAAGCACTTGAAGCTAACTTGTGATTTTGAAAAATATACTTGGAGTCAATGTGCTTTGGGCTCCTTTTCACTATCCCTTTCCTGGCTGCAGAGAAGGGAATTGTTCAGTTCTTATCATTGGTGCTGCCGCCTGGTGGTAACACAACCAAATTGCAGTTTTAGTTCCTTTTTAGGGCCGCACCAATGCCTTTAAAGCTGTAATTACTAAGCCACAACTATGAAAGGATCATAGGAATGTGATACCCTCCCTTGCTTAAAATTAAAAGCTCCTCCAAAATTCCCCAAGTCCTCAGCAAGGTATATATAAGGATCAGGAAGTCATATCAGACATGCTGGGCTTACTCATTCCATCAGCTTTTCTCACGGCCAGACATCTAGCCATTCACAACTCATTGTGAACATGTCATGGCCTGTACTATCGTCAGCCTACTCACGTGGTTATGTTGCTTACAATGCCCTTTCCCGCCACTTTCAGCTGCCATCTGCCTGGAACAGGGCCACCAACATTGCAAGTAAGGCCTAGTTCATTTCCTCCTCAAAAAACTTTGCTGGGCCCTTCCCCCACTATGACAAATGGAACTTGCTCTTTTCTCTGGTATCTTACTGCTCTTTTTATGAACTCCTATTTAGCATATAATATGTAGGAGAGAGCACTAGTTTTAAAGTTGAAAAGTTCTGGATGGAATTCTAAATCCAAATCCCAGATCGAGCAACCAGTTTTTACTAAGAAGTCATTGGTCCTATCACTTACCCTCTTGTAATAGTATCTTTGCTTGAAAAGTGGGTAGTGTGTTAAAGGATCGTGAAGCAAAATAAATGAGAGAACATAAGTCAGGTATCTAGTGGGTGACTAGCATGGGAGACACCCAAGAAAGAAAAACTTAATAATCATGGCAGATCTAATGACCTACTTGTCCATCTTGCCCATTAGATTCTGATCTCCTCCAAAGCAAAGATTTAATCTTATTCATTATTACGTGTTAACTTGCTTAACATATTACTGAATTAAATGAATGTCCCCAGTAGGTCATTTAACTCTATATTTCTAATAGCATGCACTGTCAAATTTCTTTCTGGTGAAATCTAAAGACAATTTGTGGGTCCATGTAAGTCATAATAAAACTCTTGCTTTAAAAATGATTAATACAGACAATAAGTTAATAGTGGGCCAACGAAGATTGGTTTAGGTAGTCCTCTAATGGGAATTAACACAAACTGAACAATTATTTTTCAGTTCCTTGTCGTATGAACAGCAGGCATTAGGGACAGATATCTAGAGTCAGCTGGAACAGTCTTTTATGTGAATTTCATGTACTTGAATCCCATTCACCTGGTGGAAACTGTTAGATCACAACTCAGGAGGCCCGGAGCCTGTCCCAGGTCAGCATTAATGACAACTCTTTGGACCTCAGATCACTTAACATAAAGCAAGGGAGGTAGGATTGACTGAGCTGTAGCATCTTCTTGTGCACTAACATTCTGTGAGTCTCTCTTTAGATGAGACCGAGTATGAGTACAGCGGAAGTGAGGAAGAAGAGGAGGAGAATGACTCAGGAGAGCCCAGGTAGGAGAGCAAAAACCAAGTCTTATTTTCACATTCTGAACTGTGCTTGTGTGGAACACACTTCCTTTTGATTTATTGGTTCATTTTTAAGAATCCAGCAAGGTGGTCTTATTTAATTTATTGCCCATGAACATACTCATTAATTTGGGAAAATGTCCCCAGGCAGACTCTTATAAAAATGTGGAAATCAGCGTATTCTTTATCTTGTCCCCTAAGATTTATGGTCTCTATCCGAAGACCTTGTTTCCTCACATACAGAACATGTGGAATGTGTAGGAGACAATTATCTGGATAATGCAAGACTCAAAGGTCCTAAAACTATGACATTCAGGAGACCTAAGTGGTATTTTTGGACTCGAATTATTCAGTTCATTACTTCATACCTTTGAGAAGCCCATGTAGGCAGCCACTGTCCTTGTTGCATGTCTTGGTATTTTCACCACAAGCTAATCTGAGAGGAAATGATTTCCAGGAATTCAAATCACACTCGAGAGGGGAACCCTAAATAGAAAATTTCTTGCTCATTCCAGTTGTCACATATTGGACTCCCAGGATCAATGTCGCTTTATCGTTATGATCCGTGCCTTTCGAATTTCACTTGACATTGATTCCGACTTCCTTCCAGTCTGTTTATGAATAAATAAGGTTAGTGTGCTCACATTGCCAGGATTTCTCTTCCATAAGAGAGGTCAGCTGGTGGCAGTTTGGTGAGTTGAGATGCACAGGCATATGCACCGTGGTCAGTGGCCTACACTTGGGAAGTGAGGTTTATTGGGGGAAATGCACAAGCAGGAGGCTCACTGGGGGAAATGGGTCCCCATCCGCTCGCCATCCAAGGAGGAGACTCTGGTGCTCCGGGAGGAGTCATTCCCGTACTACTGAGGCAAAGCTGCCTGCCCAGAAAAGGGGCCAGCTCAGTCCTTGCTGCTAGAAGAAGCTGGTGTGTTCTTTTTCTGAGTGAATTCAGATCTACGAAGCTGAATTATTGCTCAACTACTAGAAGGCGGAGGGACATACAGCGCCATCCAGTTTTTCTCTACACCTGCTTACGGGCATTTTCAAGGTCAAAGACTGAAGGAGTATTTTTCCCTCCATCCGATGCTTTACACATTGGCTGCCCCCAGTTTAACTCCATAAAGACGATGTTTGTCAAGTAGTGACATAGAAAAGGAACATTCTTATAAAGGCAGAGGACCAAATGCCCTGCTCTCAGAGAAGTTGCTTGCTACTCTTCTTTTTCCAGAGCCCATCCAGATGTCTTGTCAGTCCTACTGATCACCCTCTGCAGAACTGAGAAGCCCTGCTTTAACTAGTACTTGCCAAACGGCATGTTAGGAGTCACTTAGCGAGCGGGCCAAATCGTGACTTAACACTTCGATAATTGTAACGTGTCATTATATCACATTGAAGATTATGTTCCAAGTCCTGTCTTATGGACTCATGTAATTAATCTTCATGAAATCCTGGAAGTAGAAAGGGACAGTGGTTATCTCATTTTAGAAATGGGGTAAGAGCCCAAAGATGGCGCCCAAGCCACACACCAAGTTAGTGATTGAGCCACTACGACAGCTCCAATCGCCTGACATTGATTCAGCATTGGCTTATATTAATGGAGCCTCCTGGTGTACGTGGTTCCCCACGTGCCACCATCAGTCCACAGAGCTTGTGGCACAGGTACATGAGCACTGTCACTTGGGGTTTGTTTGAGTGTTCTACACAAAAGCTGGACATTTTAGAGGACATGTGCTCATGGAATCCAAGCACTCTCTGTAGGACCTCAAGAACGAAGCCTTTTTATGTCATCGTGGGCATAGACGGCAGTCACGCAGCACGGTGGTTACACTGTCCGACCCAGAATGATCCCCTTGTCAACTGCCACCAAACCTGCTCCCCCCGCCATTTGCCTCCCCAGTTGACGTCCCCACCACTGTCCAGGCACCAAGACAAAACCTGCAAGTCACCGCTCGCTCCACACACCGCACCCATGAATAGGCTTCATGAACTCCGCCACCTTTGCTTTTCTCTGCCTCCCTCCCCTTGCCCCGCCCCACCCCCCAGAGCCGCTGCAGGAACAGCCTAGCTGGTGGCCTTGTTTGACCTCTGCCCTCTGCAGACAGTTGTCCCTCGGCAGCCAAACACATCCCATCACGTCGGTCTCCTGACTATAACCTTTCTGTGCAGGGTTTCCATGCCACGTGCCTCCCCGGGGCTGCCCAGGGTCCCTGGCCTCCTACCGGGCCACCTCTATCCTTCACTCTGCTCTGGGAAGTCCTCAGAGAGGCCCCACCTGTTCCCACCACAAGCCTCTCTACGTTTGCTTTCCTCTCTGCCAGCAAGATTCCTCCCCTACCTCTTCGTGGGACCGGCTCTTCATCCTTTGAGTCTCAGCTCATCTGGTACCTTCTCAGGGAGGTCTCCCCCGATCACCCCATCTGAAGCACAACCCTTCATCCCCACCCCAGCCTCCTGCCACTGTCACTCTTAAACTATCACATCTTCTATAGAGCCTGTTCATGTATGAAATTGTGTTATTTGTAGTCATTTGTCTAATTATTTGTCTGTCTCTCTTTCCCACAAAAAGATAACAAGAGAGAGAGTTTGTTTAGCTCCTACTCTCGTCATGAGAGCCCATTACAGAGCCTGGGACCTAGAAGCGGCTCACTAGTTATTGAATAGATTCGTTTCAGATGCAAATTGCCAGAAAGGTTAGAAGGGCTAGGTTTTCGGGAACAAATAGGAGACTGCCCCACCTCCCTGTTAGGCTGCTGGGCACAACCAAAGACTAACTTTGAGTTGTCCACATGCAGTGAGATGTGAACAGGGCAGCCCTGGACCACTAGGAAGTAGGTGGAGTGTCTTTATGGTGTTTTCTGTCCTCCTTCTTTCTGTTTCTCTCTCTCTCTCACTCACACACACACACACACACATGCACGTGCACAAATGGGCATGATGCACAACTACCATTTTACAGATGAGAAAACCGAGACCCACGGTGCTTCACCGGAATCTAGGAGTCCGTGAGCTTGAGTTGAAGTCCTGGCTACACTGTCTATTCCAGAGCCAAACCGTGTCACATCTCTTTAACCGTGATGCCGTGAAACCGGCCCTGAATGCTCAGACTTTGGCAGGCGTAGGTTCACATTCTACTCCGCGGTCACCTTGACTCAGATGTGTTCCCTCCCTGGCTTATCATGTCTTCACAGGAGCAGCCTGCCCTTTGCCTCCCGGAGTCGGGTGCAAGGGGTCACGGACGTGGTGCGGGGACGGGGATGTCCTCTTAGTAGAACGCGTTCCCTTGCATTTGGTGGCTTTGTTCCTGCCCTTCTTAAACATGCAAATTCGGCTGATCCAGGCCCTAGGGCTCGCACACTCAGTAAAACCGGTAGAAGCAGATCTTTACATGTCCCAAGGGTGAGCGAGCTGTGTGGATGGTGCTGGAGAGAGGTGACATCTCTCTGGGGATGGGGACAGCATGTATCTGCCCACAGTCACACTGAAAAGAGGCGGCGCACTACTCTGTTGTTCCCTTGACTCGGTTTCTCTGGGGCTGAGTATTGTAACAGAGGGTCTGAGAGCTCTGGCGGGGTGTGTGGCTCCCGTTACCACCTCGAGGCGACCTGCTTGCCTGGCTGGTCTCCCCCAGCACCCGGGCACCAAGGGTCCTTGCCCCCTGCAGGACCCCCACCTTTCTCCCTCTCCCGCCTGCAGCTCCATCCTGAACCTGCCGGGGGAGTCCACGCTGCGGCGGGACTTCCTGAGGCTCCAGCTGGCCAACAAGGAGCGTTCAGAGGCCCTGCGGCGGCAGCAGCTGGAGCAGCAGCAGCGGGAGAACGAGGAGCACAAGCGGCAGCTGCTGGCCGAGCGCCAGAAGCGCATAGAGGAGCAGAAGGAGCAGCGCCGGCGGCTGGAGGAGGTGAGGGCCCCCCCACCCCGGGGCCACCGCAGGACCCCATGCTTCCCGGCTGTGTCACCTATAGGGCATCCTGGGAGGTGCTGGGGTCCCTGCCCTGTGTGGGGCCACAGCCCACGGGGAGCACACACCTTAACGTGCAAAGGGGGAGGAGGCCTGAGCGCTCTTACAAAGGAAGGGCGTCCCTTGCTTGGCACAGGGCGGCCATGGGACCTTGGTGGGACCTGACCTTGGTGTGGTCATCTCACGGGTAAAGGCCTCCACCCCTTCAGGTCTTACTCAGATATCACCTCCTACGGGCAGCCTCCTGGAGCACCTTGCTTAAAATTGCTCCCCTCCCTCCAGCACGTCCCGTTGCCCTTCCCTGCCTTATTATTCTTCTGTAGCTCTTACCACACTCCCTGTGCACCTTCCTGTGTCTTACACTGGGGTGTAAGTGCCTGAGGACAGAGGCTTTTGTCTCTCTTATCCTTGATGCGTCTCTGCATCATCAATCTCTAGTGCCTAGAACAGGGTCGCACACACAGCAGGTGCCTTGGGGACACTGGTGGACTGCACGGACTCATACAGGAATACATGAGTCCATGACTAAGGTCATGTGTCGTGTCAACCAGACCACAATGACTGGGCAGGCAAGTGAGGTGTCAAGTATGGAAAAACAGGGTCTGCCTTAGCTACTCCTCTGGACATTGGGGAAAGCATATCCCAAGGCCAGCCATGCACCCTTTGGTCCTCCAGATGGAGGGCCCCCCCTGGCCTTCACTGGTGGGCGTTCTGCCATCTGTGTGGACAAGCATAGCCCTGGCCACCCTTGTCCTGGCTGAGGCCCTCACCCCTATGGCCGTAGAGATGTTTGTTAAAGCCGCTTTCCTTTGTTGGATAAATGAAAGCCCCTACACAATTAGGCAGCTGAGAGCATTACTCTTGGGAAAGCGGGATACAGATGAGAGGTAAACCAACGGCCCAGGAACAGGGTAGCCATTTTACAGCGTGCCCAGACGCCATCTTGCTCCATGTTAACAGTCTAGGGCGATTCACTTGCTTTGTCAGGTGCCTCTGCCATTGGAGGCTGGTGGATTGCGGGCACCAGGGGCAGACTGCTTTTTAACTGGCCCATCCAGGTCCAGCGTCCCTGGTTGAAATCAGTGAGGGGCTCCGTTCCAGTTTGCAGTAAAATCTCATCAACCTCATATCTCCTCATAGGGAGACCAGCAACAATAAAGACCCAACAGTTGCAATTATTAGTGACTTCAGGGCGCCTGCTCCTGGGTAAGGTTCTTTGCTTATACCCAGGATCTCATCTACTATCACTCTCTCTTTGCATATAGCCATTGCCCCTCATGCAGAACCTATACAAACCCCACTAAACACAAAGGAAACCGGAGTTCAGGGAGGGGAAGTAATTAGCCCCATGTCCCGGGTTCACACACCCAGGTCTATCTGATCTCAATGTCCACACAAGCCCCAAGAAGGCAAGTATAGATAAGTAATCAAAGCCTTGAACTGCGGTCCTCAGAGTCGCACCTCGCAGGCTTCTGCATGCAGCAGTAGGCAAGCGAAACCATTTCCAGTTTAAGTTTTAAGTGTCGTATTGTCAGGGCGAAGAATGCTCAGTGCATGGGAAGTTTGAAGTTCACCATCTTCTATTGTGAGAATGACACTGTAGTCGGCACAGTCCCCGTAGTGCTGTGGGGCAGAGACCTTCAAAGGCCCAGGCAGAGGCAGCGTGAAGGGAGGGGTGGGTGCTAATTCAGCAGCACTCAGAAGTGGGGCTCAGAGGTCAGCGGTGCACCTGCCTGCCCACCTCTGGCTCGTCTCCTGGGCACAAATTGAAATTCTTCACGGCTGTGTCCTGGTGTCCTCTGCAGCCAGCCACGCCAGCTGGGGCTCCTGGAACGAGCCCTCGACCCAGAGCTGTGCCATATCCTCCAGTTCTCCTGAGAACCATATGCTTCCGCTGGTTGGACCCCCACGTTTATTCCTTTAGACTCTGGCCACACCTCTCTCCTCACCTAAGCAGTGTCCTATCAGGCTCTGCCCCATATCCTGCCTTTCCTGCTTCGTTCCTTGTGGTTTGTTCCATCCAAGAGTATTTCTGAAGGTCACCACCTGCCTGGAGCTTCACACCCTGAAAACCCTGACCATTTGCCTTGGTTAGTTCGCTCCTCACTTAGCGATGTGTTACCCTTACTTTCAAGTTAAAGGCACTTACCATGTAAATCCTAGAAAATGCCCACTGTCATCCCACAGAACATCTCAGATACTCAAGAATGTAAATGTGCCTGTGCGTGCACACACGCTTATGTGCATTCCCTTCTTTTTCTTTTTTCTTTTTTTCTTTTTTAATTTTAACATAAGAACTTTTGGCCCTTGAGCCTAGATCGTCAACTAATGCAAAGTCTTTTCAGGGGATGCCTTGCATTATTTGTTTTGTTTTGTTTTCATCTATATTTTCGTCCCTTCTTACCTGATATGATTTATTTGGGCTTTTTGTTTCTTCATCAAGTTGCTAAAATAACAATTTCTAACACTGTCCAAAGCATTTAACCTGTGACAGTTACTCTGTTCCACACTTTACCTGAATCATCTCATTTAATCCTCACAATAACCCATCATCTCAGAATAATGCAGCTGAGTCTCAGAGAGGTTATTGACTTGCTAGAGGTCACACAGCTTAGGGGAAAAACGGGTTTCAAGCCCAGGGGATCAGACTCCAGAGCCCGCTGTCACTGCCTCCAGCCTGCCTCTGATAAGCCAGTCATGTTTTCCCGTATTCTCTACCTGGCCTCTGCTTCTGCGGGTCTTTTCCTCTGAGAACTTGAGGATTTTTGTGCAAGAGCAAAGAAGCAGCCCCCAGCAGGTGCTCTTCTTTGAGATGGGTTCTGGCTCTCGTGACCCCCATCAGAACTGCGGCCAAGGCCTCCTCGTGTCTCTTCTGTGGCACTCTCTGGAGTTTCTATCTTGGAGGCGAGTCAGCGTTCAGACTGAGCCGGGCACGCACATTCACGGGGACATACCCGCTGAGTCCCCATTTGCACCGAAGGCAACAGCACGCCCAAGGACACTTTGCTTTAGGAACCAACATGCATGAGCCCCAGCTTCTCATCGGAAGCAGGGACCCTTGTGACCACCGGGCATGAAGACATTATACCGGCTTTATCTGTTGACCTTCATCTTGCTCCTATCACCCACTAGGACGAAGAAGAAACACTAAACGCTGCGATGGCTGTAAATTCTGAACCCATAAGTAATAACTGTCCCCGCCACCAGGGACTCCCCTCCAGCATCCTGCCACTGCTGGGTCCCCATCCGTGTGTGCTGCCCCTGGCCCACGGGGATGACTTGTGTTTATGGTCTCCAGAGGAGGAACTTGACCTACCCCGCTCGTGGCAGTGGTTAAAGTCCCCAGTCAGACTTGCACATTTAGCTTCCCTGTGGGTACCTAGCAGGTAGGCATCCTGCGAAAACCATTTCCATTCTCCAGTAAAGGCCCATGAAACACCCCTTTGGTGATGCAGGGCTGTGTAGGTTGTAGCCTTTGTCTTCCCCAGCGATCTCAGATGTCCCCTCCTACCGGAGGTCAGTTTCTAAGGAAGCCCTGCATGGCCTTTGCTATTTATGAATAACCATGTGGATTTGGGTAGGTTCTGAATCAGTGTCTATATATTCTTAGGAGGACTTTGTATACCAGATATAGCCATTTATCAGCTACATGAAAAGGACGTGGCTTCAGACCAATGAAATGTTGGGTACGAGACGTTCAGCTTTTGACCTCTGATAAAGTACAATTTATAACCAAGGTCCAGGGAATTGATTAAACCTAGCTAAGGTGAATGAGTCCATCCATAGTGAGAAGAGTACAAAGAAGGCCTCTTTTATTTTGATTTAGTTCAATAAAAACTTCGATCACTTGGCCTACACAAAGTTCCTCTTGTTTTAGTCTCCCTCACAGAGTTAGGGTCCAAGAATCAGGGGCAGGGTGCAGGAGAGGAGGCCAAGAATCAGTAAAGCATTTACCCTGGTCATCATTTCAGACAAACTTTGGCCAGAAGATTTGTGGTGATGCTTAACTGTGCTCAAGAGTTTGGAAATGATTTTAGTGATTTATACATTTTTTTTTTTCAACCCTCTGAGAACATTCTATGCCTTCATTTGGAGGAGAATATCTTTAAGTCACAGGAATAATCAAATTGACCGCACGGGCACCAAGGTGCTCAATGGTGGTAACTTTTATTCTTCAGAGAATTGTGCTAAGTTTTTCAAGCTGCCTGCGTCTCCTTTGGTGCCTTTCAAGACCGTCTTAACATCGGCCAGTTATAGAAACAGCCAGTCCTAGCTCAAAGACACTATACTGCTTTGGTTCTATTACCTGAAAAAATTTTTAAAGAAATACAACAGTATCTTATTAGCCAGTCAGAGCGGAGCACTAATATAAAAAATGAGAGCCTAGCAGTCTCAATGTAGGTGAATTCCCTATAAGCCTCTAACTTTTTATCATGAGTGGCTGGGCTTTCAAGGACACTGGGTTCAACTGCCTTTTAAAAAGGGCACAGTAAAGGGGTGCCTGGGTGGCTCAGCCTTTAAGAATCTGCCTTCAGCTCTGGTCATGATCCAAGCGGGGGATGGAACCCCACTCAGCAGGAAGTCTGCTTCTCCCTTTCCCACTCCTCCTGCTTGTGTTCACACTCTCCCTGTCTCTCTCTATCTCTGTCAAATAAATACATAAAATCTTTTTTAAAAAGATTTATTAAAAAAATTAAAAGGGCACAGTAAAATTAAAACATTTTTCCTCTTCCTAAAGGCAGTCATTCAACAAATGTCATGAATTCATACCTCCGCTGTGCTGGGTACTAGGAATCCAGTCTGTCCTGGTGCTCACCAGATCTGTGCGAGAAACAGGCACTGAACCAGTAGTTGACCCAAATAGCCATTCATTATCATTGCCAGGTTGCTGTTGTAGAGAGGAACGGCGGGCTAAGGAACGAGTTTGGGGAGGGTGCGGGGCAGAGAAAGCAGCCCGGCCCAGCTGGGAGGTCTGCCGGGAGTTCGAGCTGAAGGACTGGGAGGGTGGCACACAGAGATGCCAGGCAGGGAGGCCAAGGCACAGTCCTGTAGGGCTTCACAGGCCAAGGTAAGGGTTCTTAAATTTTTTCCTGGGACTAACGGGAAACCGCTGATACACATTAACCAAGGGAATGCAATCGTGCGTTATTTAAAGGGACTCTGGCTGCTGCGAGCTTGAGTGACTGGAAGAAGCAAGGGTGGGTGAGAGAGCCCAATTGGTGCAGACCAGAGAAGGTGGTGTTCTCATGGATGGCGGTGGAAGGAGGAATTAAGAGAAGTGGGCACATTTGGAAGGCATGCAGCCTGTAGAAGGTGCAGAATGTGCCTGTGATAGCTGATTGGATGTTGGAGACAGAAGAGAATGAGCAGTCACAGAAAGTCCCCGATGTGGACTGCGGCATCTGGGAGGGGGACCAGGTTTGGGAGCAGGAGGATAAGATCAGTTCGGAAGGCAGTGAAGTTAAGATGCCCACGAGGTGGCCACTGTTGATGCCGAAGATGCAATTGGATTATGTGGAGAGAGCCAGGGAAGGGAGAGCAAGGATGGGATCAAAGGGAAATAACTGGCTTCTGGTACTGGAAATATACACTGAGAAGAGAGGAGTGCGTGGGCCCGAACCCCGAGAACATAGAACAGGAGAGTCGAAGCCAGGAAAGAAGACTGATACACACTAGGAGAATTCGGTATTTGTATGAAGAAAATCAAATATTCCAGCATAAGGAACAATTTAAAGGGGCCGGCTCTGCAGCATGCTGCCCAAAGGTCGAGTGAGATGACATCACCCATTAGCTTCAATGGCAAAGACCTTATGTAAAAAGTTTTGGTGCTGTATTCTCTAAAAGTGCACCCATTTCCTGTTGGGGAGAAAGAGAAGCAATCTGCTGAGCAAGTAAGATTGAATTTGGGCTGCGAAGACATCGCTTTGGACCCGAGGGCTGCCGTGCACCTCTGTACACCATGGCCACTCTCTCAGTCTCCCCAGCCCCGCCCCCGGGGCTCTGTGGAGAGGCCCCCCAACAAAGCCTGTTCCCACCACTGAAGTCGAACTGGGCATTAACCAGCAGCATTTCCCTTCCAATACCGTCATGAGGATTAAATGAGTTGGTTCGCGGAAAACCCTAGAATGGGACTAACACGTAGAACACATTCAATAAGTATTAGTATTATTATTATTGGAGTGTGTGCCTTTGGCTGAAGGCAGAGGTATAATTTCCAAAAGTTTAAACTCTTTTACATGCAGTAGTAAAACCCTCTTGAATTTATTAAAATAAATGTACCAACAGGTAAGCTCATGTCTTGGGAAGAATATTTTTACACTAGTAGAAATTCATTTACATCATTAGGAAGGAAAAAAAATGTCAGTGGTTTTAAACGACTGGATGACACATGGATGCAGAGGCAAAGTATGCCAGCTTTGAAGCTGCAGAAACCAAGGTGTAGTTCAAGCTGTGTGGCCTTGAGCAGATTACTTACCCTCTCTGAACCTCAGCTTCTTTATATACACAATCAACAGACCATTTACTTTGCAGGATTGTTGTAAGAAGTAAAGGAAATCATGAATATGGAAGGCTTGACACAATCCTGACACAAGAATGATTGATATTGTTAGATGAGTGTGTTTTTGTTATTTTGGAACGGGGATGATTTCAAAGTGGTTGTTAGGGCTTTCTATAGAAATAGTGTTTCTCGTGGTCTGCCTTCCTTAATTCTCTAATGCACCTTCTCCGTTTACGTGGATGGACTTTTCCATCCCTTTTTGAGGTCTCTTTTCTGAGTGGACCCCTCTCATGGTGTTCTGCTGGGTGTCGGTCTGCTGGTGACTTATCAGCAGTCCTGGCCTCGCAGGCCCAGGGAGGCAGCCCATTCTCCATTCTTCTGGATGTACCTTCTGTAGTGGGATCGACAGCAGCCGCCTGGGGAAGTCTCTTACAAGCCAAGCCTCACAGTGCCTTCTGCTGGAGACACTCTGCTCTGGGATGTATTCTCTTACCAGTAGTTCTTGCTGTCATTTTCCACACTGTATAACTGAGATCCCGCCCTGGCCACCAAGGAGCTGCATCAAATCTTATGTCCTCCCAGCACCTAGCCAAACTCATTAGAAGACAGAGATCTTGTCCTGTCTCAGTAGTAAGCTTCAGGGCCTCCGGGACGCTGTGCCTTGGGATGAACCCTTTCACTGAGAAGGTAGTGGCAAGGGAGTCAGAGCTACGGTAATAAACTGCCTGGGCTTGAGTCCGGCTCTGCCACTTGCCGCCTTGGTGATCCTGGGTGAGACATGGCTTCTTTCCGCCTCAGGTGGCCTGTTTCCAAGAGGGGATAGTGACCGTTTCAAGGATTAAATGAGTTAATACCCAGAAAATACTTGGAACATTCCCTGGCACTGAGTAGGTACCTAAATCAGTTCAAGAAGAGAGTTGCACAGGAGGGGAAGAATCTTTGTACCCCACGATCTGCGTTGTGGTTGCTCCCCTGAGTCATCCTTTCGGGGTGCTCGCAGTTGAAGGGAGCGTGAGCAAGCTCAGTGCACAGAAGCCGGAGACAGGGAAGTCAGGGTGACTTTTCACCTGGGCTACGTTCCCACCCACTAGACCGTACTCCCCGGCTGGAAGAAAGCACCATGAGCAAGAATAACTCCCCCATTCAGGGCCTGGGGAGTTAATTCATTGGTGCTGCTGAGAAATGGCCTGTAATTCACTTAGTCATTAGCTGTAGGCATCCTAATGTGTCTTGTGAGCGGCTGCTGGCCGCCAGGAAGCAGAGCAGCCCTTTATCTCTGGATGTCGTTTAGCATCAGCGTGAAGACTGAATGCTGGCTAGCTGCGCTTTTGTTCTTTTATTTCGATAACTGAGCGGAAATTACGAAACAGCTGGGAGCCAGGCCGGCAAACGGATGCCTGTGGTCCCAGGCTGGGCCTGCCCACGGGCTTCTGACCATGGTCTGCGGCCTGCACGCGTGTGAGGCCCGCTGGTGCTTCAGGAGGCCATGTGCTCTGCACAGCTGTGTGTGACACCGGTCCTCAGTGTGTCCCAGAAGGGCTCTTTGTTTTCACAGACCCGCCATGCTGCTCGGTCACCCAGACCTATGATGGGAGGGGTGTTCTGGGAGGGGGAAGAAGGGGGCCTGAAATTCCTGTGTGGCAGCTTCAAATATTACTACTTTTCTTTTTTTCTTTTTTTTTTTTAAGATTTTATTTATTTATTTATTTGACAGAGAGAGAGAGATCAGAAGTAGGCAGAGAGGCAGACAGAGAGAGAGAGAGGAAGAAGCAGGCTCCCCGCGGAGCAGAGATCCCAATATGGGGCTCGATCCCAGGACCCAGGGATCATGACCCGAGCCGAAGGCAGAGGCTTTATCCCACTGAGCCACCCAGGTGCCCCAAATGTTACTACTTTTTAAAGTCCTTTTTCCCAGACCCCTTCTTACATTTCTGAGGAATGGGGAAGATATGCTAGTATTTCATATTAGAGCGTGTCATACTGGAAAAAAGCCGGCGTCGGGCAGTTCCTGCCCCTCAGTGGCTCTACAGCACCTTGGAAGGAGGGTGGGGTTTGGCTTTTCAGTGACAGCATGGAATGGGCATTACAGGCCTGCTTTCCAGTGTCTAGTCTGCGTGGAACCTCTTTTACTACATCTGGCCTGCATCTCTGTGTTTTACCATCTATATTCTTGGTTGCCCCTAACCACAGAACCTTGACAATAGTTCCACACAGAAAGGATTATTTTATATGACTTTTGCATTGAATTGTTTTCATTTCCGGTCTTGTTTTCTTCGGTGAGCAGTTTTTGTAGAATCATAGAGGGTGGGAAACATGGGGGACCTCAAAAGTGATCTAAGCCAATTCTTCTCTCGAAGCAGGAATCCCTTTGACAATAGTCCACAGATAGTCATTTAACTGGTTTCGCATATAATCTCTGCTTATATGCTTAGAGCCTTGAGGAAGCATATTCTGTACTTGAGCAGCTCCTAATGTTAGAAAATTTATTATATTATCGATTCTCGCCCTTGTGATATTCCTGCATTAACACAAGCCATGCCAAAGGAAACCTGAATCACCTTCCACATCAGTTCCAGAAATGTCTGTGGCAATGAGAATGTTCTTCCCAGCTGTCACCAGTCCCGTCAACCTTTCCATGTATGATACAATTTAGTATCTTTGGTACTATCTCACACATTGTGTTCATAAACTGGTCCACAAGGGGCTTGTTTTCATAGGACCCCATCTGAGAGTCTCCTGTAAAGGTTTCCAAATGATGGCAGAAGGAATCTGGAGTTACAACTGCCTTGACTTTTGCAATAACCTACGAAGTCATAGGTGCTTGGGATGTCATTCTGGCTTCCCCATATGATATCCAGAAAAACCCCAGCAACCTCTCCCCGGGGGTAAAACTGCAGCCCAGACATAATCAGGAGCTTGATCACACCTGCAGAAGAGGCAGGACCAGAAGCCTTCATTAAGCCTTCTCTTGGCTCAGTCTGGTTAGAACTTCCTTTCCTTGTGCTACTTGCATGAAAAGCACCTTCGCACACAGGTACTCAGACAATGCTTAGCCATAGGGCTGCCTACTGATCAGAAGCTGGCCTGGGAGCCCAAAGGAAGAGCCTCACTTAAGTAGTTAACTTTCCAGGAAATCTTTGAGTGGGTAGGTTGGACGGTTTGACTTCAGTAGAATAAAGTAAGTGTAAAGAATGGGGCTCTCTGGTGTGTTGTGCTTTCTCACTAGCTCTCTGAAAATTGAGATGAAAAGAGGGGGAAAGATGAGAAGTAGGGAAAATGGCCACTTGAAAAAGCACAAGACAACATCTTTCACTTCGTGTATGTAGATGTTCCGGCCAGCTTCTTTCGAATCCTAGAGGCAGCATTCAAGAGCCAGATACAGAGTATTGTCCTGGCTTTGCACTTAGCGAGTGAACTTGAGCAAAATAGTGAGGCATGTGTGTGTGCCGCGGTTTCCTCACCTGTCAGAGGGGGATGGAGACAGCGTGCCTGCCCACGGGGTTGTGGTGAGAATTCGTGAGTTAATATGTGTAGAGGGTTCGGGGCGAGGCCTGGCATCATGGGGGTCACCACGTAGGTTTTGGTCAGAATCCTAGTGTGAGTTGCAAGGAGCCGTGCCCTTGCCCTGAAAGGGTTTGGTTTGCCATGGTCTTTCCAAAGCTGAAACATGAGCAGACGTTAAAATGGGTGAACGGAAGGCCCAAGGGCTTGCATACCTCTCCTTACAGCTGCTGTAAAGCTTGTACGGAACAATCCTATTTAAGTGAGAGGCATGTGTGCTGTGCTATAGATTCAAAAGACCACAGTGGGTCCTTTCATTCCGGGTGTCTTTGAACAGAGAGCATCTTTGGGGAGGGGATGGTTGGAGGGACTTGCCAAAGAGCCCAACTGGATCCCGTGCCAGCTGCTGGCCTGTTCTCTGGAGGCCAACTCAGGTCTTCCGCAGTCACTGGGGTCCACCACTTCCAGGTGGAATCACCCGGATTGAAAAAGCAAGTGGAGCTGTCCAAAAGCAAGCCAGATTTCTGCTAAGTTTCACTTCCTGTTCTGAATTGTTAGTTAGATTTTTGCCAGCACACCCTTGCTTAGACTCAGATGAATAGACTTGTGTGATCCCCTAATCTGCTCCTGGGCTGAAGGTTAGGTTAAGGTGACTTACTCAAGGTCACGCAACATTTGCTCATGTTAAACAAATAGTTATTGAGTCTGTGGTCTAAATGTTGGTTTTGGTGGCAGAGCACAACCGGCACCTGGTCTTAATCTTTCTGATCCAGTGTTCTTTCCCCAAGCCCTAGAGCCTCTCTTACCTTTCCCCTCCTCTCCCAGTGACATGTCACCACAGCTACGGGATATTCATTCTCAAACGTAGGTGTTACCTCTGAGTCTGTAGGTGGAAAATGTAATGTATAAAACAGATAGACCCAGAGCCCCCAAATCTACCAGAATGTCATGAGAACAAGATTCAGATTCAGTCCGAACATTCAGTAAGTAGAAAAAATAGCCAAGGATCCTATCTGGAATTTCTAAGGGATATTGAAGGAAATGCAGATGGAGGTAGGATATAATGATTTGTATTCATTTCCTGATTTTCCCTTAACCTAGCATGTGGCCATTGACAAGGCAATGAACCTTCTTGAGAGTCTGGAAAGGAAAATAAAGAAAATGACATCTGTTTCACCTACCTGACAGAGCTAACGTGAGGCTCTAATTAGAATGATCTATGATGCGGTACTTTCTTTGGTCAAAATAATGCCATGCATACAGATTATATTCCTGTACTTTTTTCCCCAAAAGATTACATGTCCTTGAATGACGGGTGAGCTGCGTTTAGCCACGTTGGCTCGGGTGCATGGTAAGATCTTTTCGATTAGAAAGGAGACTGTGTTGTTTCCCTTTCGGTCCCAGCCAGTTCTACATGGGCCACCATTGCTCACTTAGACAACCCTTCAGTGAGAGGGCATGGTGGGATCAGAGCACATGGACCCCCACAGCTGTAAAACAACTCGAACCACTTGCTCAGGGGACACCAACAGAGGTGCCACCTTCTTAACCAAAGAACCAAATCAAAAGCCTACAATTTCTTGTTTATCTCAAGAAAACCTAAGGAAGGTTTTGAGGTTTTGAAATCTGTGGAGCCAAAATCTGTTATTCGTTTGTTTGTGTACACCCTTCCTTGTGATTTTGCTTTATTCCAAAAAGAGGACACAAGGTGGCTAACAAAGATTAATATAGCAACTAAAAAAATTTTAAAAAGAAAATTAAGGAGAAGGGACTACAAAGCAGGAGAGGAAACAAGACAAAGCCAGGGTAGGGTCAGTTCACAAAATGCCTGCCCAGCACAGTGCCTGGTGCAGGTGCCTGAAGGTGTCAGACTCTGAGCACCCCAGCAACTAAGAAAAGAGGCAGACTCGAGTGGTTTGAGATTTGTGTTGTCCATCGCATTCAAGTAACTTTGTTACTCAGGCAAGCATTCTGAGATAATTGAGAACCTGTGCCCTTTTCTAGCAGTGGTTGAGTCGTGCTGTGAATAATGTTTGTGGTGGTGTTCTTCCCACAGACACAGCGCTTAGCTCTATGTGGCAGTCCTGATAACATTGTAAAGTGCAGCCTATGGCCTGACAGTTCATCAGAGTCACTTCTACGAGAGCCAGAGCACCCTAGTGGAGTTCACACTTTTCTGCTGGCTAAATTTCATCTAAAAGGAGCATTTAAAGAAACAAAAGGAAAGAAAGAGCAACACCATGACCTGCGTGACAATCAGCCGTGAGGAATATCAGTTACAACATTCAAAAGAATTGGATACTTAAGAGTTAAGGTGATATTCTCCTGCAAGAATTTGAAGAGCCAAATTCTACATCATCAATTTGGGATAAATATATAACCTTTGAGGGTCCCCTGAGCAAGGGAATGGGATTATTTCATTTGGATAAACTAACCAGTTCACATACTTGAAGTACAGCCACACAACCTCCCCCTGGACCTAGCCTGAGGCGAACAGCCTAGGGGAGAACCCAAACTTCTCTAAACAGATGTACTCTTTCAGAACATCCACAGAAGACAGAGGAAGACCCCAGTGACCTACTCCAATAGAGCAAGGCATGGAAAATTTTGAGAGTGGGTATTATCAATCATCTCCCAACCAGCAAAAAAAAATTAAGAAACTTATAAGAACCCTTGAATATCTAATTTTAAGTGAGACAACTTGTGAAGATGTAGATGAAAACATACATTCTAGGCAGTTCAGTAAAGGTGGGGCATCGGCCAAAAGTTTTAGGGTAGTTCGTTTAAGCCATTCCTTTTTGGCAACAAGACCACTGTCATCTACATGCATAATTTACATGAAATTTACAAATGCTTAGACTCACTCCCTTCTTTTATCTTCCCACCTTTCTTTTAGATGGCAAATCAGTGCCATGCCAATGCCAGTCATTGGTGGATCTCTGGTTAGAAAAATACTCTCAAGCCTTGTTTATGTGTAGCCTAAGAACATTGGGGGCCAGGAGGGCTGTCTGAGAGAGGCATAGAAGGGTGGAGGAGTCGTCTGAGGCTCTGCCAGCTTTTCTCCTCTTCTCTCTACACAGTTGACCATATTGAATGCAACAAATACCAATGGTATCAGGGATTTACTGGGGTTTAGTGGAAGAGAAAAAGTGGAGTGGAACAGAGACCTTGCCCACAAATAGCTTTCAACCTAGATTGTAGAGTAGGTAAGACACATTCAGATAACCAGAATTTAAGGCACAAGGTGATATAATAAACTCCTGGGATTGAGAAAACAGAAAATGCTTCCAAAGAGATGTAAGATACTGTGTTGTCTTCTTTTACGCCAAGTCTCTTAACTTGGTTCAGTTCAAAAAAATCTTGCATCCCCACCAGGTGCCCTGACCCACAGGAGGGGCTGCAGGTCCAACAAGAATCAAGCACAGGCCTTACCTCCTGGCAAGAGTCATCAGAGCTTTGTAGAGGTGTCTGCTTGAGGTCGGGGACTTGGTCTTTCTCTGACATGTTTTGGTATGTCCCGTGAGACAGCTCCATGCCCAGGAGGAAAGAGAGCAAAGATTTTTTTCCAGGAAAGAGATTGACATTGAAACAACAGCAGCTGGAAATTGGCAAGGTGCCCTCAGAAGGTTGGGGAAGTGATTTATTTTTCCAGCCTCACCACAGGAGCCAAAGCCCTGGCAGATGCCTCCATGTGTTAGCGGCAGCTGATCTGAGTGAGATCATTATTAATTATTAGTCACTTCTGAGTGTCTTTCTCAGGAACTACAGACCCTCCTGAGTTGCAATCAATACTGTGTACACCTTACACAAGGAACTGAGTGGCATGTAATTATAAAACAGTATTGATTCCCGGCAAAGGGGTTGAAAATGTACAAATCCTTCACATAAAAATCAGCTAAACCTTCAAAAAGCCTTGATGACGATAATTTTGTATTTATTTATTTATTTTGCCAAGAAAGAGACCGACGTGGGAGTCAAAAACTTGAAATGTTAGCTAAAGTAGGGCTAGTTCCTGCCAGGAGCCAGATCTATACACATAATTATTTTACTCTCTGTGCTGGCATTGATTCACTTGGGTTGAGTGTTGGAAAGATCTCTGTTTTGGGTCTATAATCCAAATTATTCAGTCAGTTCCTTTGATAATGTTTTCTACTCGCATCTTCCTGTATTATTTTTCAGTAAAACAAATAATTACACGTCTGGAGCTTGACTCATTCCCATCCCCCAATATAACCCTCATTCCTTTCCCTAAACCTGCTTTTCTTCCTCTGTTTCAAACCGTCTGCTCTGCCCCTTGGCCAGGAACTTCACTCACCCCCACAAGCCCCATAGTCCCCAAGTCCTGCCTATTTGATTTTGGCCTAATTCTAATTTCTACTCTAAGTTGGCATCCACTCCAGTCCTGTTGGAAGAACTGGAAATCTGGAGAGCTTTTAGTCCGTCTTCCTTTTGTCTGTGTCTCCATTCTCAGCAGCGATCGTGAACATGGACTCTCCCACTGCCTCTGCTTAACTCACTGACGCCCTGTCATGTTCTGCAGGCACCCATAGAATGGCCTGGTGTTGCACTTGGGCTTCTAATCTTCCCCTCCGACCCGACTCCCTCCTGCCCTGCCTCGTGGCTGTCAGGAGCCCCCCTTGAAAATGCAAGTCTTGGCCATAGCATTTGACTGCAGAAAGTCCTCCAGTGGCTCCCTGTCACCCACAATCTAAGGAGGACAAAAAATTGTTGATCTGGAAGCGATAAACGTTGAGTCTCAAAAAAAATGTAGCTTATCTCGAAGACTCAGCGGTCACTGGAAGACAGCAGGTCTGGCAGATTGTAGGCGAGAGCCGCATTAGGAAGGCCGCCTCAGCTGTGGGCTTCTTGGAGTTTTGAACGTCTGCCTGGTTAACTGGGGCTGTGACAAGAGCTTTTGTCCTAGAAGGCTCTTTCCCTGTTTGCGTAAAGCTAGCCATCAGGGTGATCTAGTCACAACCCATGCTGTTTTGGATAACTCCTATTTTCTCAGCCAGGCAGGGAAGAGCTGTTGAGAATGTTAAAGGGGAATGGACCCCCCTGAGAGGTTCCCCCAAACCTCATAGTGGAGGAAGAAGAAATCCTAATGTTGGTACAGGGCTCTGACACCAAGGGCTGTGGCACTTCTCAGAAGGACCACTAAGGGCCTGTGGTGTAGGAAAACAGTCTGTGACGTGTGACTGTCCTGAGCCTTACAGGATGTTCAGCGTCCCTGGCCCCTCGTACTATGTGCCAGTCATGGCCTTAAGTCACAGAGACCACTAGAAAAACTCCCCCATGCCCTTGCACATTTCAAATGCTCCCTGGATTGGGGAACAATACTGTCCCACTGAGAAACATTAGTTCCTGTCATTATTCCTAAGATGTTCTCCTTTTCTGAGAGCATCATGAAGTGCTGGATTAATCTGTGATCTCTCTATGGCTCCTGTTGCCTCTTCATCTTCTGGAATGACTAAGTTCAGACTGTGCTGCCACTACTTACTGGGGCATGACCTTGTACATGAGGATGACCTTTGACAACTGCTTAATCTCTGCATGCTTCAGTTTTCTCATATAAAATGGGGATGATAATAATATCTACATCAGCAGATTTTTGTGAGGATTAAATAAGATAAAGCATGAAAGGTGCTTACCACACTGTCACTGTCGGCGGGCTGGTGAGTGTAGGAGATCATGACAATGAGTTTAAGGGTCTTACTTGAATGAGAAGTCGAAATTGATACTTGCAAGTGTATAATCTGGAAGATAAAGGCAGCATGATGTATGGGATAGGGTAATGGACAGGGACAGGGTCAATGAATTCTATTGTACTCTCAGCCATTAGTTACTGTAGGACCTTGAATGTGTCACTTCATTTCTGTGGCTTTTGCTTTCTCTTCTCTATGAAATGTTTGCCCTAGGTGGCGTCGAAAAGAGTGACTGGCATGAGCACTGGAAACGTTTTAAAACCCATAGACTGCGTAAACAGTCTGATGATGTACCAGGGTCAGCCAATAGGGAGAACGCACCTAGCAACAGGGACTTCTTGGGAGGAGGCAAACCTGGGGAGTCTACTTGCACGGGAAAGGACAGGGTATTTGCATGCCTGAATTGCTCCTTGAGCCCCCCACCCATCCTAGCCAGCAAGTCCCCCAAGAGCACAAGACAGAAAGAGCCCTCGGGCGTATAGGCAGCTATGGAGAAGGGCGCAGGTCTGCGGTTCAGCAGCCCTCCCTGAGGCTTTCCCAACAGCCCCGCATCAGCCCCGCTTCCTTCATGGTTGTCTGCTTGTGGCCCCACAGCAACAACGGCGGGAGAAGGAGCTACGGAAGCAGCAGGAGAGAGAGCAGCGCCGGCACTACGAGGAGCAGATGCGCCGGGAGGAGGAGAGGAGGCGCGCGGAGCACGAGCAGGTACAACGGGGCCCGGAGCCCACAGTTGGCACCAGCGGGAGCTCCAGCGCCAGCTGACCGTCCCTGGGGTGTGGGTCACCGTCTCTTAGGACTGCTCAGTTAAAGCGGGTTTTTACTCTTTCTCAAGCTGCTCTTCTCACCTATTCAAGAAGTCAAACGCACAGCCCTTGGCAATGCCCACTCGTTGAGCCTCGCTTCCTGCCCAGGCCAAAGTCCCCTGCACACCTTGATCTTTGGGTTCTCCCGACCCTGGGTATCTACTTTGAAGGTAGCACTGAAGCATGGTAAATGAGCCACATGGTCCTCTTTCATTGCTTCCGAAGGGCTTTTCTGCTCCTCGGTCTCCGGTGTCCCGTCAGCGCCGCGGAGGCGGGGCCCTCCGTCTTCGGTAGAACCGCATTCTGACCGCGCGGCGGCGCTCTGCAGGGCGGAGGGCGGGGCCCTTACAGAGACGGAGCATGCCGGCCTTCCACAGTTACTCTATTCCTGCTGCTTGCACAGGAGCCTCTGACCTTGATGGCATTGTGACTTCCGGGTGGCCCATAAAGAGGGAACCTGCAATGAAGAGCTTTAAAACGTAGCTGGGTTTACGAAAACCGTACAGTCACAGCAAAGCCCCGAGACCCCTCCGGCGGCTGTCGCAGGTGGAGGACTTGTGCTTTTGACTGCATTGAAATGCTTTTGCTTCGGTGCTTTTCCTATTTGGTGAGGCGCTGTCTGGGCATTTTGTTGTTGTTGTTGTTTTCCCTCCTTCCTTCCTCACTTTACATGGCAGCACTTGTCACCTCAAAGAAATTACCGGTTCTTTTTCTCTCTCTTTCTCTCTTTGTGTTCCTCTGAATGCTCTGCTGCCTGCCTCTCCAGGAGTACATCAGGCGACAGTTAGAGGAGGAGCAGAGACAGTTAGAGATCTTGCAGCAGCAGCTACTGCATGAACAAGCTCTACTTCTGGTAATGGGAAAGCAGAGGGCCAGCCACCTGCTCTGTGTTCATCCTGTGTGTGTGTGTGTCCCCACGTGTGTCCCCCTCACATGCCAGCCCACAAGGGGGGATCCTCCAAGCCTCGTGGACCTCAAAAGTCTCGTGGAAACCCAATGCACTTCCTGACCTAGTTAGCCATCTGAATACCTTGGAGACCCTTGTCATGCATTCTTTAGTAACTCAGTCTCTTTGTGAAACTTTAGCAGGAATCCAGGCTTATGACAAGTTCAGGCTGTTTTTGAGACCCACTGTGTTTATTGCAGAGTAATTTTTAAGGTCATTTGCAACATGCTGGAATACAATCACAGCGAAATACACCTCTTCTGTAAGAACCCACTCAGCTCTGCAGTCATATTTCATTTGCAGACTATTAGCTTTACCCTTACAATGGGAACATTTTGTGTTCCCTGCTCACGCGGCTTCCTCTTCAAGTACTTTTTTATTATTATTGCCCTGCTCTCCAAATGAGCTGCTTGATACATTTTTTTTAACTGAACTTCTTATTCAGTGGCACTGTGTTATTTTTTTAGCCTGTGCATACAGTTGCTAATGACCTTTGTTGGTCCAAGTTTTGTGAAACACAAGATTATTTGAGCAGTATCTGTAGCTACTTATTTAGTTTTGTACTTAATTGGACATGTTTGAATAGTTTAATTACTAAACCAGGAAGTGGATGGCTCCTTATAGGGCTTGGGCACTGACCGTCCAAAAGTCCTCATTATTGCTACTTTCTTGGCCCCCAGTCAGGGACAAGTCAGTTGGCAAGGGGTAGTGTTCTGTAGGGATTGCCATTAAAGCAATAGTGTTTTCAGGAAATGCTAGCCCTGGCCATAGCCTGTCTCTGTGGCAAGTCCTGACATCCTTTGGTGGTTCTGTTGGCTTTTCTCGTTATCATCTTTTTTGGCAACATTGCATGTTTATCCGGTGCCAGCCAGTGGTTTCCATATGGTGATCTGGCTTTTCCTTTGCTTCTCTTTTCTGGTCCGGATAGGAATATAAGCGCAAACAATTGGAAGAACAGAGACAAGCAGAAAGACTGCAGAGACAGCTAAAGCAAGAGAGAGACTACTTGGTGTCTCTCCAGCATCAGCGGCAGGAGCAGAGGCCGGTGGAGAAGAAGCCACTGTACCATTACAAAGAAGGGATGAGTCCTAGTGAGAAACCAGCATGGGCCAAGGAGGTAAGTGCACTAGCAAGTGTAGCCACGTCCTGTTGGCCGGCCTGGTGGCTCTAGTGACGTCACCCAGTAGAAGCAGAGAATTAAACTAGTGCTTCACAACTGGAAAACAATTCATCTTAAGAAGTGCATGTTTTTGGAAGAGCCATAATGTTATTTCTGTAGAGAATTGACAAGGCACCTTAATCCATTAGTGGTTTTTGTTTTTCAGGGATGGATTTTTTTTTTTTTTTTTTTTTAGTGGTTATAAGGGGTTTTTGTAAGTAATAACAGGAAGTAGAAAAATCATTTTTCTCATAGGTATCCAAATGAGTTTGTGGCTTGAGGATTTTTAGTGACTTCCCCTTGAAAGAATGTGATTTAATAAAGACTTAGGGAATTTGAGGTAGAGTCCTTTCCTGTCCGTACCTAGACCCTGAAAGTGATCATTAGCGCTGTTGCTGACACTCACTTGTTCTGTTGTGGTGCGAAGGGACGCACAGTTGGTCTCAGACCAGTGGTTGTGGTAACCACTTCCGGGATCAGAGGTCATTTGTGGGGGTTTTTTTTGTTTGTTTTCTTTTGCAAATCAGCTACTAGAGTGAGGACACATTTTCAAGAACTTGGCTCTGTGGTGAGATGTTTTAAATATCAAATTAAAACCTATCTGGGTGGTAGGAAAAAAGGTAGGCAAAGCAAAGAAACCAAATCAGCCAAGATTAATCACCCTCCTAGGAGTCACTGTGTCAGCTCATGTGCATAACAGCCTGATTTTCTGTTCTGTCATGGTTTGTGGCACCGAGTGATTTCCTTTATTTTCTTGTGAGCATAGCTAGTCATTTAAGAGGATGTTTGTGTTATTTTGTATTTTGTTCTAGTATCTTCAGGTATTTATAGCCAGAGCTTATTTCAAGTTATCTAGACTACAGTCTTACCAGAACTAGATTTCTTACATAAGATCCTATTTTTACAAAAATGTTTCTGTCTTTTTGAATTTTTTTATTCTCTTTTACGTACATATAGAAAATGCTTGAAACCATGTTGCGCTAAGGTTAATGATGATTGCTGAAAGGGCAGTGGAACCACAGGGTGTGTTCTTTAAGCTTTTTTGTATTCTTACATATCGTTTAAATCTTTTCTAATGATCATGTGCTATTTTTGCAAAAGTCAAACCTTTTTCTTTTACAACTTGAAAAACGAACCTGTAGAGAAAATCCTTTGATGTCATGTAAAGAATGTTTTTGATCACTTTCCTTTAGAGTCTATAAGGATGATTTGTATTTACCTATGTCTGTAACAGCTGCCTCTTTCTCTTAGATCAATAATTCATTTTTGTGATCCTACTCCCAGGTACGGCACCGACCCCTTAATAACCCACCTGTTCTTCCAGCTAAGCAGAATCCCTCTGCTGTTAGACAGCAGCTGAGGTGTGTCCTGGCTGGCAGAGGCGTGCCACCATCCACCACTGCTAAACCGTTTTCTAGCCCTGCCAAGTTGAAACCCTCAGCTAAGCCACACTCACAGCTCCTGCTCACGGCAGGTGTTCAAAAGGCTGGAAAACTAGGCTCCACTAAGCCAATGCCAGGAGCACCTGCAGAAATTAATGATTCCAGATCAAGACTCCTGCTGGAGCCTCGCTCACGGAAGAAAGGTGGACCCGCTTGTCCTAGTAGAGTTGGTCTTGAAGAACAGCTGAAGGCTCAGGAAGCCTCGAGGACCGCAGTGAGATCCCCTAGGCGAACTTGCTCCCAAGGATGTAGTCCATCTCAGGAGTTAGGATCTGAGGTCATTTGTGTGTCCTCTCCCAACATCTTCAAAGTGACAAGCCCCAAGTTGTCCATCACTGCACATAAGGAGGGCCTTAGAGACCCCTGTGGATCTCGTGGCCGGAGGGGCATGAATGCATGCATCCTTCCAGGTACCCCGACGCCTCTGAGAACTGCTGTATCGCTGAATGACCTCTTCTTGATGCATGACCCCATGGCCCTCCGTGTTTCCAGCCCCAAGCATGGGTTTAGGAGAGGGACACCTACAGAGCTCATTGGAGAAGACTGTGATTCTCTGCAGAGCGTCCCAGAATTCCTCCTTTCCCCTGTGCAGCTCCCTCACATGCAAATGTACCAGAAAACGGGGAGAAGCCTGGAGCAGTTCCCATGTCCTTCCTTCCACCTCTACCCAGCACCTTCTCATGTGAACTTGATCACTCTGACTCCACTGTTACCGAGTTACTCTTTGTCCTCCTCACTAAGTTTCCTGGCCTATCCTCTCTGTTCAGAACTAGTTCACGGTTCCCGAGCTCTCAGAAGCCACGGCATTCCTGGGGGCCAGTCTTTGCAGATGCCAGCAAGATGGTTTTCTAGACCTTCTAATTCCCCTATGCTCCCTGGCCAGGCTCCTAGCAGTGAAAGAAACACAGCAATTGGACGTGCAAACAACCCAGCTGTGTCAGCAAGCACTCCCGATGTGAGGCTCCCTGGCCATCATAAAGCTGGGCCACCTCTGGTGGGTTACATCTTCCAAGGTCCCTGGCTTCCTAGCAGCTGGCAGTCTTCTTTGGGCTTCGTGCAGTTCTGGACATATGGGGGAACATTCTTTGGGGATTCATATTTAGTCCTATCCTCCTGGGCGTGGTTAACATAATCCAGCTTCCAACTAACCAATCTATTCATGAAGCAGTTCCCAAGTCTTAAAAGAGTGGGTGTTCATATTTTAGAAGAGAGATGAAACATTTAGATCGCAGAATGAGTGACGGTGCTAAATTTGGGATCGGAGTGACTCGTGTACAAATAAGAACAAATAATTGTCTGCTTTGGTTTGATTCATCATTTTCTTAACACCCACTTCTTAAAATGGGAATAAAACTGGGTGTGAGGATCCTTATCTTCTTGACCTTTTAATGCTTGTCGTAGCAATGTATGCACTTCCCGAGCTCTATTTAAAGGTTTCTTTCCCTACAGTAGGGAGGTAGATGGAGCTGAAAGTAGCTAGACGGCAAAATTCATTTCAGATCTTTACAGACAGACAGAATTTTGAGCCCAGCCATCTCTAAATCATAAACCAAGAATAAGAACCTGAGTCAAGCTCTCTTCAGGAGTTAGAATAAAAGGTACCCTTTCTTTTTCAAATGTGTCCTCTACCGGGGTATAAAATGGACATTATCCTTGCCAGGGAGGAAAGGGCAGCCGTGGGCATGCCACAGGAGCCTGTGATACAGGGTCCAGACTTTTCTTGCCCCGGGTGCCCTTGAGACACCCCCGCAGCCGTCTCCTCCCCTGGCAGCCTCTGACTTGTGCCATATTTGTCTTCTAACTCAGCTCTCTACCTCCTCCCCAGGATGGTTTGTCCCTCCTCGGTTATTTTTTTCATCCCCTTATTTCTCTTCCTTTTTTTCAAATTGACAGTTTTTCATTAGCTAGGATAATGTTATCATGCCCCACCCTTGGTGATTTTGTTGCTTCATTGTGTAAAACATAAGTCATCCTCCCGTTTCGCACGCGCTTTCTCATTAATTTGTTGGATGTAATAAGAAGAAATGAAAATACTCAGTCATTTGCAAATCTTGCTGAACTCCTCCTTCTCTCCATTTACAGAGTATTCTGTCTGTCCCTATGGTCACATTGACTGGGATATTCAGATTCTGGCCAGAGAGAAGCTTTCCTGTTTCTATTAAAAGGAAGGGTGGAGGCATTTTCACCCCTTGCAAGTCCTCGACCATTCCTGGATTGGGATGGAAGGCCGATTTGTTTCTGTAAAAATATCAGTATGACATTCTGTTGAACATCAGCAAAAATCGAAGGTCTTTTTTTCCGCCACTTTTTGAAAGATGGTCATTCCTTTTCTTACAATACCTTTTGCTTATAATGGGGCAGATTCCTTTCCTTCAAATGGCATGTGATTGGGCCTGGCAGTGATTGGGTATACGCCCCCTCCCTATATTTTTTCAAATTTTCTTCTACACACAGCTGTGACAGAATGTTCCCTCTCCATGAATACTGTATGAGATCGTATTTTAGTTTTTTTCAACACTCCATCATGTTCTTACTCCCTGATACTTTCCAGTCATCTGGTCATGGTTTTATGTGGCAAACGATGGGCGAAGATGTCTCTTTATATCTCATCAGCCCACTGGACTCTGAAATCTCTGTATGGAAGAACTCCTTCATTTGGTTTCCCCTACTCTACACTGATGTGGTTTTTCCCCCCTTTTTATAGGAGTCATTTTACAGATGAGGTCCCAAATTACCACTTAGAGAGTGTACGGCTCTGCTCCCTTCTTTGCTTAGTTTCTGCTTCGCTCTCTTACGAGCTGCCCTAAGAGAGACCTGGAAAGGAGTAAGGAGTTTGAGTTCAAGTTCTTCCACCTCCCAACTAGGTGACCCGGGAGGAGTCTTGGAGCTTTCCTGAGGCTCGGCTTGCATTCCCTTTAAGGAATGCCTCTGGGCGCCTCTGTCTGTGAATGTGCCATTGAAATGATAAGCGCTGTGCAGAAACACATGAAATCTAGTCTTCAACACAGTCGTATTTTGTTTCCAAGGCCACTGTCCCCCACAAGAGGTAAGCGTTTGGCCTCTGTTGTTTCTGTTTTGGATTTCACAAGGGCAGTCCGCATGGAGCCCCATCTCCCCGACCCCCATCCACCCGGTGATACAAATACACGTCTTCATTTCCCATCTCAACGCGAAAGCTTTGCCTTATTATTTTTAAGTTACGTGCTCTATCCCCAGGAAGACCTCTCTGCTCTTCTCTGGACAAGTGGTCCAGGCTTTTGACTTCAGATGAAACTCCATTTTAAGCATTTCACATGAATGAGAGTGTCCTCTGTTCTCAGAGGTGCCTCAGAGAAGGCGTGTGCCCAGTCTTGGTCGGCCCGCGTCTGCTCCTGCTCCTGCGGTTTTGCCAAAGAACAATATGACACAGCTCTTTATATGACCAGAGTGACTGCAGGGTCCTAAAGGTCTAGTGAGTACCCAAACGTTATTTGTTGACTTCTTTCTCTTTCTCCAGCATTGCCAGTAAAAACAAGAACATCAGTTGTTCAGTTGGAAGAAAAGGAATTCCCATATGATTGTGTTTAATTCACCATGTATAAATAAGCTTTTAAGTAAGGCCTTCTAGGCTTTCATGGACCCCTCATACACTGCATCATATAAAATATTATAAAAATGCACCCATATGACGTCGTAAATATATTTTTGCTGTCAACATCTAAAAAATTACTGCTATAATTTTGTTCTGAGATTTTTCTCTAGCAGCTTTCATTCATTATTGCTAAGTGAGACATTGTAAGCAATGAATTGTTGTCAACGTACAAACTAATTTAACAATTGACATTGCTGTGTTTCCTTTTATACATGTTTAACCATATTTGTATTTATTTTGAGAAATTTTTTGAAGTCCTGTAATCAACAAATTTATTTTCAGGTCTTCTGTGTTTAGATAGCCTTTATGTGTCTCAGGGGCCTTAGACATCACTTCTATAGAACCCCGTGGACAACACAGCCATGCCTGGAGCAGAATTTTATTTCTGAGACCACAATTATGTTTCTTTTTTCTCCTGTAATGCAACAACACATAGGAAAGCATTTCTGCTGAGGTGATCTAAATCTCTCCAAATTTTAGTTTTGATGTTAAAACCATCCTTTTAATGAGAAAAAAAAAATGGTTTTGTACTAAAACTGATCAGTCTCTCCTATTCTTGTTCTCTGTGTCCACTGATAATCCCTTCAAGTTTGCAATCCTTCATAACCGGTATCTTTTGTTGTCATGGTCCAGCACCTTGAGACTCTGTGTCTCTTGCTACTAGAACATTCTTTTTTGGTGATACTCTGACATTTGACATCTCCTTGGAGCAGGAGGTTGGAATAGAGGCTCAGTTCATAGATTTATTTTTAGTATCACTTGAGGCAAATCAAAACATAACTTCATTATACTGCAGTGTTGAATCACATATATCCTTATTCTGGGTGAAAAACAAACCAAAACAAAACACGCTTTTTTTTTTTTTTTTTTTTTTTTGGTCTAACTCACATATCCATCTCCTTTTCAATTATTAGAATAAGATATGGTGTATCAGGAGACAGGCCTTTGCCCACTACCAAATTAATCAGAAGGGGCCTGAGCCTAGATACCCC
Source organism: Enhydra lutris kenyoni (assembly GCF_002288905.1). Classification (NCBI taxonomy): domain Eukaryota; kingdom Metazoa; phylum Chordata; class Mammalia; order Carnivora; family Mustelidae; genus Enhydra; species Enhydra lutris. Next base: position 19,593,412 of record NW_019154086.1, read on the forward strand.
ACCTAGCTTCTCCTTTCTTTGTCTGATAGTAGGGTATTTGATTTGATATCTTTGCTCCAGTCCTCATGCTGTTCCTTTGGTGCAAAAACAATGGGCAGCATTTTCTTCCTGAAAACCTTAGGACAAGGTTCTCTTGAGACGAAGTATGTAGCCAAATGGCTCATTATTACACCTTTCTCATAGATTTTCAGACTTCTCTGGACAAGCTCCAACCCAGGAAATTTCACCAGACTGAATCATCCTGAAATAATTTGCACAGTGTAACCGTAGATGATCTATACCATGTGTTTTAGAATAGTACAGCCTGACACATACGAATTGTAGGTTTTCGTATGCAAACCACCTGATAGAAGGCATAGGGAAGTTTACTAGAGAGTAATAGTTATTCACGACTAATCAAACCCATTAGCTGCCTATGAAAGTCAGCCTCTCACTTTTCTGCCCTGTTCATTTCCCATGACAGCCATCAAGCCCATGTGGCCTGTGGTAAGAATACCTCGTTTACTGGAACCTTGCTGCTGGTTGTTGCCAAAAGAACTCTATGATTTCTTTGCTCAAGATGGAGTCTTTTTTGACTCCATCTCCTCAAGGCAGACTTTTTCTAGTGCTGTTCTTAATGTACTGTCTCTGTGTGTTTAAAACTGAGTGTATTTTACAGCTTAAGAAAATAATAATGGCAAGTAGTCTCCACTCTGAATACATTTGGTTCCTGACTGTCGGGTAACAGGTACCTATGGTTTGGAAAACCAGAGATTTATCTGAAAATGTGTCTGAATCTCTTGGGTTCCTTAGCTCAGACAGCAAATGGCTTGGACTCTCGGAGTTTGGATGGTGAGAGGTGCTCGTACATGGCATTTATCTATTAACGATCTTCCATGGAAATAAGAAAATGGCTAATGTTTGACCAATTCCTGTGGTCTGGAAACAGTCACTTTCTTTTCTAGTATTTAGTATTTAGTATTTAGAAAAGCAATACATTGCATGGCTTGCTTTCAGTTGATCTGCCACTGTCTTTGTGGGACTTTCTCTTTCTGGTCTCAGCTCAGAACTGGCTTTATTCATTTCCTTTGCTCAGTGCAGCAGCCAAATAATTACCGCTGATGTAATACTTTGCCCACCGCACACACAAAGTATACATGTTCTGGTTTATAGGTCTGGCTCGTGGTAGCTAACACTCTTTGGTGTGTGGTAAGCTTCCGGGACATGGAGTTTCAAAACCAAAGTCAACTGGATGTCAATTGTAGGTACCCTGCACAGCCATGGTGGGAGAGGAGAGGTTGAGTTGTCCCTGTGGGACGGTTTTCTATTCTGCAGCATACCTTATTATGTTAAAATGTTTGCAGTTAATATGAGGGCTTCAAAACAGACTTATTCTGTATATGAGACTCAGTCTGCCTCTAGAAAGATCCAAAATGGAATAGGAAGGATGGGAAAGAATAGCTCTTTTGAATTTTTCTTTCAACTCAGGCCATGAAATGAATAAAGAGCTCCATACAGATATGTCTGGGTCTGTGTGTGGGTTCTGGGATGGGCCCTTGGAACCCTCCTCAGTGAGACAGCAAAGGGAGCTCAGGCTCACACTGAAGAGTCGTCAGGGTGGATGGGCTGCCCGGCAGGTTTGGAAAATACAGCTGTCAAATTGACCCAAAAGAAATAAAGGACAGGCTGAGATGCATCTGAAAGAAAAGGGCTAGACCTCTTGAAGTTGTCAGAGGTCTTAAATCATGCCTTGCAGTGTACATCTTGTTTATCTGAATTTCCATTTGGAAATAGCCTCTGTGATGGTCTGTCTGCTGCAGACATGAACTGAGGGGAATCTTCCCTACAAAAAAGGGCATTCCTGGGACCGTGAGCCTTTCCTGCGGAACCCTTCTGATCAGTTACCTGCTTTGGGCTGAGAGACTCAGCAGGAAAGGGGATGACAAGGGAAATAAAGTGGCCCCAGAAGAGAGAGGGTTGGAGGTGGGGAGAAGGGAGGGGTAGAAGCGAGAACGAATGTCACACAGGGACAAAGAGGGAGAAGGGGACAGAGTGAGGCAGCAGAGTCCAGGCTGGAAATGGAAAGGCGTATTTTAGGGAGCAGGGAGACAAGTGAAAAGACAAGGTCCTAACGAGGGGAAAAGAAACAATACAGGCCGTCTGAAGATAGGTCTGCTCATTAAGAGAGCGCCTGAAACACCCATTGGCCTATCAGTAGGGCCTGTGAGGAAACGCAGGGTGAGTGGTCTTCCCTCCCCTGTTGCCTGAGTCAGCTTGTGAGGAGTTTTCTGCTTTCCCGAGCAGTCTCAATGCCCACCCCAGTTCCCTCCATGTCCCTCACTGACTCCATGGCTTTGTGACCCATCAGCAAGAGAATATCCAGTCAGTGCAAGGTAAACTCTTAAGCAGGTCCCAAACTCCCCGCTAACTGAAATAGCACAGGATACCAGGGAGCAAAGGGTGACAGCTTACGAGGTCCGTGTGTTTTGAGCTAGTGCTTACTCTGACAGAAAGGAGCTTTTTCAAGACTGCAGAGCAAGTATGGAGAGTTTGGGTCCCTGAAAATGAATTGATCAGAGGGACCCAAAAATGGCTGTGCAGGTGACTACAGAGAATCCTTACAAGGCAGCAAAACAGCTTGTGTCCATCTACCTAAGCACCTTTCTTTTTTTTTTTTTTTTTTTTTTGCTTCTAGGTGGAAGAGCGGTCAAGGCTCAACCGGCAGAGTTCTCCAGCCATGCCTCACAAGGTTGCCAACAGAATCTCTGACCCCAACCTGCCCCCGAGGTCGGAGTCCTTCAGTATCAGTGGGGTTCAGCCTGCTCGAACACCCCCCATGCTCAGACCTGTCGATCCCCAGGTACCTTCCTGGCTTTCTTCCATTGGCCATCTTAGCTGGGTGTACAGTTAAGCTTACTAAAAGAATAGGGGATTGTAACTTGGATTCATACATAGGACCAGTCCAACAACGGCCCTTAATGCAGAACCTATAGTAATAGAGGCGACCTCACTGGATTTGAAGGATGGGGGAAGAGGGGAGAAAGAAAAGACACCCTCCTTAACTTTGAGCCAACGGCAGGGTCACCTCTTGGTAAACCGGCCTCTCTGGAGACCCTTGGGGGTATCTGCCAGGTTGGAACAAGCATCCGTTCAGTTACAATCATCAAGCTAGCATTTGTATAGATATCTGTCAAATATAAACTATTACATTATGTTCTGTTCATTGGGATTTGGGCATGGTCTTTAACCAGAAAAACGAAATGACCTGGGATAAAATTGTGTCTTCTAAGCCAGTGGTTTCCAGAGGGTGGTCACGGACCATTAGCATCAGCGTCACCCAGGAACTTGGTAGAAAGGCAGGTTCCCTGGTCGCCTCAGACCTGCTGATCAGCACGTCCGTGGGGGTCTGGCCGTCTGCATGTTAGCAAGCCCTCCGGATGCTCCTGAAGCACTCTAGGACTCGAGAGCCACTGGTGTAAGCTATTTAAAAAAGAAAAAAGTTACTCCACTCCTGGACACGTTTCGGGAGGTTTTAGAGGACTTCTGAAATTGTAAACACTAAAAATGAAATATGAAGTGAAATAAAGTAGGGAATTTTATGAAAAATAAAGGTAATGATGCAGATGCAGCTGGTTTCACCCAAATGTCTTTGAAAACTCTTTTAAATAGGGGTGTGTTTTGTGATGCGTTTTTAAAATATGCTCTATTTTAATATTATTATTACATTCGTGGTAATTAACATTAACAAAAACGTGATTGGTTACAGTTCTTTCCTGGTGGAAGCATAACATTCACCTGAACTAGACCTTGAGGATTTTTCTCTGAGCTGTAATTAATAATATTTCAGATTTCAGACCGAAAAGGGTCTGAAGAGGCAAGGGCAGGGCTGCTCCAGGGATAAGACTTCAAGGGCAAAAGGAGCAGGGCCAGGCTGGCAGAAGAGGGCCGTGGAAATTCTCCCCAGTGGTCTCGCATTTGAGATTTCAGAACAAGGAGGGTCTGATAGGTCCCTTGCACAAAGCAGATAGTAGATTAGTGTTTTACTTAAGCGTTTAATTTAGAAAGTATTCTAGTTGTTTCCCCAGCCGAGATCCATTGACCACATTCCCCGTGCCAGGCACAGTGTAAACCAAGGGATCCCATACCAGACTTGGCTCCCATCTCCAGGGGTTTTACCTTCGAGATTGTAACAATGAAGTGAGAAGAGTGCTAACGGTCAAGAACACTCTGAACTTTGGATTTTCGTGATCTGTCTTAAAGAGCCACATTTCTACCCAAAGACAGCATGTCTTCCCTGCATGAATAATACCAACGCACGCCCAGTTAGGGGGCTCACACCTCTAAAAGAAACATCCTGGTGTGGAGAGATATATAAGATCATGGGTGGTGAGAACCAGCTCACCAGAAGGCAGAAGAGCCTAGAGTTAGGGGTAGGGACCAGGAGGCGCGTGAGGGTTCTGGTCCGGGCCCTGGCATGTATGAGCCGTGAGGTCCAGGCTGCTACTTAACCTCTCTAGACCTTCCAGTCTTACATGAAAAAGGTTGAAAATGATTGTATCCACCTTATGGTGGATGTAGTGAGTTCATGAGGAGTAAGATACCCAGAGCAGTTTTTGTTTTACAGAGTGATAGCGCTTTCTGAAGTCAAAGTTAAGGGTTTTGAGGGAGGAATTTTATAATATTCGAAGAAAAGTGCTTGTAAATCTATTATACGGCTGGCCAGTAAATGTCCACTGAAACTGGCTGTTATTAGCATCACACCTATTTCACCTACTTCTTAGGAGTCCCGAATGACTCAGTTAATTTTGGCCAGGCGCCCTTGGTCAGCCCTACATATGGCCGTAAATGGGAAGTTCGGAGGAGCTTCTGGAAGCTTGCTGGAGACAGCTGTGATGGGCTCTGTGTCCTCCAGTTCTCATCTCATGCTCTAAAATGGCATTTTCCTTTCTACTGAATGACATAGTAGCTGCTCTGCTTTTTCTTCTAATACAGTTGCTCTACTGTTGGTTTGATGTTTAGATTCCACATCTGGTAGCAGTAAAATCCCAGGGACCTGCCTTGACCGCCTCCCAGTCAGTGCACGAGCAACCCACCAAGGGCCTCTCTGGGTTTCAGGAGGCTCTGAACGTGACCTCTCACCGCGTTGAGATGCCACGCCAGAACTCGGATCCCACCTCCGAAAACCCTCCTCTCCCCACTCGCATCGAGAAGTTTGACCGAAGCTCTTGGTTACGACAGGAAGAAGACATTCCACCAAAGGTAATAGGCTAGCATGCTTTCATCATAACTATCATCATCATCATTGTTCATTATTAGTATTAGCATCTCTATTCCAGACCTTCTATAGTAATGAGGAACCTGAGAATGCCAGAGCAGCACCCTTTCTCATGTTCTCCTTCTTGTTCCTAAGCTAAGACTTGGATTGTCATTGATCACTTCTGACCTTCATTTTCCCAAGAAATAGAGGCTCAGGTAATTCAGTGACTTGGAAACATCTATCCTATATCCAGAATTAGAACTCTCAACTTCAAGCATTCTAAACTATTATACTGTCCGCGTTAAGAAACCAGAATAATGGGGGTGCCTGGCTGGTTCAGTCAATAGAAGATGTGACTCTCGACCTCCAGGTCGTGAGTTCAAGCCCCATATTGGACGTATACATTACTTAAACAAACAAAAAAACACACACACGCACACAAAAAAAAGAAAGAAAGAAAGGAAGGAAGGAAGGAAGGAAAGTGGGGAAGCACCTGGGTGGCTCAGATGGTTAAATGTCTGCCTTCGGTTCAGGTCTCAGTCTCCATGTCCAAGCCCCGTGTTGGGCTCCCAGCTCAGCAGGAAGTCTGCTTCCCCCTCTCACTCTGCCTCTTCCCCCACTTGTGCTCTGTCTCTCTCTCTCAAATGAATAAATAAAACCTTTTTAAAAAGAGAGAGAGAGAGAAGTGGAATAATGGGTATTTTCATCAGTGACTGAAACTACATCTAAACGAATTGAAAACTTCCAGATAAAAAGTAGAAAATTGATTTATTTCTACTTTTAATAACACAAATAGGTTTGCAGGTGTTCAGAAGATAGTACTGCTTTTAAAATCAGCTCCGTTTAAGGAAAGCTCCTTTAGCCCAGGTCATAATTTAACTCCTGAGCCTAAAACCATAGGGTGAAATGACTAGCCATCTACTGGACAGAATAATCCTGGATTCGTTTCTTTTGTTTTGTTTTTACCTATACCCATTGTTACTCATTCCAAAAGTTGTCATGAAATGTGGCTACGCATCTCACTGCAGACATCCTGGAAGCATTTCAGAATACTAGAGAAATTTTTGCATTACGTTCTTCTTGGTTCTTCCTTTCTCCTGAACTTAGCATTGGAGCTTTGCCAAATGGAATGTCCCACAATTTTCGGAGATCAATGCCATTGTTGACACCAGGCAAAAAGAACTTTTTACCCAATGATTGTCAAATATTCTTCCTCATCTTCCACTCAAAAAGATATTAGAGCAGCATTTCCATGACTTTTGGAAATGAAAATAGCTGACTGTGACTTTTTTTGTTGGTGCTCTCCTTTTGTGGAAGTAAGGATGCCTTCAGAAAAGGTTAGTTAGGGAGCAAAGTTTAATGTCAAAGATAGGTCGGGCAGGGGAGTGGCCCAAGAACTGGGAAAACGGAAAAGGGACGTTATTGGTCCGCTCTCTGAAAACATGCAGGCATACATTTCTAACTCCGGGAGAAAATTTGACATTCATATAAAGATTTTAGGTTTTATGAATTTGTTAGACTCTTTCTTCTTGACAACTATTTAAATTTACAACTATTTAATTTCTAATTAAAATAGAAATAAAATTATTATTTTAAATTAAATAAATTATTAAATAATAAATTTCTATTTTAAAATTATTATTAAATTATTAAATAACAAATTTATAATAAATAAATAAAAATAAATTCAAATTAAATAAATTATTTTAAAAAATTATTTAAAATAACTAATTTTTAATTTTTATTAATTAATACAACTATTTAATTTAATTTACAACTATTTAAAGTTCTCTGCCTACTCATGATCTCTGTCAAATAAATAAATAAAATCTTTAAAAAAAAAAAAAAAAAGGGCCCCAAGAGATGAATGAAGATTGAACCACCCAACAAATGTTTAATCCAATCAGTTATCACGAGTTACCTACATTTCCATCTCCTGGTCACTTTTTTTTTTTTTAAGATTTCATTTGTATTTATTTGACAGAGAGGGAGAGATCACAAGCAGGCAGAGAGGCAGGCAGAGAGAGGGGAAAGCAGGCTCCCCGCCAAGCAGAGAGCCCGATGCGGGGCTCCATCCCAGGACCCCGAGATCATGACCTGAGCCGAAGGCAGAGGCTTAACCCACTGAGCCACCCAGGCACCCCTCCTGGTCACTTTTATAAAGTATTATTCTTTTCCCTCATGTTGGACCCCTTTAGTATACTTTCAATATTTGATTTCACTAAAAATGTTTAATAAAGTGAGGCAGACTTGAATTCCCATGTTAGGCCCTTGTCAGATAAGCTAATAATGATCTCTTTTCCTACTGTGTGCCTAATAGTGTGCACACAGTCTTTTTGAAGACCCTGCTGGCGTTTTCAATATTAATTCTGTTTTGTAGTCCATTTGCAAATTGACTTTCCAAGGCACAGTATTTGCGAGGGGGGTTGTTTTTAATTAATGACTGCAAGTTGATTAGGAAGTAGTAACACTTAGGATCCATTGAAAGAGTTTCTCTGAGCTCCTGAGCCTGTGGCTTATGTCCCAAGTTCTAGCCTGATACCCCTCTCTCACCAGATTTCATCATCTCCTTATCTGTTTATCAGTTGGGGTGGAGTTCCGCTTCTCTGGATAACTCTCATCTGATGCAATTTCTAATGATCAACTGAGTTAATGGTACCCCAGAGAAATTTCTGGTATCTGCCACTCTTACACAAGCAAAGGAGGTCAAGTGTTTTAGCCTGGTGATAAAAATAATTAGCTTGGTCTGCTTTTTAATTTGTTTTTAAGACTGAAAACCATTCTCCTTCATAATTGCTGAAGGTGCCTCTGTGCCTTTTGTGTGATTTTGTTTAGGGAGTTAAAGATTTCTTTGAAACATGAACACCATGTCTTTCCCATTTCTGATAGTTTCTGTAACTCCTGGTAAATTTTAGAGAAGGGTTAGGCTGCTGGAGCCTGTGAGAACTATTGTATGGAAAATATTTCTGAATTCTGGTTTTTCTTTTAGGTGCCTCAAAGAACAACTTCTATATCCCCAGCGTTAGCCAGAAAGAATTCTCCTGGAAATGGTAGTGCTTTGGGACCCAGACTAGGATCTCAACCCATCAGAGCAAGGTAAGGCAAGGAAGATGGTTAGGGTGAAGGAAGAAGCCCCCACCTGTTATTGTCATTATTGCTTTCTTAAAAATTGTCCCTTTTTTCACTTCAGAGACATGTTGACTGGCCTCTTGGATAGTAAGCTTTGGTGGGTCCAGAACACATATCTTTTATTTCTTCAGTAGCCTTTCAGAGAAGTCAGTGTTGGCTTTTCATGATCAGTGGCTTATAAGACCTAAGCCTTTCTCCCAGTGGCAGCTCATGAATGAATAAGCGAAAGCATGACGAAATGAGACAGTCCAGAAGCCAAGCAGGTGTGCCTCACTGGACAATTTTAAAAATTGCGGAGTAAAATTGCAAATCAAAGTCTGGTTGGAACGCCCCAAAGCATCACTCATGAAGTCAGCGCAATAAGATGTCCTGGTTTGAGGTGATTTTCAGCATCAGGTCAAGAAATGTGCCGTGGGAGCCAGGAAGACACTACAAAGTCCCGGGCGCCTGGGTGGTTCAGTGGGTTGGGCTTCCCACTCTTGATCTCAAATCAGGTCTTGATCTCTGGGTGGGGAGTTCAAGCCCCATGCTGGGTTCCATGCTGGTTTCCACGCTGGGTGTGGAGCCTACTTTAAAAAAAAAAAAAAAAAAAAAAAGCCATTACAAAGTAATTGCCAAAGAAATGCATTAGTGGCCAGCCTCAGGGCTTCCTGGCTTGGCAAATTACAAAAGGACTATTTTCTTAGCAAGAAATCACCTCCGTGGCATTATGGAGGGTCACTGAGATACATTTATGCTTCCACTGCTGCTCTGTGCTCTCCTAGAATTTTCCATCAACCATGGATTTGCGTACAGTCAGGAAACCGCATCCCCCCACCAGTTGGTGTAGAGGTCTCAGGAGAATCTGGGAAGTAAACAATATCTTGACTGTATCTGAGCTGATTTTATGTGGTAACAGATGCCGTTTGCTGCCCTAGTTCTGTGAGCTTCCCTCAGATCTTTCATGATGAATACACTGCTTTTTAGGATCAACTGAAATAGCAAGTGGTCTCTGCTGAGACTCTGAAAAGGATGAGCTTGGGCAGGCTGTTACATTCTTCACTGTGTTCATTAGAGAAGGACTCTCCCTCGCTAGGAAGAATGACAGACTGGAAACAAAGGTTAGGATGATTTGTACCTATCTTTAATATATGGGATGCTTTTGATGGTGAAGCTCTAATTTTCCTCTTCACATGAAGAGTTTTAGGAAGAGGTTACTCCTTAAATAAGATAGAACTGTACTAAGCACATTCATCCCTTTAGGACAAAGAAGTTAGCCCATACTGAGCGGATATGCTACCTGTAGGAAGCTTCGAACGGACCATTTTTTCCCAGCGACTTGTCAGCTTCTCCCTGAGCTGGTGTTGCTAGGCATTGCTGAGGAAACCAGAGTGTTCTGTGACCCGGGAGCCAAAGGAATAGCAGCCCTGGGATTGCCGGTGTGAACTTTGTTCAGTCCCCCTCTTCCAGCAGCAGTGAGCCCCCAATTATCAGCGCTTCTTAATCTTTTGGACCCTGCCCTCAGGCTCTGTTCATTGGATCAGGTGCTTGGAATTTTTGCTGCCGGTAAATCGAGCATCATTTCGACTGTCTTTTTTCCTTCAATCAGCCAAAAAGAAAGCGCACTGTCATTATATAATCAAATAAGAAAGCAGCTCTTTGTTCCCACTGAAGTGTTATTTCAATGACATTAGGTCCAAGATAGGTGGTTTTTGATGGTCAGTGGCTTGTCAAACTGAGCCTTTCCCCCAGAACCACTTAAATTTGTACTTTGTCCAAAGAATGCAGATTTTGTGAGATAGCCAGCATTTTTTCTGCTTTTCTGAGGGATTGAGGGAGGGAGCTAAGAGGTAATAATTATTTACCTACAATGAAAGTCAGAGGGATTGTGGGGGAGGGGGATGGGAAATCCACATCCCTGCCACGTGCAGTAATCCTACAAAGCACTCTGCTGCTTTTTTTTTTTTTTTTTAAGATTTTATATTTTATTTTAGAGAGAGAGAGGAAGAGCACAGATGGAGGTGCAGAGGGAGAAGCAGACTCCCCACTGAGCAGGGAGCCTGATGTGGGGCTTGATCCAGGGACTCCAGGATCATGACCTGAGCTAAAGGCAGACTCTTTTTTTTTTTTTTTAATTTATTTATTTATTTGACAGACAGAGATCACAAGTAGACCGCGAGGCAGGCAGAGAGAGAGGAGGAGGAAGCAGGCTCCCTGCCGAGCAGAGAGCCTGATGCGGAGCTCGATTCCAGGACCCTGGGACCAGGACCTGAGCCGAAGGCAGAGGCTTTAAACCACTGAGCCACCCAGGCACCCCCCAAAGGCAGACTCTTAACTGAAGCAGCCACCCAGGTGCCCCTGACCACTCTGCACCAGCACTTCAGATGTGAATCAGATTTTTGCAACTCTAGATTGGATTGCATTTTTTTAAAGCTGTAGGATTTGGTTTACTTACTATGATAAAGATAGCTTTAGGTCACCTTTGCTTCATTGAAAAACACCCTAAAACACAGTGGTCCGATAGAGTAACAATTTATTATTTCTTATGGTTCTTATTTATTCTTTCTTATGGGTTAAGTTAATGACTTTTAGTTTTAGTTTTAGACTTTAGTTAATGACTTTTTCTGCTGGTCTCACTTGGGCTCACTGAATGCAGCTACACTGAGCTGATGGGGCAACTGTACTGTCACATGGTCTTTCATCCTGGTCTTTACTGTTTGCCGAACTCAGGACAACCTCCCCTCAGTGAAGGCCCCAGTGAACAAGACCTTTTCAAGCCCTGGCTTGTATCATCCTTGCTGATGCCCCGTTGGCAACCTCAGTCACATGGCCAAGCCCTGAGTCGGTGTGTAAAGGAAACACACGGGCAGAGACAACAGAGATGTGATTGGTGGCATGCTTTACCGTAAAGCACACTTTCCTGTTTTTACTGCTCTTGATGAAGTTCTCATAGTTCTTTTTGTACCATTTTTCAGGCAGTTGTCCATCTATAAAGCCATAAAAAGGGGTTGCTTTGAAATAAGTTAATCCTTTACAATGGTATTTACTATGGTATAAGCTGTATTTCTTAGAGTTGGTCAGTATTACTTTTTATCCTCCCAGCTCTTTTCCTTGAAATGATCCTTTTTTTTTTTTTTTTAAGATTTTATTTATTTATTTGACACAGAGAGAGAGATCACAAGCAGGCAGAGAGGCAGGCAGAGAGAGGGGGGGAAGCAGGCTCCCCGCTGAGCAGAGAGCCCGATGCAGGGCTCGATTCCAGGACCCTGAGACCATGACCTGAGCCGAAGGCAGAGGCTTGACCCACTGAGCCACCCAGGTGTCCTCCCCCCCTTGAAATCATCCTTAAGGGAGAGTGGGAAATTGGCAAAGTAAAAATGGATCCCAAGGAAAATCACACATGTAATAAAGGAAAAATTCAGGGTGTTTTATTGTTATTATTTTTCATTTGCTAAATTCAGTAAATGCATATGAAGGACCTGTTGTGTGAAGGGCCCCATGGGACCTTGGGAACCAGTGACTCAACCAAGACCACCTGAGTCCAGGGCCCCCAGGTCAGAGGATATACCATACCTGCCGCTCTTCGGGACGATAGGCCTTATTAGGGGCAAAATTCTGTTCCTTATCTTGCTTTCTTATTTTGCTTTGGGGTAAATATGTGAAATGACTTATCTAAAGGAAGCAAAAGAAGGTAGAGATTCTCTTCTTCTGGGGCAACCTTAGGGATCGCAGGTTTAAGGCAACAGTGTCTGAATATGGAGGGAACCTGGGTCCCCGAGTCCCCACCTGGAGAAGAACCACCAAGGAGAGCGGTTCTCTTGGTATATATTGTGATACAAGTGAGAATTAAGCCACTTTGTGCTAAGCCAGTAGGAAAAAGAAAAAAGAGGAAGCAGAGGCTAATGGTCACAAAGCTCGGTTTTTGCCTCTTAAATTCAAGTTTGATGAACTCCAGGTACTGTGTGCAAGACGTTGTATATTCTGTGTGACTGCAGAGTATGTGATAATTTCTGAGAATGGAGGAAATGGTATGTTTAAATCAACAAATTCCTTGGCACCCCGAATGGAAGATTCTGGAGGTGAATTTCAATGGCTTTGTGCAAGCATGTACCTGTAACTCGAGGCAAAAAGCAGAGCTTTACTATTTTCAAAAGCCTTCCTTCTCCCGGAGAAAAACTTGCAATTATGTCACTCTTCCCCTGTCTTCACACACTACACGAAATTGAAAGGAGCCCTGTAAAGAATAGGTTTTAAAATAGGTATGTATCAGCCAATACAACTTTAGTTGCATTAGTTGGCCAAGAAAGTGTTACTGGGTGACCTCTATGCATCTCTGCCTTCTGCTTGGTTTGGGGCAATTTGTTGCTTATTTGTTTGTTTGTTTCTGTAATAAACACTTCTGGAGCATCTTTATGATAATGTCAGGCAATGTCCGATGTGCATTTCCAATGGTGACTTCTGTAAACCGTACAACTCTGGGAGGTGGTGGCCCTAGTCACCTCCATTTTATAGAAGGGAGATGGAGACCAACACAGGTTAAGTCTATTGGCCCTAAGGTGACAAGGTTCCTAAGTGATGGAGCCACCATTTGAACCTCCAGTTTGAACCATTGCACCCAAGTCCACACTCTTAAGTACGGTGCTGTGCTTACCTGGTTAGCGACAGACATAGCTGGCATTGCTGCCTCCTGTGCCCAGAGGAGAGAGGACTCTTGATTGGCTGACTGACAAGACACCATCTTGCCTCCACCTTTCCCACCGAGCGATCTGCGGGTTAAGTTAGTAGCCCCTCTTCATCCTATGGTTATCGATTCTCCTCCTGTGATACTGACAACCTTTGAAAAGTTATCGTCCCCTGGGACCTATCTATAGCCCAAAACTTTCCTGCTCAAGCTGGTACTCACGTCATTATGTGCACGTGACAGTTCCCATCCCCAGTGGCTGCTGTCTCCGTGATAGCACAGTCAGTCCCCAGGACCACCAGCCGCTGTTCCGACCTTCCTTCTCACGCATGCGCACATCGCTGTGCGGTCCTTAACCTGCTGTCTGGGCTCCCCACTGCCTTATGTTGTCAAGGTGATCATCTGAGTCCAAGTCAGGATTTGACTTGTTCATTTCTTAAAATATTGTTTTAAAAAGTTCCATGTACTTTATTATTTAACTTTGATTCATGTGTTCCTTTAAAGCAAATTAAAATTTGATCAAACAAGTATATTCAGAAAATGAAAAGATTTAAATTAAGCCAGAAACACCCAGTCAAAACCTGATGACTAAACGCTTAATTTCAAAAAATAATTCTCTGTCCCATCCCAAACCTCTGTTCCCATGGCTCATTTGGTCTCATTGGCTGTGTCATCAAAGAACAAAGTAGAGTGAATTTTGGCAGTCAGCCAGTTAATTATAGAGTTGGCCCAAGTATTTGGGCCAAGAAATCACTTTGTAATCCTAATTTTCTGTTTTGACTTTTTATATGATTTAAGTAAATGGAATAATTGCCACATTTTCACTTTACTGTGTGTTTTATAGAGCAAACAGCATTGTCTGTGGGATGGCAAATGTCTGAACTAAAAAGTTCAGACTAAAAGTTAGCATTTAAAAGAAATATATATGAATGTTTTCAAGTTTTTTCACATTTGGATCTGAGTAGTTACAGTTAATATGTGACCAAAGGAAACCTGTTCTTTCATAGAATCCTTCTGAAATCCCCTCTAAAAGCATTTATCTCAGACCCCATGGCCCCAAGGCCAGACCATATTACTACACAATAAGGAAAAGAATAATATGAATGGTATGACATTTTCTCAAAATACTTATATTCCCCCCCAAAAAATTAATAAGATAGAAAAAGCATTTTAAAATTTTCCTGATTTCTACGTGGCATTATATAGAAATGAAATAGTTTTTTTCAGTCTCCAGCAGCAAAAACAGCAGCCTATTAAACCCAGCCAGCACCCATGCTGGTGAGCTCCAGCAAGGAGGACTCGTGCTAATGAGGCCCAGGTCAGGGATTTAATGCCCGTGGGATCCAATTAATTTCACACAGAAAGAGGCTCTGAGTCCCATCGAAGACGTGTGCACATCCCAGCTGCTTCTGCCAGTCCCCGTGCCCCTCCTTGACAACCGTGTCCCAGGCCTTCTCATCAGGACAGTGGCGGCCTCCCATCTGGTCAGCCTGCCTCTCTCCCCAAGCCGGTCTGATGGAACCCGGCCCTGGGAGGTCTGTGTGCTCTGCCCAGCCTTACAGGCACTGCAGCCTCAACTGTCCACCCCTTCCGATGAGCCAGTCTTCCCAGGAAACCTGACACAGATGTGGTGCTCCTCCCTACTCTTCTCTCACGGTGGTGTCCTCCCCATACCGGCGAGCCCCGGGAAGACCCCAGCCCCCGTGTCCTCACTCAGCTCCTTCCTCCAGACTTCCTGCTCCCCACTCCAAGACCCAGTCAAGACCTGTCTCCATGGTGACCCCACCTCGACCACTCTAGACCACATTCGTTGTTCCCCAAACACTGACAATACTTGCAGGTCCTTTCACACACGGCATACAGAGGTTTGCCTTATCCACTGTGCTCTCCACTTCATGTTTCCCTTCTCTAGAATTATCCTGCACCTCATACCTGAGACGGTGCTTTTCTCCATCCCTCATACTGGTCAAATGAGGCTCACAAAGTAGGTGCTTCATAGAAAGGTGTTGGTTAAAGGATTGAAGGAGTGCTGTGTTCACGTAACAGCTAGGAAAAATCTCAGAGCTCACAGCTACCCTCTCCTCATAGCTGGATTTTTTGTGTTTTTTTTTTTTTTTTTTATTCAAGGAACACTACATTACCATTCTATAAAATGGAAGCAACTACCAAGAAGCCTTAGTGTGCCCCTCACACTCAATCTGCAATACAGTTGGTTAGCAATAGAATTTTCAGAAAAAAGTATTTGGGGACTTTATTAATTTTATTCCTACATAATTAATTAAATTAAATTAATAAAATTTATTTCTATATAATTAATTAAATAAAGAATTGATCAAATAATATAATTAATTAAATAAACTACCACTGTTTAATAAGAGAAGAGCATGGGAAAGAATTTATTATTGGGGAATGACAGGAGATAAGATTATTTCTTTTTTTTTTAAGATTTTATTTATTTATTTGACAGAGAGAGAGAGATCACAAGTAAGCAGAGAGCCAGGCAGAGAGAGAGGGGGAAGCAGGCTCCCTGCTGAGCAGAGAGCCTGATGCAGGGCTCGATCCCAGGACCGTGAGATCATGACCTGAGCCGAAGGCAGAGGCTTAACCCACTGAGCCACCCAGATGCCCCAATAAGATTATTTATTTAAGGAGAATTCAAAAGGTAGGATATTGTGCAAGTGTTATACATTTATCATTTTAGGTGTTCTCCAAATCAGAGCTGTTTCTAGTATGGAACCAAATCTATTTAAGCCAATTAAATGGTAGCAGTTTAGTTCCATAACAATATTGAGAATTTTAAACATTTTCCTTAAACTTGATAATTACTTCTGCTGCAATTGGTCATACTGCTGGGTTGACTTAGCAACTCCTTCACCATAAGAACTTAAAAGATAAATGTTGCCATAACGTTTACATTTATACAATCAAAATTAGTAAGTTATGGGGATATCTTTGTTTTTACATGTGTTTTTCAGGGCCACCAACCATGTCTTCCAATAACCCGATATTTAAAAATGTTCGTAACTTAGGGCATCTGGGTGGCTCAGTCGGTTAAATATCTGCCTTCAGCTCAGGATCTGATCCCAGGTTCCCGGGATCGAGCCCCACATCGGGCTCCCTGCTCAGCAGAGAGTCTACTTCTTTCTCTCTCTCTCCAGCTCCCCCTTTGTACTTGCTCTCTCTCTCTTTCTCTGTGAAATAAAAAAAATAAAATCTTTTTTTAAAAAAATGTTTGTAACTCAACCAAATGTTTTTGGCAGATACCTCAGCAAAAAGTAAGGATCTTGTGTTTTCGAAAAAAATTATTTGGTCTAGTTGCTACTATAATGATGCTGTTCTGTGGCCAGATTTTTGGCACACTAAAATGCAAATGTCTCAAGGGAAGAAACCATATTATTTTCATTTTTATACATGAAATGTGGGAGACCCAGCACAGTTCAGAGTGCACTTGACATTGTCGAAATGAGCGGAGCAAGATGAAAGTGTAAAATTACATTTTAACAGGACTTCCTGCATTAAAAATCATGTCTCCATTCACACTGTGGTGACTGTTAGCAAAGATGTGCAGTTCTGTTTGGAGAACCGAAGGCATTGGAAACACGGAGGAATCCATGGGACAGGTGGCTGGCAGCAGATTTGAGCTCTTGGTTTCAGGTCTCACTAAATTACCGTTTAGGCCCAGCATTGTGAAAATCTAGAGGAAAAATGAAAAAGCCTAGGAGTTATAAATTAAAAAGACCTTTCTGGAAACTTTGAATGAGGAGACTGCTTATTTTTATAACAAAATCTTAAAAACCTGAGCAGTTGTTTCCCACCACTGTCCCAGTACAGCTTCCACGACCACCAAGAGTGGCTGCCCCGGGGCCCTTGCTTACTGCCCCGGGCTCCCAGCAGGCGGAGCACGGATGAAATTGGCTGGGCGTGACCGGCTCGCTGGCCAAGGGCAAGGGCTGTATCTTGTTCATCATCGTCTCTCAGATGCCTGACCCAGTGCTGGGTATGACCAACTGAATGAGCAAATAACTACCATTTGGGCAGTTAAGCTATGAAAGTGAATAATACAGTAAGGGCTCATCACAAGTGGGGACGACTAGTATTGTTCTTGAATTAGTGCTTAGTAATAATTCTTTAAAACACACCTCCCTTTGATAAGAGCCAAAGTATATAAAGACTTCTTGAAAGAAATTTAAAAATATGAATGTACCACTAACCACATAAGCAAAGAACTTGATTAAGCAACTGACAAAGAATTATAAATGGTAAATAAATGTGAATAAAATTATTCTCCCTCAAAAGTAATGTTTTTTTTTGGTTTTTTTTTTCATGTTTTAGTTTATTTTTTTAAATTAACATATAATGTATTATTTGCCCCAGGGGTACAGGTCTGTGAATCATTAGGCTTACACATTTCACATCACTCACCATAGCACATACCCTCCCCAATGTCCATCACCCAGCCACCCTACCCCAACCGCCCCCACACCCACCAACCCTTGGTTTGGTTCATGAAATTAAGAGCCTCTTATGGTTTATCTCCCTCCCCGGTTCCATCTTGTTTCATTTTTTCCTTCCCTACCCCCCCACAACCCCCTCCCCTGCCTCTCAAATTCCTCATATCAGAGAGGTCATATGATAATTGTCTTTCTCTGATTGACTTATTTCACTCAGCATAATACTTTCTAGTTCCATCCACATCATTGCAAATGGCAAGATTTCATTTTCTTTTGATGGCTGCGTAATATTCCATTGTATATATACATACACCACATCTCCTTTATCCATTCATCTGTTGATGGGCATCTAGGTTCTTTCCATAGTTTGGCTATTGTGGACATTGCTGCTATAAACATTCGGGTGCACATGCCCCTTCGGATCACTACATTTGTATCTTTAGGGTAAATACCCAGTAGTGTGATTGCTGGGTAATAGGGTAGCTCTATTTTCAACTTTTTGAGGAACCTCCATACTGTTTTCCAAAGTGGAAAATAGCTTGCATTCCCACCAACAGTATTGGAAGGTTCCCCTTTCTCTGCATCATTGCCAACATCTGTTGTTTCCTGACTTGTTAATTTTAGCCATTCTGACAGGTGAAGTGGTATCTCACTTTGGTTTTGATTTGTATTTCCCTGATGCTGAGTGATGTTGAGCACTTTTTCATGTGTCTGTTGGCCATTGGATGTCTTCTTTGAAAAGTAATGTTTTAAAACAACATTAAAACAAGATACTTTTTAAAAAAGCAAATTAGTGAACTGCTCATAATAAAGTGTGGTTGATGATTCAGTAAGATGGACCATTTCCTACACTTCAGCAAAAACTGGTGAAACCTTTACATGCTCATATACAAACATATGCAACACACACATCCCAGTTCATGTCTTTCCACCCAAGAATTCCGGGTCTGGAAAGGAGGTAGGGATGGGTATTTGTGTGCCTGGAGAGATACTCATTTCAGTGTCATGTGTCAGGCCAATGTACTGGCAGTACCGTAATATACAGCTGTAGAGGAACGGTTCAACTAATTCATCCATGTACTGACTATTAAGCAGCCATTATTGTTTTTGTAAGCCTAAGGAGCTGCTCCCAATGCAATGTTAAGGGGAAAAAGAAAACTGCAAAACTGAACGCATAGCATGCTTCCATATATACAAGAGGAAAAAGTCTAGAAGATACTACACCAAATAGTAAAATATAGCTGTATTTCTCTTGGGTCAGAGATCGCATATGTTGCTTTCTTTTTTTTCCCCCCTTTTTAAAATCTTCTATTATTTTTCAAGGTTTGGTTGTTTTGTTTTGTTTTGTTTTTACAATGAACAGGGGAATAAGGGTTTAAAAGAAAGCCTCTTTTGAAGAGCACCATTTCAGAGCTAATACTTTAGTGTGATGACCCAGCTGGGTCAGGAGTTCATCCCATCAGCAGTATCAGGCTGGGAGCTCCACAGAGAATGACATGACTGTCATTCCCAGTGACCCTTTCCATGCAGGGTGACACAAGGGCTCTGGCTGCTCCTCTATACCCGGGGCGGGGCTGGACTGTGCTTGTGTCTAGGAATGGCGAGATCTGGAAGGAGTAGTCACGGTGCTCTGCCTTCCATACAGCAACCCTGACCTCCGCAGAACTGAGCCCATCTTGGAGAGCCCCTTGCAGAGGACCAGCAGTGGCAGTTCCTCCAGCTCCAGCACCCCTAGCTCCCAGCCTAGCTCCCAGGGAGGCTCGCAGCCTGGATCGCAAGCGGGATCCAGTGAACGGACCAGAGTTCGAGGTAAGCTTTCCCCTGCCTTTCCCTGACAGCGCTGCCTCGGGCAGAGAGCGATGGGCATGGACTCAGCTCACTTCCAGACTTCTGTGCCTCCCCACTCCTGGTGTGGCCACCATTGTGCGATGCTACAGAGTCCTCTAACTGCCCTTGACCTTGGTCTCCTTAGATGAGAGAACCACCATCCCCAGTCCCATGTGTGACATCAGAGTTTGGACTAAATCTTTTCTCATTGCAGGTGATGTTGTTTTCCAGGAAGATCATAGATTATTGGTCTTATTTGAAAAGATCATCACTTATGAGTCACCTGAATTGCCATTTCCATTTGTTGCCTGTTTCCAGTTTCATGTACCTCCAAGTATCCTCTTTCCCCATCCATTATGCCAGTCATCCCTCTTTGGTGTTCTGAATATAGTTCATAATACTAGGGATCTCTCAAAGTGAAATTCTGTAAAGACTAACATAGAATACATATGCACTTTAGAGAAGAAGTAAACCCTTTGACTTAAAAAGTATATTTGACTCTTTGGGTTATTCCTACTCAAGAGGAATAAAAAATGAGCCTCTCCGACCGTTTATTCAAGTCTTTCATCACTGTGCAGTTCTCATTAATGAAGAAGCTTGTGGAAAACAGCAGAATGGCCAGCTAATTACACATGACAACACATTGTTTCTTGCTGCAAAATTGACTCTTTCTGAACAACATCCTTCAGAAGATAATTTTGCTTCCAAGCAACAAAGACGAGAACTTTCTTAAGTGCAATCTGACAAATATTAACAAATTACTCTGCCTGAGAAAAACCACCAGTCCTTTATTTTTTTCTTAGCCTCTTCGTTGGGCACAACCAGATTTGGTCCCCTAGTATCTTTTTAAGGCTTTAAATAAGTAAAATCACTGTCCATTTTAAAAAGGTTGAAACCTGGCGTGCGATGCTCTTGTCTCTGGACTGGAGTTCCACTGCTCCCGTATGCGTTCTTCACACATCGCTGGCCCAGCCCATAGTCATGTGCACTTTTGTTGCTTTAATCCAAATATAAATTTGCTTAGTTTAGAAAACTGCCATTGGCTTATCTTTTTTCTGTTCATAAGCCACTTGTTATCCTTACAGTAAACTAAAGAAAACTGAAGTTATAGGTATCATTTTAATTCTCCGATCTGGTTTGGGTTTAATTCTTATCTTTCCTTTGGCCTCTAGGTCCTCGGGGTTAAGAACACTGTTGTCTCCTTTATCCATTCCTTTATCCACTCCTTTATCCATGTCTCCCTAGAGTGTTTCTGCCCAGGAAAGACCTTACAACAAAAGAATCTGTCCTATACCAGATAGATTTTCTCTACCTATAAATAATCGGAAAGTTGCTCTTCACTCTGGAGCTTGGGGAGCCCCCCCCGCCGCTTGCTCTGTACCTCGTCCTGGGGCTCTTCCCTTGGTCACCAACACTCTCCTTCCTGTTCCCACCTCATTCTTTCTTCCTTAAAGGACCCAGACAACTCCTGCCTCCCATTTAAAAACCATTCCATCAAATACAATACATTTCTGTGCCATCAAAATGACCTATTCTAATGGGTAAGTGGTAAAAGAAGAAATTTAGCATAGAATATTAACACAGAAGCTTGGTTTAGTGTAATAACTGAGAATAGGACTTGGACAAACCAGACAGAATCCTAGCTCTGCCCATAATTTCTGCAGGACCTTAGGCTACTATGCCATTTCTCAAAGTCTATTGAACTGTAAAATGGGAAAAGAGTGCCACACGTTGGGTGGGAGCAAGAATCCTATGAGGCAGTTGACGTAGAAGGCATTTAGCATTGAGTGTGACGCACGTTTAGTTCTCAGTAAATGATCGTGGCAGTGGTGCTTGCTGGTTTTCCTTATGATTAAGAGTGACTTCCAGGTCACAAGCCTGAATGCATTTGTCCGATCATGAACAGTTTTCACAGATGTGTCTGAGGATTTGCCTAAGTGAATGACGTATCCCCTGAGTAATCCTGAAGGGTGACTCACCACAGAATGTGGGACTGGAGTCAACACTTTGTGATGGCCATTAATTTTCTTGGCCCCTGTTTTTCTGTCTAGCCAACAGTAAGTCAGAAGGATCTCCTGTGCTCCCCCACGAGCCTTCCAAGGTGAAGCCAGAAGAATCCAGAGACATTACCCGACCTAGTCGACCAGCTGTGAGTGCTTTTGAACTCTCTTAAGTTGCCAGGGAAGCTGTGGGATCAAGTGGTTTGGGATACCCTCATGACTATGAAACAAAACTTCACTGAGATTAAGAAGCGTGGATGCTGGAAGCATCCAGAAGGAAGTCATACCTGATCAGGAAAGAACTGAAGAGATTTTGGATTGTTTATCTGCCTTTAGGCATTTTGCTGATCGTTAATGCTACTTTAGAGAATAAAAAACGGGGAGAAATAACTCCTATCATTACATAATTTCTACTCAGCAGCTTTGACAAAAAAATGCGGAGCTGCAGTTACGGAGATGTGGGCATGTTCTGTGGCTTTCTGTTGTCTGCTCCGCCCTCTCCCTACATTATTTTCTGTACGAATTAATGTAATTTTTGCTGTTCTTCATGCCTTCAGGACTGTATTTTTCTGGATCCAAATGTGATAAGGATGGTTTGTCAAGGGGCCTGACAACTCGAAATCTAGCTTCCTCACTGAGACATGACAGACCCCAAATAGCTTTGGCAAAAGAAATAAGAGCGTAAAGGCTGACATTTGAAAGTTGGAAATTAATTTGGGATGAGTGACTATCCACTTACTTTCTTTAAAATTTCAGAGAACCTTTTCCATGAAATAAATGTGAGGACTTTTTGGTTTACTCTGGTTTGTACATATTAAAGTTTGGGGGCAGATCGAGAATAATCCCAAAGGGGATTTGCCCCCTTCAGGGTTGAGGTTCTCTCTGCTCTTTGGCATTTAGTGGTTGTGTACTAACAATTCCCATTGTGTGTCTAACCTGCTGCCTTTCTTCTGGCTTTTCCTTCACCTGTGGATTCTTCTGGATTGGGTTCCTCCTCTCTCAGAGCTATAAGAAAGCAATAGATGAGGTTAGTATTACCTTTTCTTGGTCATGTTGTCACAAGATGTAAATATAAAGCTAATTTCCTGATATTGACATTCAGAGAGGTGGCCTGGTGGGTCAGAGATTGAAAATTCGGTCCTCTGGAGTGTGGTGTGCTGGAAGCCAAGCCCCTTCAACAGCAGCCAGCCCGAGGCCCTCAGACACTCGTGGGAATTTCTAGGGACCTTCCTTCTAAGGCAAAATGCCTCTTTTCCAGTGTTCCAATCTGGCTAAAGATAAGCATTAGCGCTGTGTTATTCATAGTTTTTCATCCCAGCGACTTCCAGTAGCAAAGCCTAGCCCTTTACCTGTACTCCCCAGCTGTGCAGGGCGGGGGCAGGGGGTGGTTGACGGTTTGACTAACAAAGAAGAGAGACATCATGCTAAAGCACTCCGAATTTATAGTGTGTGATTTGTGAACAAGGAGTTACTGGGTATTGTTAGATTCGTTTTGTGGGACATTAACTACAGCATCGGCAGCAACATCAACTTTAGTTAATGAATCCTGGTGAGTTAAGTGACTTTATTTCCTTATCTGTGGAGACATTTTTCCATTAGAAAAATATATGGCTTTGTCAATCTTAAGTAGCTTGCTTAGAAGGATGACTGCCTTTCTGCTGTTTGTCAGACCTGCATGAACACAGCATAGTTGTTGATGCTGTTTTTAAGAGACAGGCCTTGCCAAGAGTCCTGACTGCATGGAATCTGAGGACTACTATTATGGCTTTATAGCTGTACTCTGCTGAGCACCATTTTTGTGAAATGATATGGAAAAAGCACTGGCTTTAGAGTCAACAAATTGAAATTCTAGCCCTCCCCCCAATAAGTAACTGGCCAGGACCAGTCTCATATAATCTCTCTGGGCCAGTTTCTTCCTGTGTACAATGGGAAGAAAGACACCCACTCTGCCTCAATCACAAGCTTGATTAGGATCATTCATGGTCACGTGTGTGAGAGCATTCTATGAAGTGTAAAGCCAAGAGGTCGTCCTCATGCTATGGTTTGGGCTGGAGACATGGAGCCATTTTGGTAGGTGAAAGAAACAGTTTTCTATGCATCTGATCTTTATCAAAGAGCCTCACTTTTTCAAAGTTAGGACACCTTACCTAAATTCAGAGTGATTTGGAACGTTATTTCTCAGGTAAAGGATTGCTGCTCTTAAAAAAAAATGAGACTCTCCATGTTGACAGTGTGTGGACAGCATTTATAGAAAGGGAATGTTCATTGTTCTCTGACACAGCCTGGCCCTTCCCCTCATAATATAGTCAGAAGAACACAACTATCACAACTTGTATCAATTTTCTCCCAAATTGTTGAAGAAAGAGAATGATATTCTGGTGCCATGGCTGCTTGGAAAATGGTTTTGTGTGTGTGTGTGTGTGTGTGTGTGTGTGTGTGTGTGTGTGTGTGTGTGTAAACTCTAGGGGAATCTCATATGCGCAGAAATTAGCTTGAAGGTGGCTGTCATGGGGAAATGGATTTCATCTGGTAAACCCAGGATATTTTAGGCTTTTAAAAATGGCTTTATTTAAAAAAAATGGCTTTATTTCATTGGTTTTACTCTCATACACTGGACAGAGACCACAGGGGCTAACAGAAGTATAAGTAATTGAGGGGATGTAAGCTATACACGGAAATCTCTGGAACCATGTGTGGTTGGAAAAAGCCCTCCAGGTAATTCTGATAATCCTATCTACCCTTGAATGTCACTGATCTAAACCACAAAAAATACAGTATTACTTGGTTCTACCTGTTCTTGACCAGGGATGATTCCTCTTCTCCTTTTCCCGCCTCTCCCCATCCCCCCTAACGAGATATTTGGCAAAGTCTGGGGACAGTTTTGGTTGTCACAGCTTGGAGGGGGAGGCAGTGCCAGCTGGTGTCTTATGGGTAGAGCAGAGAGGGGCTGCCAAACGTCCTCCCATGTACAGGAGAGCAACCCATCGTAGAGAGTGATCTGGCCCCCAAATGTCAATAGTGCCACAGTTGAGAAATCTTGCAATAAACCTCTCTCCCATCTTCATTCATAGGTTTTGATATCACTTCCTTCTACAGTGACTGATTGGCCATTTAGATAACCCCGAATTGAAATGAAAAGCCTCAAAACTCTGAAAAAAGTGTTGCTTACTATTGTTAATCTAGTGGTTTGATTTTAAATGAACATCCATCTGAGGGGGTGTCCATTAATTTGGCACTCCTTTGTAATGGACTATAAGATTGTGCAATATAGTCTGTGATTAACACAATCGTTGAAAATAAATATCCTTTTTACTTCAGCACGATTAAACATATGACATGAAGATGAAATACAAAAACAAACACTGGCTTTAGCACTATTTTTTTGTTACTACGTAAGAATCTGGAAAATTCCAGAGCACACCCACAGATTGGAGAGAATTTGAATAATAGCCCGTGGTCTAAACCCTTTTTTTCTCAGATGAGGATACTGAAGTCAAGTAACTTTCCCAAGGTCATTTCTTAAGATTTCCTAAAAGGGAAATAAATTATTTTCATACAGAAAGACCAGCTTAAAGATTTTTAACTTTTATTTTAATAGCTCAAAATATTGAACTAAAATCTAAATAAACTACATTGTTTCTAAAAAGAGACCTAAAAGAGCACCTTTTTAGGTCAAGTATGCATAATTGTCAGATTAAATAAGAGTTTTTTTTAATGAAAACAAATCAAATTAATTCTAAGAAGTGTTATAGCAAAGAAGCCTTGGGCTAAGAGCCTCCTATCTTCATATTTGTTTACTCCATAGTTAAAAAAAAAAAAAAATCTTACCATTTTGCTGTATTTCTTTTTTAGTTATACTATACATTTCTCAAATATTTTCATGCTAAATAGCACTTTTTTCTTTTTTTTTTTTTAATACTTTTTAGCTCGAGGCTTGAGACAGCCAAGCAATAAATTACCACAAAAACTCATTATATGGAGAAAATTGGTATTGTCAGAAACTAAAATGTATGAAAATGGATCTGAACCCAGTGGTGTCAGTTTTAGATTGTGTCTATATTCTATAACTTTGCTATTATATTCTTCCAGAGAGGATGGATAAGGAACAAAACCACAGCTAAGCGTGTAGACAATGGGAGATAAATTTTCTTTGCCTGGGATATTACCTTTGAGTTACTCATTATTGTTACCTTGGGAGTCTCATATATGTCTCACCGTCTAAACTGTTACCAAGTAAACTTAAGAGGAATTTGCAATTACTTTCAGTGTTTCAAGAAAGATACCTCTTTAATAATGTAGAACCCCCCCAAAATATTCTAATTTTAAGCAAAATTATAAAACAAATCAGAACTATAAACTTTTCTTATATACAGTGTTAGAAAAAAATCAGGTCATTTTCACAAATGAGAGTTTCTTGAAATCAATGGCCTTTGAACTGGCTTCATATTGCTAAAGAGTTTTGATTTTTTTCAAATCTCCTTTGTCTTGTTTTGAAATGTCAGAGATGAGGAAAATGAACCCACAAGGAAAATGTATTATAAATATAAATAAATCACAGCTAATATTATTATATTTTACTCAGAATATTAACATTAGAAATAAATTATCTTAAACCATATTCTCTCTTTAAATTATAACAAATGCATTTTATAATGATAAGTAACATTTTAAATGCCTTACATTCTTTGTTGAGACTTACAATGCTCCTAAAATATAGAAGACAAGACACAAAATAAATTTATCTGTTACTATTTTGCTGGTTTGGATGATTATAATATCCTTTTCTATTCATAGCATAACAAATATCAAAAGTGTGTTTCCCCTGTGTTCAAGTATTGCATACCCTTCACTGTCTTCTCAGTTTGATAAAGATAAACATTGGCAATGTCCAGAGGAAATACGGAATATAAAGCCGAAATCTGAATATTGCCTCTTCCTATTTTGGTCCATTGCTAAAGAATCAAGAAATACATTTGCATAAAATTCTATCTATGTGGTAATTTTCCTCTTTAGCGGTATACATTATATTTGAACACCTTTGAGTCTTTTTAATACAATTCTATTTTCATTTTCACAGATGGGGTACATATATCCACTGAGATTGAGGCCATACATGTGTGCATGTGTGTAAAAAGCCCAGCAAGCATCTTTGGGTGGAAAACACACAATTTGAATTTTCAAAATCTTCCCTTTTCCAGTGTTTCATGTCCCTTCAGAACAAATTTAAAAGCCATGATTGCTTTCCTTTGATTTTATTATGAAATTGGAAGAAACGACTCCTTCCTTTACCACCTTGAACTTCCTAAATTTCTAGACCAAATGAAACACCCGAACCACTTCCTCTCCTAGTCTTAACCAAAATAGCAATGCCTGACACAGAGGGGATGATAAAGAAACGTGATGATCTGTGATCTCCCCCGGAACAAAATTTCATTTTATAATTTAGCTATACACATTCCTCACAGTGTTCCTTCTAGGCTAGTTTAGAAGATGCCATTTAGATCACCTATATCGGTCTAACCTGACCTCAGGAGGATTGGACAAACAAATACATTTCTGAACGGAAATAAAGAGAGAATATGGTCATAAGAAAACTGTGGGATTTAGTATCTTTCAATGAGTTTCTTTCTCCCTAATGCCCTGTCTCTCACTGAATGCTCTGATTCCCACATGGGTCACTAATATAGGGAGAAATGGTAAGACCGATGTCCAATCGCTTTTTCCTCATTTGCATGCCACACGCCATGGGCAGTGTAACCCGTGCGAATTAGAGCGGCTACGCTTCTGCAGTGCTCCCCTCTGCATTGCCCTGAAAGCATGTGAAGTCGAAGGTAGTCAGAGATCCAGCCCCACTGCCTGCAATGTGTCTCGTGATTAGATACCACACCATCACATCCATAAGGCTGAAGACCGCATCATACTCATGGAAACCTGAAAAATGGTCCCTTCCCTTTTGGTGTTTGCACATTCATTTCAGTATTCCTCATGAGGGTTTCTGCCAGGTGACTGTGATTTTAAACAAAAGAAAATGAAACACCTGTTGTTCTGGAAGAGAATTCGAGAATTCCTTTTTTTTTTTTTTTGTTCTGTTGTCGTTCCTCTTGATTAACTCAGCTCTGGGGCTATAAATTTCAGCGGCACAGGGCTTTGGGGCAGGCCATTATTTGATGTGGTGCCTCTGCTCCCCAGGGAATGATGACACATCAAGTAAGCCATTGTGGTAGCTGGAACCGTGGGAATTGCTCTGTTCTGTGACTGATGCTAGATTTTGGTACAGTAGCAATCAAAGAGGGGAAAGGCCATGACCGTGGCTTGGGCAAGAGTCCCAAAATCCCGGGGAACAGTTGCTCAGTCCATGTGTTTTCCCCTTCACTCTGAGGGTGACCAACGTCACCTTCACAAAATAAAACGAGAACCCAACGTTTGTATATATGTGTCCACACAGAGTGCACATACACATATATACGCATGTATATTTAGAACTGAACTGTCTCAGTCTAGCCATTGGTTTTGAACAAAGTCTAAATTTACTTCATCTTTTTTTTCTAGTTTCTCTGCGCTACAAACATCGTTTTCTTCGCTCCATGCAGCCACTATGTTTGTAACAGTTCTATCTAGAGCTTTCTTTTCTTGTTGCTTAAGCTGGAGCCCTGAGTTGCTGAGAGATGTGACTTTGGTCGTCTCTACAATTCATACGTGCCAAATGAACTTCTCTTTTGTAGGATCTGACGGCATTAGCCAAAGAATTACGAGAACTTCGGATCGAAGAAACAAACCGCCCACTGAAGAAGGTGACTGATTACTCCTCCTCCAGTGAGGAGTCGGAAAGTAGCGATGAAGAGGAGGAAGATGGAGAGAGTGAGACCCATGATGGGACAGTGGCTGTCAGTGACATACCCAGACTCATGTAAGAGAGCTGCTTTTCACATGTCTGTCGGGGCGGGTGAGGTCTGCAAACGGAGAGGACAAGAAATAGGAATTAAACAGAAGGTCATTTATGGGTCTCTGGCAGGATCAACGGACTTGAGTTTTTATTAGAGCATAACCCCACAGTTACCTCTCTCCACGGACACCGTCCCTTGGAATACACAGCAGGGCTCCTCCTGCCTGTGCTTTATCCAACTACTCTTTCGGGATTGACTCTCCCTTTGGTGACACTTGCATGGTTCTTGTCATCTCCTGGGAAAATGATATTGACATCCAGACTGTTGGCACGTCCCTGTCCCCGTAAAACTGCAAGAGTGGAATTATGGGCAATGACACTTAGGAGTTAAATTTAACAACAGGAGACATATTTCATCCTCCCCACCCCCCCCAACCCCCACCACCAAGGGAAGAATGCGTGGGAGAGCATGGGTTAGCGTCCCAGCGAAAGATTCCGGAATCCAATCATCCTGCAGAGAACCTTCTGAGGGTCTGACTTAAATATATCCCTGTTATCATTTTCCTCTTCATTGTCTCTCTTATGTGATCCTTTTCTCTGTGGACTGTGACTTTCCCACACCACCCCCTGCCACGTTCTGTCCTTTCCTTTGCAGTCTTCGTTTGCCTATTCATTCCTGAATTTATGCCTACCTACATTTCCCTTATTATTCACTTATGTTACGCTATAGCCTTTACTTCTTTTCTTTCCTTTGTTTAGTCTCAATTTTTCTTTTTCTTCTCCTCATTGGACAGGGTCCTATGAGAGAATTCCTCTGCCCTATTGCTTCTCCAGTTTAAACAAACAGATTCGGACAATCACACTCACATGCATTTCTTACTCCCTCCCCCAAACAAACACAAGGTGCTGTTGCTCTGATTTGGTATAAATTTGACAGAGTGTGACACGGATGGTTCCAATTTGCTCTTCACTCACTTCCAGTTCTTTGGCTCTGCTACTGAGCCAAAGTCATCACACTACACTGACTCCCTACAGAGAAGATGCCATTTCGGGTCACAGATTACTGTCCTGTCCAGCAGAGATTGGAGGGAGAGGGCTGGCTTATCTGCAGGGAATGTCATCCATTGATTAACAGTCATTATGTACAAGCAATTCTGAGAGGCGAATCCAATTATCATAGCTGAAAATTTATACTTGTTGTTCTGCTGTTGATTACACAGTTATTGACAACCATAAATAAGCTAAAATATGACATTTGAAACAAATTGCATTAAATTGCTTTTTTAACGGCAAATAAAATTGTTCTAGAGGCAAAATCACTAATCCAAAACATTTCTGCAAAATATGCTGGTCCTTTCTGTTTTTATCTTGACTCAGCAGTGGTTAATTTTTCTAACAGGTGTTTTGAATTCCATTTAAGCCCTGAGCCTACAACTACTAGGGTGAGGGCTGGATTATGACTTTAAATATTGATAAAACTTCCACTCTGTGTTCTACACCAGACTGAGGGCTTTGAGACAATCAGCAAGGGCACACACATGCATTCTGCCTTGTCAAAGCGTATATCCTAGTTGAAGAGAAACAAGATTATATGCAGAAACTTCAAACTAATATAAATATTTGGAAGAAAGACCAAAACATCCTTGGGAGAGATGTTCAGTCGTATTTGGTTTTGAAGCCCAGTCATATTTTGCAAGGCTGTTGGCTTGTGTTGACCTTGCTATGGCTAAAGGCACATCCATTTCTTCCCACACTAAAGAAGTACTCACCTGTCCAAAACTGGTTGGGACAGGCCGTGCTGCACTTCCCCTCGCTCTCTAGCCCTCTCCTGCCCCTTCAGAAATCACCTGCTTACAGCCCAGCCTGCGCAGAGAGAGCCGTACCTTCTGCTGTGTGGGCCCTGGGTCTTGAGTGTCCTCCTCCAGTTTCACGTAGTGCTCAAATCAGGGTGTTTATTATATCTCGTCTCCCTGTCGGGATCTGAGATCCCCGAGGGGGAAGACTGTGTCTCACTCATCTCTCTACTCTTAACACCTTGCATGGTGTCCGGAATAGAGTTGGTCTTAAGTGACTTTGATTTATATTTAATTGCACTGAAATGAAATTGCAAGTCCTGGCTTCCTAGAGTTTATGGCACAATCCAGAAGAAAGACATGTTCACAAATAACTGTCATCAAGATAGAGGGAACATGGGACAATATTAGAATCTCAGGCAAGGGGAAATTGAAGTAAAGGCCCAGAAGGTTGACTTGGGTAGGAATGTTGGGTGCGTGGGGGTGGGGAGGGGGTGGTCTGGACTAGTGAAAGCAGGCCAAGAAGTGTGAGCTTTATCATGGGGCCGTTGAGAGCCACGGAAGGCCCCCCTGGGCTGGGAAGTGACATGATCAGTGCTATGTTAGAGAGAAATCACTATGACAATCTATAAAAAGAAGAGGCTCGACACTGGTGAAGCAATTCAGAGGATCTCTTACTATCATCCAGAAATAATGAATGCGCTATCACTGAATGCATATAACGGAGGCAAAAGTTGACATGGCTCTGGAAGAATTGGTAAATTTTAGACAGATTAAAATGATCGTCCACTAAAGAGCATTTAAAATATTTAATGGTAGAGGAGATCTACTCAGAGACAAGGCAGGTTGTATCCTGACAGGTTGTATCCTGCCTTGTCTCTGAGTAGATCTCCTATACCATAAAATACAAGTATGTGGGTGCGTATATATGTATTTATTCCAGTTTGGTAAATGCATTTTTGTGAATATAAAATGTATGCAGTCTGTTCTGCGATGGCATGATAGTTGTATACCTAAGAAATTGCACTGTAGTAAAAAAAAATTCATTATAAAACAATTGTTTCTTTTAGAATAGGATATTTTAGAGTTGGAAGACTTCTTATATACATTCTAATCTTTTTTTTATTTTCTATTGTTAAGATAAGCCTTTACATACTATGCTATATATTTTTAGATATATATTTTATATATATTTTTATATATTTTTATCCATTATATAGATATTTGATATTATATATGTATCTTGATTTTATATATATATATATATATATGAACTGTCTTGATATATATATATATAAATAATTAGGATATATATATAAAATATCTTGATATATACATATATATATCAAGACAGTTCACTGCCATGAAGTGTATACAAAAAGAGCTTCTCAGAAATGGAGCCCAGCCATTTAGACAAATGACTATAGATCCTAATGCTCAAAACAACATCTTTTTTTATGGGCAGTGCTGGTTTCCTATTTATAGTATAAGGTAGAACCTATAAGAGTGTACATAACTAAGATTATTTCCCTAACTAACCAACTGCACTATTTCCCAATGCCTCATGAATAGCCCAAAATTATGAAAATGATTACCTCTGGATTATACAACTATGAGGGGTTTTTATTTTATGTAGATCCCCAGTTTTATGATGAGCATTTACAATTTTTATAATCAGGAAAAAAAACAGAAGCTTTCTAGAACTAAGATTTGTGTCAGGTCAAGCAAGCCAAAGCAGCACCCTCTTGTGTCAACATCTTCCCTTGGGTGTCTGCGCCTGTGTCAGAACAGTACGTGCAAGGCCCAGTCTTAACCATTAGGACCATCTCCTGCCAGCATAGCCCTGGAGTTGCACACAGTCTTATCAAATGCTGTCTGGATGACGAGAGCCATTTATTGTGTGCCCTCTTCATTCTGTTATCGCAGGAAAGCCGTGGTTCTGACCCCTTGCCCTCCCGGGCTGTTGTAGTGCTTCCCTTCCTCGCTTGTGGTCCTCTCTGCCCTCCTGTCCATTTTTCCAGTTCTGGTATTACTAGTGTTGTAGAAGCGTGGCTCCGATCCTGCTGGATTCTAGTGTCCTGCGACCCTCTTCATCGCCGGGGGCTCATGATTGCCTCAACTTATACTCCAGCCAAACTGACCTGTCCGTTCTTGCAAATACATGCCTTGTACTGGTCCAGCCTTGTGCCTTTCTTGCAATGAGCTCTCCCTCTGTTTTGCATTCCCACGTACCTCGTGCCTTGTATTTGAGTATTCATGTCATGTTTTTATGCTCTTCCGGATGCTAACGTCTTTGGTTTCAAGAGCCATGTCTTCCTCAGCTTTATTCATTTTTTTTTGTTTTGTTTTGTTTTAAAGAGAGAGAGAGAATACATGGCAGGGAGGGGCATAGGGAAAGGGAAAGAGAGAATGAGAGAATCTTAAGCAGGTTCCATGTCCAGTGCAGAACCCAATGTGAGGCTCGATCTCACGACCCTGAGATCATGCCCTGAGCCAAAATCCAGTCAGACGCTTAACTGACTGAGCCACCCAGGCGCCCCTTCCTCAGCTTTTCTACCCACTACCCACTACCCAATCCCAAACCAAGGGCCGTTCACAGAGCAGGTGTTCGATAGATGTGTACTGAATTGAATTAAATCAGTACCTACGGGAACACTTTGACAAATCCCATTAGAGGAAATTACTGTTCTAAACCTGGGGCCTAATCACAGTAAATTTCCTATAGTTTTCCTTCTAATCAGTGAAAGTGTTTTGTCTTGTTTTGTTATAGTCTTTATAGGAATTTGGACAACTAATTGTTCCCACCCTGACTCTATTTGGAAATAATTTTTAGAACAAAAGGATTACTTTAAGTATAAAATGTTTTAGTTGTTTTGGCCTGAGTGTTTTTTTTAAATCATTGCCTTTTTTTTTTCATTTTTTTTATTGTTAATAAACTTTGTTTTTCTAGAACTGTTTTAAATTCACAAAAAAATTGAGCAAATAGTAAAAAGTTCCCATTACCCCTCCTACGCCCTGCACACTGTTATTATAAGTGCAGTATGTTAGTATGTACTTAATAAACCAAATTTGATATATTTTAATAGTCTGTTCAGATTGCCTTAGTTTTTACCTCAAATCTATTTTTCTGTATCAGAATCCCATCCAGGATACCATGTTACATTTAGTTATTTAGTTACCGTATCTATTTAGACTCCTGTTGGCTGCGACAGGTTCTCAGACTTCCTTTGTTTTTAAGGAACTTGGCAGTTTTGAGGAGTACTAATTAGGAAGATCATAGAATTCGACTCTACTGGAATTTATCTGATGTTCTTGTCATAATTAGATTAGACTAAGGTTATGGTTGGAGGAGAAAGATCACAGAGGTCACTTCATTTTTATCACTTCTTACCAAGGGTATGTACTATGTGACTTAGGACTCTTGGCATTGATCTTGATCATCTGGCTGAGGTAATGTTTGTCAGGTTTCTCTACTGTAATGTAATTTTTCCCCCTTTCCACACTTTACTCTTTGGAAGAAAGCCAGCATGCACAGCCTGCACTTAAGGAGAGAAGAGTTACATTCCTTTAGGATGGAGTCTCTACATAATTTATTTGAAATTATTCTGCCGAGATTTATCTCCTCTCCATTTATTAACTTATTCAGTCATTTATTTATAACAACATAGATCCATGGCTATTTATTTTGTACTTTGGATTATGATCCAATACTTCATTTTGCTGCTTGAATTGTTCCACCTTCAACCACTGGAAGCTCTTTCAGTTGGCTCCTGCGCCCCTGGGGCTGACATACCCCAATTACTTTCTGACACTGTAAGGGGTTCCAGGCATATCCTGTGTACTTCTTGTTCTAGTCCTGGAATCAGCCATTTCTCCTGGGGTCCTTGATTCCTTTCATTAAAGAATGGTATCGGAACCAAGATACGGGCACGGGATGTGCTCATGGCTGCTAGTGTATCATTTCTTGTAGGCCCTCTCAGCTGACCAAGCAAGGAAATATCCGTGTGTGTCTTAACCCATTATGTACATGTATCTACAAGTGTTTCTACATATAGCCATCTGTATGACATTAAATAAAAGTTTATCCTGATATCTCCAACTCTGATTCATGAACACATGGATCATTCCCCCCGCCATCCTTACTTGGAAATTCCCACACCAACAGTGGGAAACCACCAGCATCTGCTTAATTGTTCACATGGATAGCAGCGTCAGAATGCTTAACCTGTATGCCCACGGGAAACAACTGCAGCCGTTAGAGTTCCTTTTACGTTTAGTCTTATGGGACTCCGTTCATTTCCAGAGTTACATAGGTCAAATTTTCCCCATTCCCCTCTCAGTGAGATTTTTAAAATATGTTTGTAGTGCAGTAAGATTCTCTTTTCACAGTGTGCCTTCTTTCCTGGGATTCACCAACCTCCTAAATGATGTATTTTTATTTACATACATCAAATTTCACTCTCCATACTATAAAGTTCAGTGACATACCTGAACAAATGTTTCGATCATCCTGTAATAACAATTATAAGAAAATTATTTTCTCATAGCCTGTATATAAAAGTGATCCAGGGGTGCCTGGATGGCTCAGTGGGTTAAGCCTCTGCCTTCGGCTCAGGTCATGGTCTCAGGGTCCTGGGATCAAGCCCCATATCAGGCTTTCTGCTCAGCAGGCTCTCTGCTCAGCCCTCTCTCTGCCTGCCTCTTTGCCTACTTGTGATCTCTCTCTCTCTTCTGTCAAATAAATAAAATCTTTTTTAAAAAATTACTTCTTTAAAAAAGAAAGTGATACAATGCTGAAGTTATTTTTCAAATTTTAAAAAGACAAATCATTAGTTATTCAGGACACTTTAAACATGGTAATAATTATTCTCATAGCTGATTGATCATCAATTCATAAAAGAGCTATCTCTTGGCAATGAACTTGAGTGAAATGTTTGCTAGAGTTATTAAACAAAGCCTTTGTTGACTTATAAAACATTTACTGGATGTCACCTGCCTGCCAGGCACAGTGCTTGGCACCGAGGATACCAACAGTACTGAGATCTGATCATTGCGGGACTGTGTATTGAGTGCGTGGTTAGAGGCATGTAGAGGATAATGTGGAAGCAGAGTGGAGAGCCACCTATACCATCCCAGTGGGGCTGGGCTAGAGTTTAGGAGCCTGGACTGTAGTTTAAAGGATGAGGTACCCAGAGGGGGGCAGAGAATGTAAAAGAACCATTCAGGAAGAGAAGATAGACTAAAGTTGCCCAAGCGTTTTGGTAGCATGATATGTGTAGGAAACTACTAGAAGGCACATCTTGTTCAAGTTAAAAATGGAAGGTAGGTTTCGTTGAAACCATAAGCTAGAGAAACAGGCAAGGACCAGATAAAAGAAGACTTGTAAGCCACAGGTTTATCCTATGGTTAACTGGGAGCTCCTGAAGTTTGAAAGCCTGACATGGTCAGGGGAGCAAAGAAGGATGGAGTGGAAGGGTCAGGAATAGTAGACAGACAAGAGGTCAAATACCCAAAGTACCAAAGAGCAGTCGTTGAACTTGAGAGCTAAGATATGACTTAAGGAGTTTCCTTGAGATGCTAGAAGTCAAGTATAGAGAGCAACAGTTTGAACAGTGAACCTCAGTATTTGAAGGAAGGTACCACGCCTTTTAAAAAGAATTCTGGGAGCGCTTGGCTGCCTCAGTTG
This sequence comes from Enhydra lutris kenyoni, assembly GCF_002288905.1. Taxonomy (NCBI): domain Eukaryota; kingdom Metazoa; phylum Chordata; class Mammalia; order Carnivora; family Mustelidae; genus Enhydra; species Enhydra lutris. The sequence continues at coordinate 19,629,077 of NW_019154086.1, forward strand.
GAAGAACCTGAGACTTCTGATTTCAGGGTTGTGAGTTCGAGCCCCACAACAGGTGTAGAGATTGCTTAAATAAATAAATAAACTTTTTAAAATTTTTTAAAAAATCTGTAGAGAGGTGATTTGGAACATACAGAAATCTGTAGGAATTTTCCATAATCAAACGCTGTTATTGGTAACAGAAAAATTAATGATGTTGTCAAATAATACAAGGTACACAGAGTGAGCAAATATATATAAAAGGTTCATAATAAAATAGACCAATTGTACACACCAGAAAAACCTTAAACTATCTAAGAGAAATTGCTCACCATTCTAGACAATTGACAAAGGAAGAAATACAGATTATTGTATTTTATTCAATCAATAAGGACTATTACTAGTAGAAATGATACTTTTAAAAACTCAAAACAGCACAAACTGTTCACCATAAAAATTTATCAAAAATGGAACAATTCTTGGTCATAAAATTTTAAGTATAAAAATGGACCTGGGAAAAAATAATCTCAGTAAAAATATTGAGCAAGAGGTTAAACTGTCAGTGGCTCACACTATGCCCTTTGTAAAACTTGCTATTGACTAAAAATTGACAGGTGAATCAAATCTTCTTAATAAAATTGACACCTTTAGAACCAATCCAGACAAACTGTACTTGGTAGAAGTAGTGACCGCAGAATCCTTTGAAAGATGTTATGGATAACAATTTTGATTGGCTTACTAAATCTTTGTTATAGAATCTACATAGAAAAGAATTGGATCCTATGATGATAATTTTACTTTCATAATAATGAAAACAAATAAATTGGCAAAGAATTTAACTGAAGCATATTGAAAATTGATCCAGGAATTGTCCTAATGGAGTTAGTTCTAGAAAATACCTTTCTTATGAAAATTTCACTCATATTGGCGTATTTCTGGTTAAAATGGGTAGAATCAAACATCATCAGGGTGAAAAAATATATAAGTGGGCCAAAATATCTTTGATCTTTGAATTCCCATGAAACTCTCTGATGGTGGAAAGGAACTCAGTTGCACACTGTCAGCCTGGTGGTGGCTGCCACCATCCATGTAGCTTCTGACAGAGGCAAAGAATGTCTCAGTGAAGAAGGGAAGTGACCCCCTTCCTAGAAGGCGTTGGCTCTTTATAAATGCTTCATTTATTGACTTATTTGTATCACACAATCTTGTGTGGTGTGATAAACAAGCATTGAAGGCAGCTTTAAAAACATACATACAAGGTAAAAGAAAATTTCAAATAAATGAGCGACAACATCACAATTTTGACAACTATTCTGACTGACCAGTCTAGCCGAATGTCAGGCATTCATTGCAGTGATTCCTTTTACCATGTCTCTGGGACACTAGTAATGTCTCCTTTCTGGGAATACAGTATTGAAATTGCTTCTTTGGAATTTCTTCCCAAACACATCGGTTCTAAAGGAAATTTAGATTCATTCAATCCACTGCTCCTGTTAGTAGTTTTGGCATAAGTGTTTTCCTATGCATTTCTTTTTTTTTTCTTTTTCTTTTTCTTTTTCTTTTTTTTTTTTTTTTTTTTTTTTGGTGTGGACTCATCTTATCTTCTCACTTCTTTGTTTGGATCTTTAACATATGTCTTCTCTGTCCCAGAGATGTCAGAAATCTGGTGTGTTTCTTCTTTCTTGAGTTGAGTATTTCCTCAAATGTTTGGATTTTGATAGGATCTAGGAGACCAGAAATGTGGTTTTTTTTTTAAATACTTAAGAAACAATTTAAAAAAAAAGAAACAATTAAGAGAATAAAATGGTAAAACATATAATTAAAATACCTAATGAGAGAAACAAGCCTTGATGCCTTTTTTATTTTAATAAACCCGCACTAAAAGAGAGGCAGCTGTGGGTGTCTGGGTGGCTCAGTCAGTTAAGCGTCTGCCTTCAGCTCAGGTCATGATCCCAGGGTCCTGGGATCGAGCCCTGCATCAGGCTTCTTGCTCAGCCAGGAGTCTGCTTGTCCGTCTGCCCCTCTCCCTGCTCATGCGTGCACTCTCCTTTCTCTCTCTCTCTCAAATAAATAAATAACATGTTTAAAAAAATAAAAATAAAATAAATACAGGGTATCAGTGAGGCCCACATTGGAAACTGAAATCCTGTGGACGAACCATGTCACCTACCTGGTTCTCAGTTTTCCTTAATGATAGATATGTTCTGTGCCCCAGGACACATGGAAAACATCAGTCTCTGCTCTCAGGGCATATGTCAAGGTCCTGTTACCTTCTCCGTTACATCTTAAATGCAAGAACAAGCTGGAAACGTACACCACAGTGTGGAGTCATTAGAGAGGTTTTAAAAAGTATTGCATATTGGTAAACAGCCTAGCTGATGGACATCCTGGTAAGCCAGAATGCCCTTCATTGATGTTTCTTATCCATAAATAGTGGAAAACCCATTTATCAAACAATTGTGTGTTGCACTCCTTCCCGCTCTGTGCCTAGTTCTACGCTAGGTATACAGCAATCTGCAGACAAGACTGCCCTCACAGGGGTTATGTTCTAATGAAACAGAAGGCAAAAGTCACAAGAGACTCAAAAAGATACAGAGTCACAAACTGTGGTGAGAACGAATAGGAACAGGACGGAGGGTGAAGAGAAAGAATAGGGGTTGGTGGGGTAAGATCTCGATGCTGAGAGAAGCCTTCTCAGGGGAAGTTATCATTTAAGATGAAGTGTGGATACTTCAGTAACAGTAGGAGAAAGGCAACCAGCCAAGAGCCAGGGTGGGAGACAGTTTTCCAGGCAGAGGGAATAGCATGTGCAAAGTGCAGGTCAAGGTAGCCTGCTGGTGGAAGAAGGAGTAGGGAGGGCTTGGAAACCCTGCGGAGCCTGGCAGGCAGTTTGGGGCAGTTTCATCCTTGGAGAGTCGGAAGCTTGCTCACGAGGGCTGCTGCACAGAGAGCAGGCGGGGAGGGGATGCTGCAGAAGCGGAACGCCTGTTCAGGACACCCAGAAACCGGCATTCCCTAAACATACATTGGTGTTAATATCGTTCCTTCCCATCTCAGACCCACAGGAGCCCCGGGGAACACGGAGCAGTACAATGTGGGAATGGTCGGCACTCACGGGCTGGAGACCTCTCACGCGGACACTTTCAGCAGCAGTATTTCAAGAGAAGGAACCCTGATGATAAGAGAGGTAAGTTGGTATAAAAGCTGTGCAGAGGAAGTGCATTTCTTGAGTGGTTTCAATATTAGAGCTTTCGTAGAGAATGCTTACGACATGTAGTGTAAGCCTTGTGGATGGGGCTGGGCGGGGGCACCGGCGCTTCTCAATGGCTGAGTGATTTTAATTGTCCACCGCCTCCTTTCCTGTATCCTTCTAAGCTTCTGCAGTGTGATTTAATTACATTAGTCCAGATTCTTCAGTAGGAGCTATGCAAATCGGAATACGGAATTTGAGCCTAAGGATAGAAAACTGGCAAACCCAGATGTTTCCTACAGCAGGAAAACAGAAATGAATGATCTCGCTCAGCAGTATCCGAGGCCTTGTTATGCTTCCTCCCCTCCTGGCTTTATCCTTGTGGATTTTATGTAGAAAATGCTTACAAGTTCCAAGAAACTGTGATTTCATCTTATCTAATTAAGTCAACATTAAAAAGGCTATTAAGCTATTTTGATGAAAGAACAAAGAAATATGCAATCTACTTGGAAATGTACCTTGGCACTATGTAGGATTGTGTTTTTTTAAACTTGAGGCACATCATTTCGTTGGGGGGTGGGGGGGTATTGTCCTCCCACAGGCAGCCCGTCCTCACGGCACCTGTGCCAATGGGAAGGGCCTTGACAAATCAAAATTTGTCTTCTCTTCTCTCTCACTTCACTGTCATCATGCAAGTTTGACACCAAGTCTTTGCCTGGGAGGAAAGTAATGGCTGGTAACATTGGGCAAAAATGACTTGATGTCTCCCTGTGTCCATGTTATCATCTATAAAATTTCATAAACAATAGGAGATGACTCATAAGTTGACCGGGAGGATTCAGTGAGTTAACACGTGTAAGCATTCAGTTAACATAAACACAGTGGACTCCCGAACAACACGAGTGATAAAAACTGTGTGGATCCACTTACACATGGATTTTTTTTTCAATACGGTCTCATTCTGTAACTGTATTTTCTTGTCCTTATGATTTTCTTAATAACATTTTTCTTTTTTCCAGCTGACTTTATTATAAAAATACAGTGTATAATACATATCCAGAATATGCGTTAATCAACTGTTTATGTTATTGATAAGGCCTCCGGTCAAGAGTGGGCTACCATTATAGTGAAGCTTGGGGGAAGTCAAAAGTTCGATTCGGATTTTCAGCTGCCCCGGGGGATGGGGGGGTCAATGCCCCAGCCCCTGTGTTGTTCAGGGATCAACTCAATATTATTTTATCTCCCTGTCACCACAGAATGGAGTTCTTTTGTTACTGGTTATCACTCCCCACTCTTGCCTCTGAAACAATGTATATCATCTGTCATTCTTTAGCCAGGAGAGTTTGGGAAACCATCAGAGCAGGCTTTGCTCTTCCAAGAAAGAAAGGAACTGTAGTTTTGAGATGAATAAGGCCTTTGAAATAATAATTGGCAGTCGGGCTGTAACTGGAAGAGTAGTTCACAAAGCAGCTTGCTAGAATCTCATTATATGGCCTTGCCGAATCTTTGAAGTAGGCTTTAAAGAGTCCTATCATGTAAGCCTGAACTAAGAAATGGACTTGGCTGCCACAGTTGACATTACATGGCACTGGCGTCTAAATCTCCCAGCGCGGTGAGTGGAGAATCCCAATGCAGGTGTGCAATGCTGCTATCACTCTCTCTTGCTACTTGGAAAACTTGAGGGAAGATGTTCCAGGGTGAGTTACTCTCTGACTCTAAATAAAAGAACTCTGATTTCTAACGCAGGTTACAGTTTGCTTGAGTCCTTAAGACAGAGTCAGTACTTGGGAGATTATCAAGAGGCACATTTTCAGTTCAGTTACCAGACATATCCAGAAGGCTCCATGTTATTTAAAGCACTCCAGTATTTTATGGCCACAGACAGTCACTTTGAAAACAGCACTTGCCAGTGTCTTATATGAATTTGATCTATGGAGGGCCCAAAATCTTTTGTCTCTCAGTTTCTAGAATTCCACCTTTGCCAAAAGTGGACTTTTAAAATAACAAACCTTGGAATCCATTAAAGGAACAGGTGTTAAAAAGTTGAATGCAAATGAAAGTATGTCCCTGACAAAACAATAAGAAAAGAAAAACTCACCATAGAACTTAGCTTATAGGGTGCTCTTATTCAGTTCCCCAAGATGGACATCAAGGAGAACTCACTTATGTCAGCATTCTCACTTGAGTGGACAAGATGGTTCTGGTGGATACTGGCTCTATGACCCACTGTCTTGCCAAGACACACAAATTTAGTGCATACCCAGGCCCTCTGGTTTTCTCTCCCTATCCTATGACCCTATAGGACCTTTCCCTACTCAATTTCTAGAACCCACCAACACCAGCTGTCGTCTCCCACTTTGTCCATAGGGACCCATCTGCCAGAAGAGCTGTTCTCTGTTCCTCACTGCCTCCACTGCCCACTTCTTACCCAGCAAATTCCTATGGGTCTGGCTCAGCCTTCCCTTTCTCCTTGAGACCTCTCTGGGACTCTATGGGCCTCTGTCTATAGCATCTTTCTTACTGACCAGGTGGTAGTAGGAAGTAATTATAAAAATAATCCATTTAAAACAACTTAAGGAGGGGGAGAAAATGTGGGGGGTGTATCAGAGATAGGGGCATAAAAATTCAGGGGTGTTTCATACAAGGAATCCAAAGGCAAAGAGTAAGTTGGGACTCTGTGCAGGGTTAGAACCAAAAACTAAAAAGGATCAGGAGTACAGGCAGCTTTCGTATGCCCATCTCTGGCTCTCTCACTTCCTGTCTCTCCTTACCCTCATCTCTGCTTTCCTCAATGCCTGTCTCTCCTTTGCCTCACTTCTCTTTCCTCCAATTGCTCTTTTGTCCTTTCTACTCCACAGACCTGCTTTGTCTCCATCTACATGCACGAGCTCTCACTTTTCTCCCTCCCCCACCAATCGCAAGATAGGGACCACATCCCACCCAGTTCAGCCGTCCAGCAGAAACCGACCAGTGTCTCTCGGCCCCAGCATTAGATGCAAAAGGGAATTTGATTCTGCGTGGTTCAGGTGTCCACTCCAGGTCTGATCAGCTGCGGCCGAGAGCAGAGCCACGTCGTGTGAGAACAGACCAAAACACCTGGGCTCTGCCACCAGGCCGCCCCCGACTGCAGCCCTTAGAACCCATGCCACTTGGAGCAGGTCAGCTGAATTTTTGCAGTGCATTTTTTCCAGCTGTGAAATGAAGATAATGAAAGCTAACCCGTGGAGTTATCTTAGGGACTGTGTGGAATACTGTACCTAAAGCGTTTGGCACCGTCCCAGATACATGTTGTTGGTCGGAACATCTTAGTGTCCACCCCCATGGGAATGGTGAGGCTGGAAAGACTATAGAAATTGCTGGGCTCAGCAGGGAGGTCCTGGGAGGCAGGGGTGTTCATTTATCTGTGCATTCCCAGCAGAGTGCCTGGCACACAGAAGGTATTTAACTCTGAGCTGCTGGCCGAATGGATAAAAGGATTGGCATGGGAAAGATTCAGGGCTCTCCCCGGATTCCTTCAGGCTTCTCACTGTCTGGGGCTTTTCCCCGTGTTAGCCTCTTCGGGATCTTCTTTGATAAGCAATGTGTCTGCATCCGTTTTTGGCTTGAAGCAGAATGCTGGGGCTGGATTCGAGAACCCATGAAACTCTAAAGAGATACCATGTGTGATTTATGCTACTGGGAGATTGGGGAGAAATGGTTAAAGGAAAAAAAAAATCCTCTCAGTATTTGAACAGAAGTTAGAAGGAAGGAAAAGCTGCCCAGTATACATAAAATTGGAGACATTGAGATGAATCAGGACTGAACCCCATAAATGTCATTTAGAAGAAAAAGCGTTCAGTGCTGAGAACAGGCACTAGTACCTGGATGAGCCCTGGGGCAGAAGGAATCCAGGAACTACCCCTCACCGGGGCAGCCTACAGGCCAGGAGTGTGCTGCCAAGAAACAGAGCATGCCCCTGCTTTCCAGATATTTCTCAAACTCCCTGGCAACACCCATTACATGCATCCTTTCAGGAACTTGGGAATCTGTTTCATCATCTACATCCCCCCCGCCCCCACCTCAAAAAAAGTGCCTCCTTTCACTTTTAGCCAGAAGCAGGTACCGAGTGGTCCTTGCAAGACCAGGACAGGATCTGGAAGGGGGAAGTCAGGCCAGTGAGCCCATGCCAGCCATCAGGGGAGTGCTTCTGCCTGCCCCGCTCCTGGCTCTTTCCGCCATGTTCAGCAAAACACGTCACACTCCATAGGCACTCAGAAATGTTGGGTGAATGAATGAATGAAAGCAAAGGCAAAGAAGGGACTCCTACGTAGTCACGTCTGCTCTAAGAAACCTCAGGGAGCTGGTCACCTAAATGTTAAGTCAGGAAGCACAGTACTAGCCAGGCCTACAGTGTGGGCACTGGCTTTTAGGAAGCAGAGTTGTCTTTGATCCTGTATCTCTCTTCCCTGGGGTTTTTGGGAGGAGGCTTTACTCTTAAGAGCAAAGATTTCCTAACTTGCTAACAGTTATGCTAACAGTAAAAATTTTAGAGCATGCCACATAATTACAATGTATTTTTTTTTTTAAGAGGGAGAGAACCCACACATAGGAGTTGGGGGAATGGGGGAAGAGGCAGAGGGAGAGAGAGAGAGAATCTTAAGCACGATGTGGGGCTCGATCTCACAACCCTGAACCGAAATCAAGAGTCAGACTCCTAACCGACTGAGCCACCAGGGGCCCCATAATTACACTGTATTTATTTATAAATCATGCATGTTTTCTACTACGCATATTATATGTTTTTTAAAAACACCTTAGAGGACATTAAAAAAGAATGCTATAAACAATATTTCAAATGCTTTGCTAGTCATGATGACTTCCATTTTTTACTACACAGCACTATAATCGCTTATGAGAAATTCAAAATTAATACCGGACATAAACCCATAGTTTCATATACTCTGTAGATTATTTCAGTACATTTTTTGGTAACTCCTGTCAGATCTGATTTATTCATCATTGTTTTGACCTCATTATTGATAAATAGCCCTGTGGGTCTGGTTGATATCATCTCTGCATTTTCTTGGGGTACGTGGTACATGAGTGGATTCTTAGCATTATCTTGCCCAACCTTTTCATTTCAGCAATATTTTAGGTCATGTGTGTGTCTTGTGGATTTGTGTCTTGTGATCTGGTAATATAATCTGCAAGCCCAGGTAACTGGTGTGCTCACAGGCACACACATAAATATGGCAGAAAGGGACAGTGTGGATGCGGACCTCTGGTGCTCTGCCCCTCCACCTGCGTCCGGCATTCCTGTCTTTCCCAGGGAACCCCCACTTCCTGTGTGGCCCTGAAGGCCCCTCACGCAGAAGCAAAAGGCCCCATGGTCAGTCCATATACTAAACAGTAGCAAAGTTTAACTTCTTTATTTTCTTAGTAAAACAGAAATGTGAATGTTTTCTTCCCACAGACCCCCAAGGGTCCATTTGAAGACCATTGTGCCTGTGTTGTGTGGAGGGTGACATTGCTCTGTGGTCTTTGCCTTCCTTCTCTAATCCTTGTCTAATGCTCCCCATGTGTTGTGCCCCCTCAGACGTCTGGAGAGAAGAAGAGATCTGGCCACAGTGACAGCAATGGCTTCGCTGGCCACATCAATCTCCCAGACCTGGTGCAGCAGAGCCACTCCCCAGCTGGGACACCAACTGAGGGCCTGGGGCGCGTCTCCACCCATTCCCAAGAGATGGAATCTGGGACTGAAGTAGGTGCTGGGCAACAGCCTCAACAGCTCTGTTCTCACTGGGTCGGGAGAGGGGAGGGATGGGAGGTGGGGAGCCGGCTTCAGGAATGAGGCCTCGCTAAGCTCCCTGAAATGTGTTCAGTTGGTTTCTATTACATAACTACTTCTACAAATACTTTAATAGGGGAAAATCACAGAAGCACAGCAGTAACTGTTATCAGATATCATCTGGCCCCAAACCTATTTTTACAGATGAGAATATTGAAGCTCAGAGAGGTTAAGTGACTTGCCCAAGGCACACAGCTGGTTTGTGACAGATCTCTGTAGAACTGGGATTTCCTATCCCCAGGCCAGTGGTAGAAACTTCAGCCTGTAGAGATCCCAAGGCCAAGTTGAGGTTCATGTTTACATCAATTGAGTCAGACTAAGTTGGACCTAGAATGAGGTTGGAATTTTTTGTTAAATGAAAGATAAAAAATCAATAGATAGGTTCTCTGAGCATTCCTCTTCCTGAACTCCAAATTGCATGAAAAAGGGAGAACTGAGAAACTATCTTTCCCATATAGAAATAGTCCCCGGAAGTAGCGTGAATAAATCCAGTCGGCTAGGCAGTGCTCGTAGGGGTGGTTATCCAGGCTTGAGCGGTGGAGGAGTCCGTGGTGCTTGGTCATTGCCGCACGAATAGTCCCTTGAGTCACACGGACGCCCTGAAGCTAATGACGAAGCTCGCGCAGTGGTGTTTTTGATACTGTCCACACACTTTTTATGATACACCCTTTGGATTCTAAAGCTCTTGAGCAGACAAGCTTTGTCTGCCCCAAGGGAAAGAGCACAGAGGTGCGTTGCAGGGTGCAGCATCTCCTCTCGTGACTTCACGTGGTGTGGACAGGTGTTCTCTGCCTCAACACCTCTCGAGGGACCAGAAAGAGCCCCAAGGGATTGGACTCTGGTTCAGATTCTGCTGCTGCTCCAGTTCTGAGTGGGAGTATTAGTACTTGCCCCACCTCCTTCACAGACCTCTTCGAAAGATCGAAGGAGAGAACGTATGTGAAAGTTCCAAGAGGAGCTAGACTGTATGTTCGGGACAAAATGCTGTCGCGTGGACATGCTTCCTTAGTTGGTTGCCGGTGGGGTCCGCTTTCCTTCAGATCATGTGGTCAAAATGAGGTTGTTTTTACTTCAGAGGAGAGATGAGCTCTGTCACCGCGGTCATCTTTACCATATGGCCCCAAATGTAATTTGCTCACTGAAGCTCTTACGGTCTGACAATTAATGGGGCCCTCGCAAAGGCACATGGTGAGTAACCAGCCGAGACCAGGAGAAGCTGGAGAGAGAGGCACACACTTGGACTCGGGGTTTAGAGTGTGAACAGCTAAACAGATGGAAGAAGCGGTTATCATTTTAAAGCCCAAGTAAAATATTCCTGGCATCGTTCATTCCTATAGTGTTTGTTTAACTGCTTTTCTTAATCCTCTTGCATATTGGTTAGTACGGCATGGGGAGCAGCACTAAGGCCTCCTTCACCCCCTTTGTGGACCCCAGAGTGTACCAGACGTCTCCCACTGATGAAGAGGAAGAGGACGAAGAATCATCAGCTGCAGGTAAGCTAGAAGGCCTGGATGTTTTAGAAACAGCTTAGGTTTCCTTTCTGATAAGAACTGATAAAGAAATGAATTATTGGTCCTGTAGTTAAGCCATTTTCTGCTTAGGTTTTGCCTTAAAGGGAAGTTGGGTTTTGTTTTGTTTTGTTATTATTATTATTTTTTTTTTCCTTAGGATTTCTGAAACTATTTCTTTCTCTCCATTTTTTTTTTTTTTCCATCTCTTCTATTTTGCTTCTGGTAGGAACCCAGAGGTATCCAGGGGCCCTGGGAAAAGCTGTTCCTCAGAGACCTCCAAACTTACCACATACTTCTCAAAAGCAATTTCTGGGTACAATGCTGTGCACGCAGTAGACACTTAATAAGTGCGTGTCGAGTTGTGTTGGGTTCTAGGTGTGTGCTTCCTATTGCCCAGGACTGGCTGCTTTAGGGCAGAGTCCTGCTTTCTGGACTTATGCAACTCACTAATCATCAGGGGAAGCTTAGGCCAGTTTGTCAGTTGATGAGACAGGATTTTAAAAAATAAATCTTCCTATGTATGCTATAGTAAATGGTGTGTTCAGTTTTGTGAGATGAATATCTATTTTCTAAACTACCCAAGTCGTATCCATAAGTCTGTTTTACTAATGGATAAAATACTGCTTCTGTGAATGACTTACACTGTATTCTACTAAAAAAAAAATGTATAAAATGTGCATAGTTGCAGAGTTGCCCTGCCTTTTCTATAATGCCCACTAAACAAGGAGAAATTATAGCGTTTTGACATGCCTTCTCCATATCACCACTGGTTTTTTAAGATACCACTGACTTCTCTGATTCTTTTTTTCAAAGCTCTGTTTACTAGCGAACTTCTTAGGCAAGAACAGGCCAAACTCAATGAAGCACGAAAGATTTCAGTGGTAAACGTAAACCCAACCAACATTCGACCTCATAGCGACACACCTGAAATCAGAAAATACAAGAAACGATTCAACTCGGAGATACTCTGTGCAGCTCTCTGGGGTAAGTGCTGCTTTTTACCACTCATTAATAAATCGACCCTCAAACCTTAAAACCCGGTGGAGCTTACCATCTGGAGAGCAATGGTTGAATCACGGCAGTCAGAGTTCCAACTCAGGACTGTCTTGGCCTCAGGAGAGATCCAGGAGCAGTTTTACATGTAACAAGAGCTGATACCCTCACTCCCAGGACAACAAGATCAGATTCAGAATGACCTCATCACATAATCATGGTGGGCTAAAGTCAGTAAGAGAACGAGCTGCCACTTACCACACACCGACTATGTGCCCAGCACTGTGTGATGTGCCCGCACTCAGACTCTGTGATCCTCTTGTATCCTGCAAGGGGAGGAAGAGCATCACCCCCAGTTCACAGCTAGCATCTTTGAGTGAATTTATAAAGGCTAGTAGTGGCAAGATAAACCTTGAAAAGGACAACAGATGATGAACTTTCCCTTGTAGTTCAAACATCAGCCTGCAATTCCTGTGGAAATGACGCCTAGGTTTTAGCTGACCTCAAGCTCGGTTTAGGTGGGGCGAGATTCTATCCAAGTCCTGGCCTGTGTTACTGCAAATGTTATATACTGACTAAGGAAGCGTGTGGCCCATCTGTATCCATCTAAAATAGCAGGCCTAGTTTGATGGAAGGAGTAAGGCTCTGTCCTCTGGAGAAGAGACAGGAGGCAAGATGGCCATGTTTAATATGCAATAATTTATGGACAAAAGAACAGACATTTATGTTACTCAAAAACTAGATGTACAAAAGCAAGAGAAGGTAGAGAGTTACTATTCATGAACATAGTCCGCGACACAGTGGCCCTCAGTGTGCATGTGTGCAGGCATGTTGCAGGGCAGGTGGGGGTTGATTTGCAGCAATTTTTAGGATGGCAGCTATCCAACAAGACCACTTACCTGCTAGAAATTTTGTAATAGGGATAAGTGCATGGGAGATGGGCTGGACCAGATTTAGATACCTGAGTGGTCCCTTACAGCTCTGCGACTCTCAGGCAGTTAACACCTTCACTGGCATTGGCTTGTCATTTCCCTGACAGCAGAAGCTTGAGCGTATGAGACATATGTAAACTTTGGTGTGAGGAGGAGGAAAGGCTTTTCTTCCAGTGAGGTATGGAAATGGGGTACTCTGCCGTGTGTTGAAGGTAGGTAGGCTAGAAATTCGTGCATGAACAGGGGTGGGGATGAACCTTGGGCAAGTCTTGAGGTGGGATTTACAGAGAGAGCCAGGACAGCCATGGGTGTTACAGGAAAGGAATAAAGGCTAATTGTGCTGGTGTAGAAGCTGTGCCCAAGGCTTCTCGGGAGAAGGATTCTATATAGCAGACAGTACCCGGCCAGAGGTAATGAATGCCGCTACCACTTTATAAAAGAAGACTAATCTTGTTACCAGAGGGGCAGTGATTTAATTACTGCAGCCAAGCCTCTACTTCTTCACTTCCTACCGTAGTACCTACTTGCCCATTAGTTTATAGTAACAAAGACACAGTTTCTTAGGTTTCACAGGGACCCCAGATACAGAAAGGCTGAAGCATATAAAAAGTCAGTCTTGGGGTGCGCCTTCAATTTGCAGGTGTGAACCTCCTGGTGGGAACAGAGAATGGCCTGATGCTTTTGGACCGAAGTGGGCAAGGCAAAGTCTATAATCTGATCAACCGGAGGCGATTTCAGCAGATGGACGTGTTGGAGGGACTGAATGTCCTGGTGACGATATCAGGTATGTTACTGGGATGTTGCTGGGAAGACCTAGACCTCCAGGTCTGCACAGGTAGGAAAGGCCATCACCTCAGTTCTGAAAAACTGTCCTCCCTGGCTGACAGTGATACGATAAATTATAGCAGTGTAGCCAGAGTGAGATCACCCCTGTATTGTGACTCTGGAGATACTCACCTCCGAAGGGAAACCTCTCACCTCTGAGCTCACCTCGCGATCTCTGAATCAGGCAGATGGACCACAAAGGCTCTGTGTTTAGGACTTAGCAAGGATCTTTTGAAGCCTGAGCTCTAGTACCTACTCCCGGGTAGAGAACATCAAAATGTAGGCTTCACGGATGGAAAATTTTGTAAGCAGAAGCTTCTCTGGTCTCTTTTCTCTCAAGAACTGTTCTAGCTTATACTCCATTGGCGTCTCAGCAAGCAGAAGCTGGCCCTTTGGGTGACTGAGTTTGCAAAGAGATTGGGGTGTGGGAATCATAACCACTACACTCTGCAGCTCTCTGGTTCCCAAAAAAAGCACTTTAAAGAAATATGGATACAGAAGTGAAGGCCTTATTACCGACAAGTTAACAACATAACCGGAAAGAGTCTGTGTTTATTGAAAGTTCTTTGCTTTCTGATGATGTTTGAAGGAGTTTAACAAACAATATCCCTTTTTTCCCCCGCCTTCCCGTCCCATCCAGTATGAAACCACCATACCTCTGCACATTAGAACCGCCTGAATGGATAGGAAGAACCCAGGATGCACCCAGGTGTGGGTCAGAATTGCTGGGAGTAGGCCCAGGGATCAATAGCTCCCATAGTGCCCGAGGTGTTTCTAACGTGCAGCCAAGTTTGAGAACCACGGCTCTCTACTGAGCCATTGTTTCACAAAGGGAAAACACAGGGCTACTGGGTTCAACCTTGAATAAATTTTAGCTCATGAGCCATACTTCTGCTTTGAAAAATTGCCTTCACTTGAAGCTACCGTCCCCTCTTTCTTCTGTCTTTCCACTGAATGCTTAGAGTTTCATCTCTTTTTATTCTCCCTCAAAAGAGTTAGGCGAGTAAATTCTTCTTGTATTATCATTTGAGCTTAATTCAGTGTAGTCTTTTTTTTCTTGTCAATTGCTTGCTTGATTGCTGTGCCACCAAATCAGAATTTATAACGTACATCTGCCACGCACCTACCAAAAGTGGAAACGATGCCAGAAAATTCAGTCAGACTTCATTACGTTGTGAGTGACATGTTCCCACTCTTTAAAAAGTAAACACCTCCTCTTATCATGAAGTATAGGTGGGGAAAGAAGAGAATGAAAGTAGGAGCAAATGATTCTTGAACTGCCCTCAGATCTGCTTTGGCACAGAAAGGAGGAAGCATTGGCCTTTCTGTCCATCCTAGCTGTTAAGATCAGTTCTGGGCCTTCAGCTACAAAAAGGAATAGTAACTGCACAGTGACTCCCTTAATTTATGAGTGTACCATCCTGTCAAATCCAGTGTGCAATGCTTTAATAAATTTTCTTCTTCTCATATATGTCACATCTATTAAATATAAAGCATCTTTTGATGCCTAAGAGAAATAAAGAGAAAATAAGTACTCAGGAAGTATAACCCCCAGGCCTAAATGTCTAATCACTTAGAAGAGCCACCACTCCCCCTCTCCGCTGCCCCTCGTGGAAAAGGAAGAACCACTCCAAGGAACATTCTTATCTAGTACTCAGATAATCTCACAGAGGATATTAAATTTTGCTCCTGTGTACTCCTCAGCATTTTTTTAAAGATTTTATTTATTTATTTGACAGAGATCACAAGTAGGCAGAGAGAGAGGGGGAGGCAGGCTCCCCGCTGAGCAGAGAGCCCGATACGGGGCTCGATCTCAGGACCCTGGGATCATGACCTGAGCCAAAGGCAGAGGCTTTAACCCACTGAGGCACCCAGGCGCCCCTACTCCTCAGCATTTTTAAGATGGTCTTTTATCGTTGAATTCCAACTCCAGAAGCACTTTACCAAAGGGAACTTTGGTTTTTCCCAAGTACATATCTTTTTCTTTACTATTTTTGTTTAAAATTTCTTGCAGTGATCTCAGAATCGTTAATGTGTCCACAGTTCTCCACCAAGCTCAGGTTGCCTTCATCAAAATTGTTTCTCTTGCCTCCTTATAATTATTTTGTTTTATTTTATTTTTATTTTATTTTATTTTATTTTATTTTTTGCTAGTCAGATAAAGTAAAACTAATCCCAGCTGTCATCTCCAAAGTAATAGGCAAATAAGAGGCTCCTCATTAACATATGCTGTTAGGTTAGAAGGTGGGGGAAAGACAGTGATGCATAAACATGTTAAAATGTCAGCTATCAACATCTCCTTTATGTAATTTGATCTAGAATGTTCTGGAACTCTGACCAACTATTCCGTTAAAGAATTAGGTCTTGACAGTGCCCTTTGCATTTAGAAGAGAGAGTAAGAGCAGCTTGCTCAAATAAGAAAAAACCTGAAGGTAAAGACAAATTATAAAATGGTGATTTGTCCAAAACACTTGGAGCTGTTGGCATAGACAACACTTTGATATTGCTGGGGACACTGGTTATTGTACCTTCACACACCTATACAATTATACATAAAAATAAATGAATAAAATAAAACAGATGAGGATGGACTGAGAGATAAGTCTGTCACAGGGGCTTGAAATTGGAGCTCTATTATTTCAACAGGAAAGAAGAACAAACTACGAGTTTACTATCTTTCATGGTTAAGAAACAGAATACTACACAACGACCCGGAAGTGGAAAAGAAACAAGGCTGGATCACAGTTGGGGACTTGGAAGGCTGCATACATTACAAAGTTGGTGAGTGTCAAGACATGGAATATTTTACTCAATCCTAATTACTCAGTTTAAGTTTCATTCCATTTGTTCTCAATTAGGTATTGATGATACAGTTGTTACCAGTTTGAGATATTGTTGAAACTTTTAAGTATACTTGCACTGTTCCCAAAAAGTTGGATTGATGAAGTTCTAAGAGTGCATTTGGACTCAAGTCCTATGCTCCAGTTTAAACATTTATATCCACTCCCTCCCAAATACCCATTAAAATGACAGTGAAGGAATAAAAATGCCCTAAACCCACAAGGACAAAGGGACCAGAAGAAGAAAAACCAGCAACAAGATACGTCAACAGAATTGAACAAGAATAGTTGGATGATGAGTAACTAACCTAGATGACCAGGAAATGCTCAATTGTATGTCTAAGTTATCAAGTTCAATCCAACCACTTAACAGAACCCAGAAAGGCCCAAGATCTGAGGCCCCAGATGTTATCTGAGATGGAGGTATATGGTGGAACGAAAACAGAAGGATTATTGGAAGGGTGATGAGCCACGACTTCTCTCCCACTGCAGTGGAGGAGGAAAAGTTGGCATGGCCAATCTGAATTGTGGGAACATGGAATTGCCAGGACCCACACATACACACACACATATCCCTTCTTTTCCCGTTTAGCGCCCATAATGTTGTCAGCCATACTTATATACCCAAGCAAGAGACTGAAAGATTTGTCTTTGGAGAAACAAAATGGCCAGAAAGAAAAGATGTCTAGGTACTAACATTGGCAGTGCATGGGAAGCTTGCTATGTGACCACTGAAACCTGAAGCCCAGCAGTGGGTAAGCCCACCTGCACTGGATGCGGGGACATCCAGCAATAGGAAGGAAACTTTAACAGAAAGAAAGGACTTGAGAGGAGCCAGAGCTAATGAGGAATGGAAAAAATTTAAGAAGAAACTCTAATAACTTCAGAAAGATTAGAAAAACTATTTCCAGAAGTGAAGACTAGACCATTAAGAAGGACACTTGGAGCAGGGTCAGTGGAGGTCAGAGAGCAAGGGGAAAATCTCAGAAACTTGAATATATTGGCAAGCAAAAAAAAAAGTGTAATAGATGTATCAGAAGATAAAGATGAGACATCTCCTAGAAAGTAGGACCAGAAGAAAGGAAAAGGAGACAAAAGGCAAGAAGGTAAAAGATCAGTCCAAGTGCTTCAAAATCTAAGTAACATGAGTTTAGAAAAAAGAGAAGATAACAATTAGAAAGAGAAGAAAGTATCAAACAAGTAATATAAGAAAATTTCTAGAACTAAGGACTCGAAGTCCCAAGTTAAAAGGATTCACTGTGAATACCCATTATAGTGAATGAAAAAAAAAAAAAAAAGACTCAAAGGAAGATATATTAACATGACATTTCAGTACCCAGGAAATGAGGTCCATAAAGCTTCCATATTATAATTAAATAAATAAACAAATAGTTTATAAATCAGGGGGCTTGAGATTTAGCAGCAATACTACAAGCTTAGAATATGATGGAGCAAAGCCTTCAAGTAGTATTTTATAACCCATCAGTATTAACCAGGTTCTCAAGAGAAACAGAGCTAACAGTATACACACATACATATGCGCACACACACTGGGGGTGTGTGTGTATAAGAGGTATATACATACATATATGGGTTTGTAAATGTACTCTCTATATAAAGTAGTTTATTACAGAAGTTACCTCACACGATTATGGAGGCTATGAAGTCCCAAGATCTGTAGTTGGCAAGCCGGAGACCCAGAAGAGCTAGTCTCTCAGACCCAGTCTGAAGTCTGGAAAAGACCAATGTCCCAGCTCAACAGTCAGGCAAGAGGTGTCCTCTTAATTTGTCGTTTTATTCTGTCGGGTCTGTAATCGACTAGATGAAAACCATCCACACTGAGAGGGCAGTCTGCTCTCCTCAGTGTACCCACTCAGATGTTAATATGATCTGGAAAAACCCTCATAGACACACCCAGAACAATGTTTGACCAAATATCTGGGCACGTTGTGGCCCAGTCAGGTTGACACATAAAAATTAGCCATCACACCATCAAACCATCAGTCAACTTTGAATGTAGTATGAAGACATTTTCAGACGTGCAGAGGCTCACAACATTTATGTTCCATACACTGGTTCTCAGAAAACTACTGACTGATGTATTCCATCAAAATAAAGGCATAAATCTAGGAATCCAGATTAAAAAATGAAGAAAATACCCAGAATGATGGTGAAGGAAATGTGGGTGGCAACTCTGTCATAGGCCTAGAGAGAAATCAGGAAATCAGTCAAGGTAGAGTGGGACAAGGGAGTATTCTAAAAGGGGTGCCTTCAAGGAAAATAAAATGTCATGAATAGATTACCTGCTACATTTGACCACATTGAAGGCATTTACAGTGCTAGCAGGATGTCTACATGTGCTTAGAGACAGATACATGGAAAAGAAGGAAGTGGGGGGGAATGAAAAACGAGAAAGAAAATGTAATTGTGGCATGCTATATGCCTCAGCTGTGAACAATAGTCATTTCAACGTGGGATCTTGATTTAACCAAAAATTTGAACTGAAACTATATCAGTGGTGTGGGGGAGGAAGAAACGTGTGTGTGCATGTGAGAGAGAACTAGAGAGAGGAGACGGTTATAAGAGACTAACTCCTTCCCATGCTCTCAAGTCAACAGATATCTCCAGCTGAAAAAAAAATCAAGAAATAACATTATAAGCATATTATTTAGAAATATGGACGTCAATAGCCAAGGAAGTAGCTGAAAGTATATTAAAAGACAGAATATGTAAACAGCAAGGGCACACTAAAGAAAAAGAGCTCAGGGAGCAAGAATTTGGTTCACTGCCATGGGCTGTCCAGTTTCCTTTTGGACACCAGTATTCCATTCATTCAACTATTCTACGAAGGAGATGACTGCCACATGTACTGTCTTAGCCTGTTCAGGTTGCTAGAGCAGAATACCATGAACAATAGGAATTTCTCACAATTCTGGAGGCTGGGAAGACCAAGGTCAAGGTGCTGGCCGACTCATTGTCTGCTGTGGGCCTGCTTTCTGGTTCATACACAGCAGTCGTTGCTACAACCTCATGCAGTGTTTGGAGAGGGGGATCTCTCTATAGGCAGTAACCACTTATAAATCCCTAATCATCGGAATTCATATTTGGATAATAAGCAAACGGCCCCCTTTACATGTCTAGCCATTTGTTAATTTTTCTACCATTTGGCCATACTAGCTCTCAGCTTCTAGCACGTGGGTGACTATAAAAGCCAGGGAGGGGAACGTGAAGGTGACTGTGCAGGTTCTTATTACAATGAATAAGTCACATCTAGACCTAGTGATTAAAGAGAGTCCTAACCCTTCAGATGAAGAAAAGAGCCTTCAGTATAAAGCAAAAGGCCCCCAGTATTCTGAAGACGGAGTGCTTTAAAGAAAGTTCAGTCTGTTCTATGAGCAAATCCCCCACCAAGAGCGGCGTATGTATTTACATATGCAAACCCCTGAGTGCGTTGGTATGCCTTCTCAATTTATCATTTGTCTATTACAGTTAAATATGAAAGGATTAAATTCCTAGTGATTGCCTTAAAGAATGCTGTGGAAATATATGCCTGGGCTCCTAAGCCGTATCATAAGTTCATGGCATTTAAGGTAAGTGGGCATGTGATTACCTAAAAAAGGTGTTTTTTTTTCTTTTTTGGTTTGCACCAGTTAACAAAGTGGTCTGTCTGGCACATCGACTAACGCCAATTTCTCTATATATAATAAACCCCTTTTAAAAGTATCGGAACTCTTAGGCTTATTATTCCAAAAGCAAAGACTAAGCACTAATAAATGCCATCAAATATACTGGGGGTGGGAGATGAGTGAATGTAGAAAAAATTGGGGGGTGCCCTCCTCCATATCAGGTCAACAAATCATCGTCTCCTAGGGGCATTTAGTATGGGATGGCTACTGGGCAAAGCATTAATTCTGATATTAGGCAATGAGAGTCATTATAAAGGCACCTAACTAGGGTAATCTCTGATAAGTCATCTCAAAAAGGCAGGCCAACCGCAGCACTAAATCTCAAGGATGAACCGTGTCTCCAAATCTTGTCATCCTTATAAGCCTTTGGGGTAAAGTCCCAACAACTCACATGATGCGCATATATCCCCAGTGCTGTTGGACTCCTCTGAAGTAAATACTGAATGTAGTTCATAAGGAAATGGCTTAGTTTCTCTGCATTCCGCTTTTTCCTTTTTGACCTTATCTGAGTCTGGACCCGCCATGGTTGGATTGGACACCCGTGAGTGGGATGAGGATATGCTAGAGCACTGGACCCCAGCTCATGAAAGTGGACCCCCAAATGTCACAAGGACCAGTCTGTGCAGGCACTTGGACGTATACAGAGCTGCAGATTCTATCCGGAGCCCAAGTGAATTTGTCATCTGTTCCCTGTCTCTCTCTGCCCACTTTCTTCAGAGCACATTGGCCCTCACTTTTTCTCCCCACTCTTGTGGCTTTCATCTTCCTTTGACCCTTGATATATTCTTTCTTGCCGCTTATGCCATGTGAGGCCAGAAGCTGCCTTGGGAGCACTATGAGGTGCTCTTTGAGGCTGTCTTGTTCCCTTAGTGATGTGCTCAGGAAGATAGATCCATTGGTAGAAGTGGGCTTCCTCCATTCCCCACTTTGATGGAGAGAAATTTTTAGACTGTATTAGGTTAGTTACAACACTAACACTTAAAAGTTCAATTGGTGCTGCCGTTGTGCCCAAATCTAGGTCCACGAAAGTTGTTCACTCAAGGTCCGGTTCGGATTCCGGTTTGGAAGTTACTGCCAGCCTTGGTGCATGAAAGGGTGCAAAAGGCTATGTTCTGTTTACCACACCCAGCCTGGCAGGAGGACAGTGCAAAAGCCAGGACTGGAACAAGAGGGATGGGAGCCTCCCCTACTGTGAGACTCCACTAGCAAAAGCTGAAGAAAAGGCTCCATTGGGTGGCAGTGGCATTATAGCTGAGTCACTTGTGGTTTCTTCTCTCCCAGACATCAAGGCCCAGTAAAAGTAGACTGTGCTTAAATAATGGCAAAAGAAAACAGAGGAATGCTTGACAGCTACTTGGGGCTTGGGCTCTGGATTAAAACACATGGAACCTTAATAAATTTGGCTAGAGCTCTCTTTTTTCCTTCCTACTTAAGCTGAACTAGCCAACGTAAGCCATGAGTCTTGTGATGTTCCAGCCTTCCCCTCCCTTCTCTATTGACAATGGTATGTTTAAGGGTACCAATCTGATGCCCACTCACTCACTCACTGAAGGAAAATCAGAACCAGAGTGTGCGCATTAATTCTGAACAGACTCAGCACAGAGCTAGTCCAGCTGCCCACCCCACGCTGTCTCTGAAAGGGTCACAGCCATGTGAGGGCCTGGTGTTCCATGGGAAAGAAAGGGGCCAAAGAGATGGCTGGGCCTTCTCCAGAAGGAAAAGGCCAGAAATAAACAGGAAAGAACAGCGGCACCCAGATGCCAAGTTCTTCAAGGATAACAATGCTGTTGAAATTGACAACTCTAAACCAATTCTCTGCCCTGGAGGACAAGGAGTGGAGAAGGGGCCACCGATGGGTGCTAGACCTTTTCTTCCTCCTAGAGCCAGAATACAAATAGATCTAAAGCTGTAAGAGAAATCTGCTGGCTTTTCAATGTAAGAAAGCCAGACATTAACTTCCACCAGGCTGTGGCTAAAAGAAACAATGATTAAGATAACCTCTTTGAATGATGTGGACACTCATTGGGTGCTTTTTAAAGTCTTTTTCAGATCTCCAGCACAAGCCACTGCTTGTTGATCTCACAGTAGAAGAAGGCCAAAGATTGAAGGTTATTTTTGGTTCACACACTGGTTTTCATGTAATTGATGTTGATTCAGGAAACTCTTATGATATCTACATACCATCTCATGTAAGTTCTCGAGTTCTACAACAATGTGCATGTAGAAAAGGATTTGTTTTTGCATCTTTTTGTGGAAGTCAAGCTAATTTCTACTAATTGGTACAGCAGATGGACTAAAAAGGCTAAAAGCCTTCACTAAATAGACAGTGCTTTCGATACATAAAACATGGGTGTAACTGATCTTTATGAATGCTTGAAACTGAGTAACAGGTAACAGCGATTCTTCACCATTTACTAGACATGTTGTCTTATTGGACTTTGGATTAAAATACATATGACATTTTTCCTTCAGGGGCATAAATTGTGTTTTTTAAGCAAGAGTACATAGATGACGTCCTATTTTCAGCTTTTGAAGGGAGGCGGGTTCATGTGACTTGGGAAGTCAGTGGTCCCCTTTTGCTGTCTTTATTGATCTCTTCAACTTGAGGGGGTGTTGTGTAGTAGAATCAGACACTGGAGGCTATCCTGGCGCTAGCATGTATTCACTTTGCAACAATGGGCACATTAGAGAGTCTCACCAGTCCTCAGCTTTCCCATCTGTAAAATGGGAATAAAAGGACCTATTCCAGAGGCTTATCATCAACATTAAATGAAGTAATACCTCTAGATACTTAGCACAAACCCCTGCAAATTGTTGTATGAACATTACAACACTGGAACACTGCCTAAAACCTGACGGTCAAAGAGAAATATGGCCCGTGGTGTCACTTCTTAGGATGGGTGCAGTGTAAGTCATCTTTCCTGCACCTGATCCCAAGGCCAACATACAGTAGACACCGTCAGGAGAGTCTGAGGCCTGATCTGTTGCTGATTGGTATTTTGAGAGTTTATAAGCTTTACTGCAAAAAAGTGTGATGATTGAAAAAAGTAGTTTCAGTACATCACACACACATATGCACACGCATACACACACAAACACAGTCTCTTTCACACGTGCACAGTGTTCCGCGCTGCATCCTAGCTTTTCACACGTGTGTGCATGTGTACACAGGACACACAGCTCCCGTGCTTGGTGAGGTGACTGGGGCATCACTGTGATCACCCTCGGTCCTCTCCTCTCCCCGCCAGGCACATAGCGGGCTGCCATGACAGCCTTAGCCCAGGGACCCCAGCAGCACTGCATCTCCTCCTACGGCAAGTCCATCTACACTGATTCCAGTAGCATGACTTTTTTTAAATGACCAGTCATTTTAAATGTTTTCTCAACAAGCCATTCATTGGGCTTATTCTGTCATTTGGGCACCCAGATAAATAGTCCATGTTGGACGCTCAGAGCCTATTTGCTGGCGTCCGTTTGGGTCCCACCCTTTGACCTTGTGTCAGCTATTTCCATCAAATTCAGCTGGTTTGCATTCCCCTCGTCTTTTTTTAGAAGTAGATGGAAGTAGATTTTTTATTGTCCGTGAGACACGGGCTCAAATCCCAGTTCTACCACCAAAGACCGAGGCAGCTCTGCTCAATCTACATTACCCCTCTGACGTGCACACGCCTCGCCTCGTCTGTAGAGGGTGTTCACCACGGGAACCCTTCTAAGAACCAGAG
Organism: Enhydra lutris kenyoni; assembly: GCF_002288905.1. Lineage (NCBI taxonomy): Eukaryota > Metazoa > Chordata > Mammalia > Carnivora > Mustelidae > Enhydra > Enhydra lutris. The sequence continues at coordinate 19,652,579 of NW_019154086.1, forward strand.
ATGTTGTATGTAAAGAGCCCAGGGCTCGGCACGTAGTAGGTGTTCCCTACTTGCAGTTGTTTTTTTGTAGGAACAGGTCATTGATTCTCGACTTAGTGCCTAAGTCTGTATTTGTATACCGGGCTATGTGACAGGTCAGTGGTTAAAGTCAGCAAAGCAAAGCAAAATGTCAGTCTCTAGAATGAAAATGGTGGCCGGGGGTGGGGGGAGGGGATCATCTTTTTTGCCATCTTAGAGATGCATAGCCAAGACGCTGTTGTATTTTTTAAAAGGAATAATGCCTGGCCTTTCTTTGTCTCCTAGATTCAGGGCAATATCACTCCTCATGCCATTGTCATCTTGCCTAAAACAGATGGAATGGAAATGCTTGTTTGCTATGAGGATGAGGGGGTGTATGTAAACACCTATGGCCGGATAACTAAGGATGTGGTGCTCCAATGGGGAGAAATGCCCACGTCCGTGGGTAGGTTAACCATTCCTTATCTCCTTCAGCAGTTACACCCCCCAAATGAAACGAAAGTCAAGAAATGTGAAACAACCATTTGATTCCACAAAAAAAAAAAAACAAAAAAAAACAAAAAAAAAACAAAACAAAAAAACAAAAGTCTGTGAATAACACTTGTAAGACTTGCTTTGTCTGTTTATCTCAAGTTGTTTGTCATTTTTGTGGTTAAGATGTGAACAGATGCTGTGAGTTATTGCCCATCTAATGTTTTTAATGCAGTTTTGGAAATTCCTTTTGACAGCCTACATTCATTCCAATCAGATAATGGGCTGGGGCGAGAAAGCTATTGAGATCCGGTCAGTGGAAACAGGACATTTGGATGGAGTATTTATGCATAAGCGAGCTCAAAGGTTAAAGTTTCTATGTGAAAGAAATGATAAGGTAAATCCGTTTCAACATTTGCATTAGTGTTTGCATTTTAAGAGACCACCAGGTACCTGTGAAACCTTCATTTTCCTCTATACTGATTTGAATCACATCTGTGTTAAACAATCAATATTCTCTTGAAATGGCATTATTTGGTTTGATTCATGTGAACCCTCAAAATATATTATTTGCATATTTAAAAAGACATTAAAACTTCTAAGAATTTCTTGTAAACTCTTAGCAACTTTTGTGGCCTGCAGGCCTTATGCTGACTCAGCAGACACCCCAAATTCTCCTACACATTGGGAGAGTTGGCCCATCGTTAATCACTCACAGTGGGTCAGCTTCACACTCCACTTTGAGACTTTTCACAAAGTCACTATGGGGAACCCAACCCATCACATTATATTCACCTTTAAATGTAAAACATTTGACACGGAGAAATACAAACTTTTAAAAAAATGTCACCCATTCCTTAAGAAATGCTCAGTCGCAAACTCAACTAGTGCCATGTCCTGTGTCATTCCAGCCATGTTTCTTCTGAAGTGTCATAGGGGGACTGTTTTGCAGTGAAATTGGTGGCGTCCGTCTGGCATGATCAGTCACCTCGGAAGGGTACTCTGCAGCAGTACGGCTTCTCCCTTGCCCTCCCTGTAGACTAACCCAGAGTTTTTAGTCGCTAAGCTGTGCTCATTTGTGAATTTATCCTTTGGGGCTATGGCCAACTTAGAAATGCTGTCCCCAAAGAGCAGGCCTGAAACACCTAGAGTAAAGAATGTGATGGGTTGAACAGATGTACATCTCTTGGTCCATCCTGGTTCCTCAGAGGCCAGACCAGTCTTAGTCCAACCCTGGGGGTGAGTCTAGACTATATTTGACCCTGGCCAGCTACTCTGACCCAGTGCAGTCTGTGTAGACAATAACTGTGGGTGCCAAGGATGGTTCCAGGGCCTTCCCAGAGTATGCCAGGAAATAGACCTGACCCCTATTAAAACTCCAGGCCCAGCCCAGTCTCTGGGGATCGATCGTAAGACTAGGAGTGATCTCGGTATAGATCCTCACACTCCAGTTCCTTGACGACCCGCTCCAGGAAGCCAGTTCTAAGCCATGCCCACACCCTCTGGAGCAGGCAGGGACCACACCAGTATCTGGGGCCCAAGGTTCAGAGCCCAGGGTGCACACAGCCTGGAGAGAACAGCAGCCCTTTCTTCCCCTGCCCCCACCCAGTGTGTTTCCATGGGTCTTCTGTGCTTCCCCATTTTAATTCACTGACCCCAACAGTAGTTATACTTACATATGTAGCATTAGCTGAATGACAAGCATTTCCCCCCAGAACTTCTTACGAAGTTGTTGTTGGGAGAGACAGCATTCTTCTGAAGGAGTTGTGGAAATAAAGTAGCAGAGACTTTACACTAGTGACAAAAGTAAATGCCTTGGACCAAAGTTTGGTGTTGGCTAACTAAGGGCTAAGCCACAGCCCAGAATATTATTTTCCCAGGGCAGTGGTTCACTGACATTCAAGCAAGCAGTAACCCAAATTTTGCTTAGTTGTTTGATAAAATGATTTAACAGACCCAGACCTAATGGACTGTGGTTCTGTTTATTAATGCCATCTCTCCTTTGGCCTAGGATATGCCTGCACCAGCAGACAAGCCAAGAGTTAACTCTTGATATACCAAAGTGAATAAGCATGAAACAACTTACCTTATCTGATCACACTATTTTTTTTTTTAATTTAAAAAACTGATAACTGAAGTTATATAGTAGTCGATAGGTCCAAAATTCTGCCCCTCCCCTGACCTTGGGAATTTGAAAGGATTCTCTAAAGGCCTAAAGTCTGCCCTATCGTCAGTATGGGGGAAAGAAGGGAAGCCTCTATGGTTTTCCAGAGATTAAGGACCTGTTATGTCCTAGGCCCAAAATCTAGCACATTACCGAGCATGAAACTCCCTTTTAAAATATGAGCATCCTCAGGGATGTTGCCAATCAAGATATAGCCCCTCCCATGTTCCTGAAGGCCCGTACCATAATACATAACAGTCACAATCAAAGTAATCAAGTCAGGAGTGTGTACAGAGGATGCACTGTATTCAAAGGCACTTTTATAAACACCAGCCATTGAGTCTTAAGAGCTAACACATGGCAAGGATAGGACATGTGAGAGGAAATGGATGGACGGTTGAAGAAAAGAGGAAAAGAAACCATGCAGTTGAACTAACTTCTTTTTAATTTCAAACAGGTATTTTTTGCATCCGTGCGATCTGGAGGAAGTAGCCAAGTGTTTTTCATGACCCTCAACAGAAATTCCATGATGAACTGGTAACAGAAGAGCACTTGGCACTTATCTTCATGGCGTTGTTTCTAATTAAAAAGAACATAACTCATGTGGACTTATGCCAGTCTAGAGGCAGAATCAGAAGGCTTGGTTGAACATACCGCTTTCCCCTTTTCTTCTCCCCCAACCCGTCCTAGTACAGTCCACAGTCCATCTTTCAGTGTTGCAGCCTGGTTGAGAAGGTGAGAAAAAGGTAGCAGGAATTTCCAGGAGATCCCCAAGAATGCTGCGTTGTTTGTGGACAAAGATGGACCATGTGCCCTTCGGAGTTAGGGATAGAAACAAATATTGTGTGCTCTTATGATTAAGCTGTGTTATGGTGGGTTTTGAGTTTTGTTTTTGTTTTGTTTTTCTACCTTTTTTCTTTACCCCCTTACTTTGTAAGAATGGGGAGAGAGTGCATACTGAAAAGATGAGTCTGTTTTTAATTCTGTCTGCCTGCTAGCTATAACTATACAATATGTTGTAAAGTTTCCAATTTCAAATGGTGAGAGACAGCACAATAAATGTACCTTATCTCCTTACACTGAAGGCCATAATTGCATAGTGGGGTAATTTTAGAACTCTTTTGCCTTCACCAACCCAAAGGTTGCTTTTTGATAGCAACTGGCTAATGAATTTTTAAAAGAGAAGAAAAATACTAGTTTTCCCCTCTTTGGGGAAATAGATTTTAAATGGCTAAACTACTAGCCTTAGACTAATAAAATCAACTACCATTTTTGTGAGTCTGACAGGCCCTATTTTTATATGGCCCTGTGCAGAATGGAATGTGTTGAATGGGATAGTAGTGCCATTGAGTTGAGTAGGCTCTAGCGATTGAGGGACTCTGTAACACAACTTTCCCTCAGCTATTATGCAACAGATCAGGGCAAAAGATGGGATGACTGACGGGGTTGGACAAAAAGAGCTCCTGGGAAACAAACTAAAAAAAAAAAAATTTATATATTATATCCATATATATATATATATATATATATATATATATATATACACACACACATTCTTTTTTTAATGCACAAAGCCTCTAGCTAAGAGGTCACTGGCTTTGGGCTTCATTAGGAGTGAGACTGTTGAGTTCTTTCTGGGAATTGGGGAACGAATGACATCCAGACTCTGGTCATTCCCAGCTTTCTCCTGAGGGTGCCACTTTCTCAAGATGAAAACTGTGACTGAAAAAATAATAATAATAAATGTTTCTGAGCTGCCTGTGTTCTCTCTGGGTTGGTGAGAGAAGGGACTAGACTACTAAGCCTGCCTGAGACACAGCAGGCATCATTGGTTCAGAGTTTATAGAACTTAAAAGCAAGGCTTTGGCCAGAATTCTGAGACCCTAATCATTTTCCCTTCCTCCAAATTACCCAACATACGGTAAACAACATTTGTGCAGAGATATGTATGTATTTAGTTCAGGTTGACTTGTGTCCTTATAAACTCTTACTCGGATGATTTTGAACTTTGACGTGACTGTCTGGGTTTTTTTTTTTCCAAAGCTACAAGCATGGCCGCCTGTGGTATCGAGGTGTTGCAAAACGATATGTGTTGCGCTTCCTGTTTTAACCTACCTCGTTTCGTTTGTTTTGTTTCACTGTTCATCGCAGCAGTGTTATCTCCAGGAGACATATAGAGAGCTCAACTGGCAATCTCAGGTGTATTTCATACTTTTTAAACAAAACAGTAGTTGACCAAATTGTTCTTCAAAAAATTTTTTAAAAATCCAACTTCAACAAAAACCAATGCGACTTGTTTCTGGAGAAAGCAATTACTGTAAACAGATTTTTTTATTTTTTAAAGTCTGTGATCCTACTGATTTTTGCCTAAATACATTAGCAGCTGATGTACTATTAATGAGAACGAAATATACGTTAGGAAAATGGAGCCAATTCAATCTGGTGGTTTGGGTAAAAGGGGGACAGGCAGGGGAATTATTGCAATTTCTGAAGTAGGTGATTATGGCCCTCCTGTAGTGGTAGTTATCATAGCATCATTTGCATTTGAAACAGGTAACACACAGTAATGGAATTGGGGATTACCTTCAGGCGATCACTGAGATGTCCTCATCATGGTCCCTTTAGCTCTCAAAAGCAATGAAATCCTCCCGTTCTCATTTTTACTGCTATGGCTCTGCTGATGAACAATACTGTCTTCACAAATTCCATGCAACAAATTCAGCAATAACTTTTTGGATTGAATTTAGCAACTACTGTAATTGGATGCTGATGTGGACAAAATATATTGATTTGGGTCTCATCCCCAAATGTGATTGCCACCAGCTCTTTATATCGCTGCTGTGGTATCTTAAACCAGAAGCTTCTTTAAATTATGTTGCAAACTGATCTTTGTTTTTATGTTATGTTTTGTTTTGATTTCTAAGTGATGAGTTCGAAACACACAGCTTTAAATGATTTTTTTATTGTGGGATTTTGGGTACAGTTAAGAAATAAAAGGGAATCATTGTGTTTAAACATAAGGTAGTTTGTGAATGTATTTTTTAAAATCTAGAGTCATTGAAACAAAACTCATAAAAACAATATTAATGCAGTCTTGTTTACAGTATGTACAGTGACATAACATAGACCATGAGCTTTTTCTGGTGCCAACAATAAAACACAGACGTTAAACATCAAGCCATGCCTTTCTATATTTTTGTACAAATAGTTTACATGGAGTACAAGGCAAAAGTAAATTTAAAAGGGCCCCTAACAAAGCTGTGTTCCGTAACAGATATCTAAAAACTTCCTTGTAGCTTTTATCTTCAAAAATACATTCTCTTCCATCAGGACAGGCCCCAGGCCTCACACACTGAGACCCCGATCGTGCTGAGTATTTCAGACTATTATGGCTCATAGCAATTCCCAGTTTTCTGATTTGCTTATTTTCTTTCTTCCTTCCTTTTTTTTTTTTTTATGGTGGGAGGAGGGCTGTGCTTTTCATCCATCTTAATAGCACCCTAGTAAAAATTTCTTTAATTTTGAAACTAATTAGTTTCAGTGTTTAGTTTTAGTTCTTCCCAGAGGGGATTTTGTTTATGGAATTGGCTCATTTTATTTTTGTTGTTCTACAAAGTGAAACTGAGCCCTTGCCCCAAAGTAAGTTTCGCGAGATCTTTTCAGTACTTACTGCTCTAAATTGATAATCATACTGTAAAATCCGTGGAGCCTGCCCAAACCATAGTCTTGGTTCAGGTTCTGACAGGTGACCATCATTCTGGGGTGCCAGTGAGGGGGAAAATAGTGTGGATTCCCGCGTCCATACTGCAGAAACAGAAGACCTCTAAGATCTCCATTCGAATGGTGAGCGTTCTCCCCAGGCCAGTTACACCCCGGCCATTGCCACTGCACAGAGTATGAATGCAAACAGCTTGCACTAAGTTCCACACAGAATCAATGGCTCTGGTTATATAGATGACACTATTTTTCTTGAAGACTTAAATGATGCTTCAAGAAGACCTACAGCTATTTCAACAGTATAGATCAAGGTCCAGATGAAATCCCACAAGGTCACCTGGACAGGGACTCCATTTTTCTAATACAATGGCATTGCTTTCTAAGATACCATTTCTTACATACTTGGCATCAAGTACATATTTTTAAAAAGCATCTTCATTCCTGGTTGTCAAGACCTACTAACAGTTTTCTGTCTGCTCTTGTGACTCATTGGTCATTGGTGTCTCTGGTCCCTCTTGTGCGGTAGATTAAACAGAGATGTAAAATTCAGGTCGGAGCCCTTTTGGTTTTGTCCACTGCCAGACAAAGAAGTGCCTGAAGTCTGACCTCCCATTCCATGAAGTTAAATAAAAGGGAGGGGGGTTCTTTATTATTATGTGTACCAGTTCTTGTCACTGTATTCTGGAAATGTGGAAGAGCTCTTTGTGTCGATAGTGTGTGCTGTCCTTGGAAGTCTGCTTGAACAGGCATCACTGCATTTGTGCTGATCGCTTTAAGATATGAAATGTGCTACCTTATTTTTAAGAAAGAAAAAAAAATTTTTTTAACCCACTGGAGGAAAACAGGAGAATATCCACAACACACTGGTAACAATTCTGAATCATCTTCCCAAGCCCCTGATGTTCCCAAATCCTTTCTGATACTAAGTTCTGGCCCTCTCAACAGTTTCTGTGAATGATCAATTACCTTTTAGTTCATTCCTCAAAAATCTGAATCTGACCAAATCAAATGAAGCATAACAAACAAATCTATAACTGGTCTCCCTTGAGACTACATAGCTACAATGTAAAAATCCAAAAATCTAAATGTGGTTTCATTTACCTGCTAATATTTCTCAAATGCCACTACATTTTGGCTTTGATGAGTATAGTAGTATCAGGAACCCTAAGGTATGCTTTCCTTTCATGGGCCTCAAAATGGTATAAACTGAACTCTTCTCAGAAGCCCCAGCAAAGAAGAAAATCCCTTGAGAACTTTCAGGTTCAAACCTGACCATTTGTACATTTCTACCAAGCATTTTCCAAGTGTTGTTTGAGTTCCATACTGTATCATTGTTCTGGGAATTTTTCCACAGGCAATAAGAAGATTCAAAAAAATGGCATAGTGTTAAACTGTATGGGACCCTAACTCTCTGCTGCGAACTTTATTGTAGGCCTGCCATTCCAGGAAGTGCCAGAATGCGGCAAAACTAAAATCCCCACAGAAGTGTGTTTTTAAACAGAAGTCCCTGGATACGTTTTTTGAGATATTTTAAATTTAGATCAAAATCTTGGACTCTGTGTCCACGAGGCCAAACATTTGGATGAAGACTAAGCAACACAGTTAGAAATAGAAATGTTCTAAAGATTACAGAGTTTTGGCTTTGCATAGGTATCTTCAAACTAACTCAACTCCTCGCATGAGGATTTGGTTTTGATGGTTTGTTTTTACCATCAGTGGGTGGCATCACACTACTGAGCCTGAGCAAAGGCTGGTGGAGAGGTGAGTTTTTGTTTCCAGCAGTGGGTCATTATGTGTACATAGCAAATGTCCATGCCCCAGTTGCCCCTTCCTCTTAATCTCTTACTCTGGGGTTAGTGTGGAGGAATAGTAATACTGTATCATGCTTTGTATAAAAACCTCAGTTATTACCCTGAATCAGAATTTCAACTGTTAGGTGACAGCAAGAAATCACAGCAAGGGGAAAAAAAAAATGACAGCTCGGATGAACTTTAAAATTGGATGTTGTGAAACTATTCTTGTGCATTTTAGCGTTCTTATTTACAATGTCAGCAGAACCGTAGAGATGCCAAGTTTACAAGATTGGGAAGGGAGACTGTCATTCTGCTATGCCTACAAGTGTCTACATTGTTGAAATCTTCAGTTTTCTAAAGTGTTTCACATTGTCAAAAATATGCTCAAACTGGGTAAGTCTTACCTGTGTTAAGGTATAAAAGAAAATATTCTTGGCATATTTTCTAGTCTGAACCTTTTGGGTACTTTCCAGTATTTCTTTCCCGCATACAAAAAGCCTTCAGTTTTTGTGCATAGTTGTTCTGAGCAATAGTTAGAAATGATTTGGTGGGTTCTAAGCCAGGGTTTTCCCATAGAGTCACTGCCATGCCTTGGGATATATTATGTTATCTCTGTCAAAATGTGAGTAATAAAGCATTAATAGTTGCAGGATGCCTGCTTGTTCCTCATTGCCACTTCCAGGCTATTCTCCGTCCCTCCTAAACACCCAACGCTTTGAAACTCTTGCCATCAACCTACAAAGTCCCTACTTACCTTCCAGCCCTCCCTCACAGTGCTTAAGTATTTTCAGGTTTTGACTCACCGTCACCAGCTCCAACACCACCCCTCCTCAACGCTTGGTGAATTCAATATCCACTTGGACAAGCCTGTAAATACCCGGGTTCCTCAGTTTCCTGGTCTTGTCCAGTGAAACATATTACCAATTACTACACTTAATTCAAAGTGGATGGCTCCTCCTATTTGCTCTGGGTAGCTCCCCGGCAACCTCCCCTAATAAAGGCCACTGGCCCAACAATTCCTTCCCTCTCCTGATTCACCATTTTCCCTCATCCCACTGGAGGATTTCATGACATTCATGCTGCTATCTCTTATTTTACGAACACTCACCTTGACCACCTTAATCTACCATCTTATTTATCTGCTCCCCTTCACAGCAAAACTCCTCAGAGGGAATTATGTATACTTACTGTCTTCAGCAACCCCTCCCTTGGTCTCTTGCACCAACTTAAATCAGGCTTTCATCCCCACCATAATAGCTATTGCTGAGAAAAATGTGATCTCCATGCTGTTAAATGCAATGGTTAGGTTTCTGGCTTTATGCTTTTGACTTCGCTGCGGCCTTGAACACAGTGTATAAAAACTTCCTGAAATACTTCCTCAGCTCTGGAATATCCCTCCTGTTCTCTCATGTCTCTAGCCATTCTTTCTTGGTCTCCATTGCCAAGTTCCTGGAGTGCCCAGCCCTGAACATTCCCTCTCTAAATGATCTTTTCCAGTGTTGGGACTCTATCCACTGAAACACCCACATTTTTGACTCCAGCTCTAACCTCTTTCCTGAATGCCAGAGTTCTATGTCTAACTTCCTACTTGATATCTTCACTTGGGTGTGTAGTTGTGATCTCCAACTCAACAGGTCCAAAACTAAACTATTTTGCACCCCACCCACCATTCTACTCCCATCACATATGTCCTATGTCAGTAAACAACTCCATTCTTCCAGACCGGAAAATCTTATAGTTACCTTTAAATTTTCTTTTAAATACCACATATAATCCATGGGGGGAAGGGGGATTTGTTTTTCCTTGCTTCAGAATATATCCACAATCCATGGATATATGAGTCCATGCTACATCTTGCCTGGGATGACACTTTTTTTTTTTTTTTAAGATTTTATTTATTTGACAGACAGAGATCACAAGTAGGCAGGGAGGCAGGCAGAGAGAGGGGGGGAAGCAGGCTCCTCGCTGAGCAGAGAGCCCGATGCAGGGCTCAATCCCAGGACCCTGAGATCATGACCTGAGCCGAAGGCAGAGGCTTAACCCACTGAGCCCACCCAGGTGGTGCCCCAACACTTTTAAAAACATACACAGGTTATGGCACTTTTCTGCTCAGGTCAGTAATGTCTTCCCAACTCCCATTCCTTATACTCTCTCTAAAGCCCTCATAAATCTGACCAATCCTTTGCCCCATCTCCAACAACTACTACCACTTCTCTGACCTCATCTACTGTCTCTCTAGTTCATTTGCTCCAACACACTGCCCTTGCTTTATCCAGAACACTCTTGAAGAGTGCTCTTGTCTCAGGGTCTTAGCCCTGCTTCCTCTGTCTGGACATCTCTTCTCCCACACCTCCGCATGACTTGCTCCTCCTTTCCTTTAGGTCCCTACACAAATATTCCTTTACTGTCAGAGACATATACAATCTGTAATTGCTCCCTCATTTTCTGCTTTATTGCTTTTCATAGAGCTTATCAGTATCTACTTTGGTCATTGGCCTAGCTCCAATCCTTTGTAGAACAGCTGACAAACAGTAGATGTATTTATCGGATGAATTAATGAAGGAAGGAAAATAAACAATAACAGAGTTCTGGCATTGAAAAAAGCTATAGAACTATATGCTCATTTTACTTCAACATCAAAACAATAAGCTGTGTCCAAAGTTCATATCATAAAAGCACTAGAGTTTGCCTTCATGTAGAGAACAGAAAACCCTATGATTTTCTTTTCTGGAAGGCTACTGTGGATGGAAAACACCTGACTGTGATCCTGGCTGTACTTTCTCCATTAATCGTCTTCACAGGCCAAGCTGCAGGGCGAGACTGTCATACAGAACCTGGAGAAAAGCAGCATTTCAAAACTCACATTTATACAGATAATGATCTGTCTCAAGCTACTGGTACTGCAGAGTTATTGGAATGGGAAGAGGATTCTACATTTTGTTTCCTGTTCTAAATGTTTAAAAATGACAACCTTTTCTTTTTCCTAAAACAAGAAATAAACAACAGGAAATGTATCCCCCTGCCCAAGGCAGCTTCAAGAAAACCTAACGACGTTTGGGTCTTATCATTTGTCCAAGCGACAGGAGTCCCGAGGCTTGCCCGGGCAGCTCTAACATCTGTATATATCCAGTGCCACTGGGTGCTGTTGCATGGTCTCATTTAGGAAACTGAAACGTGCCTTCTGATGAATGTATTGTTTCACGCAGTCTTGTAAAGGGCACAACTTGTAGTTTTGATCTGTTCCATCATGTATTTTCCTGCTCACTTAATAAAAGAAACATTTAAAAATAAAGGAAAAGGATGATGAAGTGACATAATATGAAGCACTATAACAATGAAATAACTTTTTTGCTCTTTTATTATTATCTGTGTCTTTTCACAAATCTGTCAAGATGAAGGATAATGTGTAATTCATCCTAAATAGCCAGGGTCGAGGTTTTGATCAACCTTTTCCAGGACCAAAGCCACCTGGGGATTCCATGGTGCTTAGCTGCAGATTCCTGAAGTTCTTTGCAAAATAAACAAGTCACCGGGGTTTCAGTTACAGATGGAGCATGTGAAACAGATCCTGGGGAATGCCCAAGGTGTTACTGTAAAAAGAGCTTTCCATAATTTATGTGAAAAAGCATTTTGGAGTTTGGTTTTCTTTAAAACTGAATATCACCAGCCTCAATGTATTCTCATATTTCTGTAAGCAACTAAGTCCAAGTTCTGTGACAACCACAGTGTGACAGGGGGTCACCTCTCCCCTCCCCAGAATCGTCATCCTGGTTTCCAGAATTCAAAGTTAATTTATCAGAGGATGTCATGAAAATATGGATTAGCAACATTATTGTATGACCAGATTTTTCAGCCCTATACCCAGTGCTCCATGATCTCAGGTTATCTTGTATTACTAACCTCCCTTAGTAAAGTAGATGACAGTTGGAAGATCAAAGAAGTTAGAACCAGAAGGCATCCCTGGAGCAGGAAGAATCAGCATAGCCTTCAGATTAACCTGAAGGAGAGGGCTCCTTCCTCACTAGAACAGCCGTTCATAATCGAAGGCCCATAACCCAGAGCATGCCAAAGTTAGCACCAGTCCAAGGCAAAATGATTAGAATGGACAACATAGTGAGTTCTCCCTAAAGCTCACTCAAAGACACTCTTATCTGGAGACAACGTGCTTTGATCGTATAGTGATAAGATGTATTTGAGAACTGATGCTGATAATATGTTCATTTTATTAAATGTTCAAGTTTGGGTTTGGGGAGTGGGAATGGAGTTGGTCTTGGGAGTTCTGGGGGTGTTTGGGGGCAGTGGTTAGTTTTTGTTTTTACCCATGGTTCTAGTCTGGCAAAATTAATAGTTGTCAGCCTTTCTGCAGGTCCTCACGAGATTTGGGCTTGAATTAGGGAGGCTTTGGTTTTGTTTTCCAAATTTTTCTGCTTAGTAAAATCCCCCAAAAAGGTGATAATGACTGCTCCAGAGTACTTATAAAAGTCCAGATCTTTTTTCAGTATAGAAATGTACTAACCATCTCAAAAATCGATGGGATAAATATTTTTAAATGCATGGGGGGAACCAGCATATTCCAGCACCAGGAGCAAAGCAGATGCTCCCCCTGGTGTCCGTGATTCAGACTTACAGTGCTGGCTTCATCAAAGTAAAGCAGCGGTGGTTAAACTGAGGCAGAAATCAGGCCACTCCCACGGGCTGCTGTGCCGTCACAGAAGGGACATTCTGTGAGGGGGAAGACACCGCAAAACACGGATGTTATCAGCTAACTGCATCCCAGCCACCTATCAGCCTGTGGTTCCCAATCTTCTCAAATATGATGACCTCCATCATAACCATAACAAGAAACTGAAAAGCAGCAAGAAGTTCAATAACACTTTCAAATGAAGCTGCATTTTGCAAGTCATGTTCATCTGAAAAAAGTACTAAGATGTATGAATCATTTGTTTAGTCTACGAACAATGTTTGGTATACACATGGGTTACTGGACCCCTTGTTATATAGTTCCACATCCTAAGCCCCGCTGAGGTCCCTGATCCATAATTTGGAAAATTTAACTGTAAACATTTTCCCTAGGAACCCCCATTTGCGCCCTTGTTTTGTTTTATGGCAATGTTTGATGTGGACATGTTAATGGTCATTGGTTTCGTTCATCTTAATTAAGGCTGCTCTTCTCACCTTTGGGTGTAAGAGAACTAAGAAAATATCATCATAGTATTTTTATATTTTTGCCTGTTTATAAGCCATCTTATTTCTTTAAGTATTCGCGGCATCTATGATCAGACTTTTGACAAGCCAGGAAAGCAAACCCAGCTCTCGCCACCAGGGTGAAGAAAAGCAAAGTAGCCATTGATTGTGAGTTGCCTCTTACATGGCAGGCACCACACTGGCTGCTGAGACAGAAACAGCTGAGGGAGAAGGAATCCCTGCCCTAAGGAGCTGCAGTCCCCTTTTGCTACAGGGGAGATGGGGACGGCAGGGGAGGCTACAACTGGGCACAGAGTTGATACCACAACAGCAGAGCCTAGCATTTGATAAAGGAAGGCAGGGACTGCTATGGGACTGAAGAGTAGGGTTACAGAGGACTTTCAGGAGGAGGTGGCCCTACCAGACTATGGGACAGGAATAGGGAGGGAGACGTTACAGTTGGAGGGAGCAGCTTGTACAAAGAAACAGAGGAATGAAGAGCATGTGGGCACAGTGAAGGACAAGTAGTTCGGCACAGACGGAGAAGGTGCTGGTGCCGCAGGAAAAGCCATCAGTGGACTATGCCCATTCTCTGACACCCGCCCCAGGGCTTTCCAGATCCGGATTCAGCCAGCTGCCTGCCCCTCGTGGGCAATGCTTGGGGAATGAATCACATCATCAGTTAGGAATGCCGGTGATTCCTGTGTGTTGGTGGCAGGAGCCCTTTGAACGGATCCTTTTCTGCATGTAATTCCGTGCATTCTTGGACTTGCTGTCTGTAGGACTAAGCCCCCCGATTTCCTCACTAAACACCAGCTTTGAAGCATGAAGCTGTGCCGTGGCCCTACTAGCCCAAATTCTCCTGATAGTAAGAATCACCTGCATGTCTATTACTAAGGCAGACTTCTGGATCACCCACTCTGCCGTAAACAGGACTCTAATTTTGATGTTCCCGAACCACCTCTGATGCCACACTTTGAAAAACATTACATTTCTGAGCTTTTTCTTCTCCCCCTGTGAACAACGCTGCATGCTTTCCGCATAGCAAGTGTGTCCAAAAACCACGCCTTTTTGAGGTTATGCAGGCCTCCAGTCTCATCTTTTGGCCCAAGTAGGGCTTTGAGAAGAGAGGGTTGCCCAGAGGCTGCTGTGCCCAAACACCTGGAACCGGCTCGCTGAGCACGGACCTCCCTGGGCGGTCAGCGCCCGGCTGGCTCGACACCCCCGGACGCACACTCCTGCGACAGCCCAGAACCTCCCATTTCTTTCCTGCGTGCTGTCCGCCTGTCTCAAATCTTCAAGTCTCCATTCATTCTTACCATCCCTTTTATTGTCTCTTAGATAGTGGTTGTGATAAAAATTTTTTTATTACTACTTATTTAGTTCAATACTTCTCTCTTTGATAACCAAATTCTAATTTCTTTTGACCTAGCTATTTACTTTGCTCCTTTTTAGCCTTTTCCTTTTATTTGGCCACTGTCTCCATTTCTGCATCTTTGTGATTTTAAATTCTTCTTACTTTGTTCTTCTCCTTCTTTGAATCTTTTTATGATTAAATGTCTGCATTCACTTTTGCATGTCGTTTTTAACTTTTTCCTGTTTTATTAGCATTTTATCTATATGCTTTGTCTGCATTTTGTTCTTTTTTTTACTCTTAATTTATCGGTTTCTTGGTTTGCTTTATTGGTTTTGTCTATTCTATGTCCTACTCATTGTTTAATTCATTATAATTATTTTCCATCATATTTAAAATTTTTTCTCCCTAACTTTAATTTTAGTTTAGAACTCATTCTATTTAATCCCCTCACTTTGTAAAGGGGGACGCTGAAATCCAAAGAGTTAGAAATGGTAAGATCTTAGGTAGGCAAAGAAGCCTGCTCTTTTGGTTACTGGTCTAGTGCTCTGTCTACCAAACCACTGTAATAACAATGACTGGGCGAATAAGACCCTTCTTTCAAATAAAGAACACCTGAGTAGCACCTTTTCAAAGAGAATTTAGTTCCTCAGACATGAGAGTGGAGACTGATTCAGTGTCAGTGATCACTCAGGGAGAAAGTTGCTACTTGGCCTTTAACGAAAAGGACATGTGAAAATCAAGTGAAAAGGGGAAAGCTGGGAAGTGGGACTTTATTCCTAAACTACTTGGAAGAACAGACTCTGAAGCCAATACAATACGTGACCCTAGGTAAACACAGTTCTCCAAGCATCTGTGTTCTTAGCTGTAACAAGGGGATGATAAGACCATTCCTGCCCACCTCATAGCCGCGCCATGTTGATCACATCAGGTCACAGATGGAAAACCTCTTTGTAAATTTTGTGCATAGCTGTTTTTATAATGACCATAAAATTCACAAGAAAGGTTAGAGGAATCACTACATAAAAAGAATACCATTGTTGCTTTTTAAAGGTGTGTATCTATTTATTTAAAGAGGGAAAGAATAGGGGCACCTGGGGTGGCTTGATCCCGTTAAGCTTAAGCATCTGAACTTGAACACTGGGAGTGATCTCAGGGTCCTAGTATTGGGCTCTGCGCTCAGCAGGTTGTCTGCTTGTCCCTCTTCCTCTGGCCTTCCTCTCCCCTCTCCCCACCCTTCTGCTCTGTCTTTCAAATAGATATATAAAATCTTAAAAAAAAAAAGAAAGAAAAGAAAAAAGAGGGAAAGAATAAGGTGCCTATGCCACTCAATACCCAAAATCATAGTTTTCCCTCTTCCTCCTTTAAAAAAAATTACTTTTTATTGACTTTCTATTGTTTTTTGCACATTTCCATCTGGTGCTCTTGGGTTTATATTCCTGCATTATATGCATGCATTGGCCTGCTTCATTCCCTAAGCTTTGACGGTTAAGAAAAAAATTAATATAACTCCACTATGATGAGAGCTACTTTTTAAGAAAGTCTGTCTTTAGACTCACATTTAGCCTCAACAACCAAGCAGTAGCTTCTGTGGCAATCCCGTAATTTCTTCCCTGATGTATTCTGTACATCTCCATTCCCATAAACATTCCAGCTACAGTCTTTGTTGAAGTTAACAATGACAATCAGGGAAAAAAATTACCTTGTACATCTGGTATTTGAGATTTTTAAAATTTCATTACTCAATAAACTTTTCAGACCACAACCTTTTAGGGCCGCGGCATATGGAGCCGTTATCTCCGAGGCAGAGCTGGCTCTGCTGTGCGAGTTAATGGATTAAAATGCTAAGTGAATTCTCACTGGCGAGCAGTCTGTGAGTAAGGGCCATGGGTGAGTCAGGTTGGCTGCTAAATGATGAGGACAAAGGATCAGGGATGTTTGAGTGTTAGGCCTCCTCTTGGAAGGGGCCAGAATCATCAGAAATGAACTAGAATAACATTTGGCGCTCAAGACTCTTGCCTGTGGGAACACTCGGACCATCTCTTTGCCCTTTAGTGGAAAGCCATCAGCAAGGAACCTAGTCGTCCCCTCTGCCGTTATCTTACACGCCTCGAAAGGAGAAAATTGCATACCTGCAAGGGACTTAGATCCTCACTCCCCAGAGACCAGAACTGAGTGGCTCAAGGTGGCCTGAAGGACTGCAGCAGCAACAGAAGGAGGTTTGTCTCCAGACTCCAAGGACGGCAGTCCCTCCTGTCCACCAGGAGGGAAAACACAAGCTGTTTTTCTGACCCTCTTCACCCTTTTCCCACCGGTGGCAAAATAAAGGCAATGGCTTTGTTGTGTGGCAACGGAGCCCCCCTGTAAGGTTTGGCTAGAATCTGGCAGTTGGGTCAGGGTAAGAGAGATGGGTGCCTGTGCTCTCGCTGTAGCAAAGCAGAGCGATTTCTTCCTCCAGATCAGCAGAGGCCACCTGAAGATAGTTTGGGAAAAAAGAAGAAAAAAGGGGGAGGGAGGGTGAGAGGAAAGGCAGAGACATGGCCTCAGGGCAGACTCCCCCCTGTAAGAGGAGACTGTACCCACCGCAAAGGAGGGCTCCATTCTGAGGCTGCCTTGCACATCCCTAGCGGCCCATAGGATTGTTCCCAAGACTGGGGAAACTGAATCATCTACTGCACAGAGGCACTGAAGCACGAACCTTCAATTTTGATATGCTGGTTCGAGTCACTGAAGACAAATAAAACCTGCTTCCTCTTCCCACCAACCATCAAAAAGTGCTTCACCAAATCTAGTTGCCTCGCTCAAAGAAAGGAGGTGATTTCAAGTTGCAAGGGAGAGGAATTAGATTTGCTTTTATGTTTGCCGGTCTTGCCGCTGTCTCTCAAACGTCTCTAAGGAGATGCCAGAAGCCCACATTTGGTGTCTGAAAGCACTAGAGATTTTTCTGGTGGGAATGGGACCAATAATGGGGCCAATAATCGGAGCCTGGCTGTGTCTCTTAGAGATCTGCAAGACAAAGGAGGACCTGGGTCAACAACTTGCTCACCACCAAGTTGCTCCATCTGCTTGTGACAGTGCATTCCTGGAACTCCTCTGTGTCGGGTAAACAGCTGTCACGAGAACCATTTCTCCCTTACGCTGCTCCTTTTATTGGTGACCTATTGGTCAACAACACAGAGTAACATTGTTTGTTAAACCTCAATGATGACCTCATGATCTTTGCTCCCACTTTTTTATGTCAACCTCATAAGCCTCCCTTAGCGCCCTGCAAATTAGCAGCAAATGTCATTGAAGGCAATGATAGAAAATACTACAAACACTGTCTGAAAATGATTAACCCACGAACATTAGAGAGACACAAGCTCATAACGGAAAGATGTCCTGCGGAGTGTTGTGGCCATTTAGACATCCTTGATTGGAAACTGGTTAGGAACAGAGAATTTTAATGAAGTTAATTTAAACTGAGATGACTGAAAAATCGCAAACAAAAATTTTCTACATGCAGCAGCACCATTCAATTGGACTGAATTAATTTGGGACAGTGCTCACTGGAAAATTGCCATAGATGTGCACCTGTCAAAGGAATTTGCCACAGATTGTCAAACCTTCGTGACATGAATGGCACGAATTCAGGGGACTGCCCCCTCAGTAGGCCTCTTGCTCGTTTAATAAGAGCTGTCCTCATTGCCAAATATCATGAGCTCCAGTTAGAAGAAAGAGCAAAAAGGTGGGAATGGTGCCTGGACTTGTACGAGCTACTGGGTAGCTTTACATCTGGTACCTGTAACTCCCAATGTGGGTCATTGTGAGGCTATTAAGGTCACTGCGTCTGTCCAAGAGGTTTAACAGTCATAGCCCCAGTGCCCAGGGATATTTCCTCTGCCCTCCACTTGCTAGCCAGGGGTCTGCCTTTAGGATAGGGTCAAGAGGTCCCACAGGCCTCTGGTATATCTGGGTTTGTCACCTTAGATTGTCTGAGTCTCTCTGGGTAACCACTGAGCTAGCAGTAGAGTCCACTCATTCCTTCTGATCCATTATACAAATCCATCGAATTGACTTAATTACAGATAAGATTCAAGGAAGGAAAAGAAAAGGAATAAAGGAAACAGGCCAATGCATTGGCTGCCACAGACAGAACTGGCACCAATAATTTACCCCATGTTCTTCCCTTTTAATCACAGCACAGGACAATATCCTTAAGCTCCTAGCAGTTCCCTCCGACCCCCTCAGCCATGGGTGTGGCTGGAGATAGAGACCATGACTGCACTGGGACCATGTCTTGACCTCCTTAGACCCCTGCCATTCCAGGGAAAGTCCAAGAAGTCATTTTGAATTCCAGAGCATGCAAACAGGAACAATATACCAGACTCAGCAGGCCTGGCTGTAGACCTGGACTCCACTCTTTTTAGTGTTCTCTCTCTATCCTCTTCCACCCATTGTGCTACCCAGCCCCAACTCACACTACTGTCTGTCAGAGAAACACCAACTCTTTACCAAACCCCTTCCCTTGAGTCTATCACATCAGAACTCAGGCTTTAGTGCTCATTGGCTTTTTTATTCCAAAGATCTGCTCTAAGATATAAGGATCTGATGTTACTGGCCCAATTACTTTACATGGCTTATGGACACAAAGTTTAATTAAGGTTTGAATCTGAAACAGTTTTGTGGTCACTAAATTATCTCTAAATTGTTTATTAAAATTCTTTAGTGCCTTCAAAATTAAACCATTTCAATGCTTGACTTCAATACATTCCATGAAGTCCTTATTTTATGTTTCACAAAGAAAAATACCATAAGGATTCTTATTATACGGAGATTCTCCATGCAGTAGATGACTCTCTATTTAGATTATGCATAGAAACAAAAGAAGGAGCATGTTTTCCATGATAATAGTTTTGTAGTTTAAACAACTGTTTGCTCCTTTCCTTAATGATCAAGAATCTGGCTGTTAGTTGCTGAATAACTTAAGACATACGGCACATGAATGTAGAGGGCACCAAACATTCACTGTGGTACAGATCATATGATGACAACCTTTATAAATGGCTTCCAGACCATAACAAAGATAGTGAGATAGAGCAGAAGGATCAGAAGCAAAAAATCTGGGTTCAAATGGAACCCTAATACTACCTAATAATGTGACCTTGAACAAATCACCAAACTACTTTTGAATACCAGGCTCATTGTTTATAAAATGAGAACAATAATAATACCTACTTCAGAGGGGTATTGTGAAAACTCCGTAAGATTATATTCATTATAGGGGTGCCTGGGTGGCTCAGTCAGTTAAACGTCTGCCTTTGGCTCAGGTCATGAACTCCGGGTCCTGAATAGAGCCCTGAATCAGGCTTCCCACTCATTGGGGAGTCTGCTTCTCTCTCTTACTTTCTCTCTGCCCTTCCCCACTGCTTGTTCTCTCTCTCTCAAATAAATAAAATCTTTAAGAAAAGATTATATTCATTGTAAATGTGAAAAGTAATGAGATTATTAGTTATGAGAACCATCAATGACACAACCATACACAAATGAACATGGTTCTAGCAATCAACTTCAATGGAACTACACGGAATCTCAAAGACTTGTACCTTCATGAATTTCTCATGTACCATATGTGGGCACACCGAAGTGCGTGTGGATGAGAGATGCAGGACTGTTGTATTTCACATCACTTCATCTTAATTGTTATAGTTGTAAACCTCCTACTTTTCTTGAAATAAATCTATAGGTTCCCTTAAAAGTAAATCCACGTCCCCAATCTTAGCAGGAAAGTGAGAGTCCACAGGGTTTGCAGTGGCTAGAAGTCGCAGGACTGACTCAAGTTCACCCAGATTCACCATCCTGTCACTGGGCCCTCAGCTGTCCCCTTTAGCCCTTCGGTGTGGGCACTGACCCATCTCTTAGCTCCCCTAGAGTTTCTAGAGGGTTGGAGATGACAGATAGAAAACACACAGTGAGTAACATACAACTAGACAATCTAGATTACAAGTTATGATCAGTTTTCCAGAATCTATAGGCCTAGAACTATCCTCAGATAATACCAGGAAAAGAAAATGTTCTCAGTCAATTCTTGCCTTTAAACCCCTCAGATTTTTTCTTTCTTTCCTTCTAGGGTTTGTCGGTTCTAGAAGAACTCAAAACAAACAACCCACCATTTACTTATGACTTACATTTTCTCTGGCAATACAAATCCCTGGTCCTGTATTGTGAAATCATTTAGAATTGGGTCATGGCTACCCGCCTTATAAGAAGTAGCCTCTCCAGGTTGTCACAGATCCTACCCTACATCTCTCTCTGTTCTCTTTGATGTAGAGGCCAAGTGTCAGATGCCATTCATCACTGTATGTGTGTTGCTGTTTTTCCCCATATAAAGTGGGAAATGAGATAAAATGTCTCTCACAAAAAGAAGAAAACAAAAGCTAGGCAAAGGGAACTGTGTTTTCAGAAAATTAGACAAAAGCATATTCCTTTGAAAAACTGAAGAATATGTGTATCTGTGTTGAAAAGATATAATGTGTAGAACTTTTCATTTATGTTACCTGCCCCACCCTGTTAAGCGCTTGTTTGCCAACCTTTTTGAAAGTTCTATTAGCTGTGGGATTGTGTTTATTTTCTTTCCAGTTGTCATTAGAACCTATAAGCACTACTCCCTCAAAAGTGTTCATTAAATATCTGTGACTGCTACAGTGGTTATTCACTGTTCTGATGTATTTGTTAACACATTTGTTAATTTCCCACCTTATCAACCATAGGGTGTCATTTGGAAAAATTCGAGGTGCTCTAAAGAGAGGTTCTAAAATTTGGATCCCAATACCTCTAAGAATATAAACTCTAGGAAGACAGGAATCTTATCTGATTAGTTCACTATTCCCTCCAGTTCTGGCACATAAAATATAATCTATACACATTTTTTGAACATCTTTGCCTCTGATTAGCAGTGGAAGCTTGAGATAGATCCTTCAATGCTTTGAGCCTCAGTCTTCTCACCTGTAAATGAAAATACTGTCTTACTCAAATGGTGTTACAGGGATGAAGTGAAAATTGTGTAAAATTTTGAACTATGGCAGGTGTTCAGTAGTTTAGAAAGAGGGGATAGGAATTTGGTTATTGATTACTGTTTTAATTCCTATTTCTTTTGTGAAGCTGCCTCTTGGCTTGATGGCTATTTTCTAAAGGTTAAGGATAGCTTAAACAATGAATTTTGGAACACTGAAAAAAATTAAATTTTTAAAAATAGATATGAAATTCTAGGAATCCAGAGATTTAAAAAAATTATGGCCAAAAAAAAGAATAATATAAAGATCTTTCATTGTCAGACAAACACTGCAGTGGGAGGATGCTAAGGTCCTGTGGGCTCTTCCAAGGTTTAAAGCTGTCCATCAGTAACCCCTTAGTGGGAAGGCCACACTAATAGTTACCCAAGTTTTCTCCCTTTCTCTCTGAATGGGCAAGAGATGATGTTTTTGGACTGCTTCCTGGAACTAATTCTAAGTATCATTGATTATAAAGAGAATAAATAGTTATTTAAATAAATAATAATTTATAATAACCACTAGAATTGCAATATTTTGATCAGAGTCAGGAAATTCTTGAAATATCGTCATCATCCCTTGAAACCCAATGTCCTTACTGAAAATCTTCAAAATGAAGGTGCCCTTTAATGAAATGTAGCATATGTTCAGTAATAAATAATAAAAACATTAATAATAATAGCAGCAAATACTTATTATGGGCCTGGAACTATTCTAAGCATTCCAGGTCCATGTAGTAACTTCTTTAATCTTTACCCATCCAATGAGAGAAGTACTGTTATGTGCCCCATTTTACAGATGAGGCAACCACGACACAGAAAATTTAAGTAACTTTTCCAAGGTCATATAGCTAAACATGATGAAACTGTGATTCAAACTTAGTCTACTCCAGATGTAAGGTAGGAAGGGAATCTGGCAAATTGTGTATATTGCCTAATTATGAATTAATCAACAAATATAATACTCCCAGAAAAGCCTAAAATTAATAAGTCAGTCTTTTAGGAGCACCTAACTGTGGGAATGTTAATATTATTCTGGGGCCCGGGAATACAACTGTGGGCATGACAGACAGAGTCTGTCCCTCAAGGATTTTGTATTGTATTGGAGGGAGACTAAAAGTAAACATGGAAACTAATAAATAAGGTGAGTTTAGGTATTAACAAATGCAATGAACAAATTATAATAGGGTAATTATGTTAATAAGTGAAAGGAGGGAAGATGCTGTTTTAGTTAAGGTTGTCAGGGCAAGTGGGTGGCTGGAAGTAGATTGGGGGAGGAAGCAGGTGGATGTGGGAGGGACATATCTGAATTGAGAACTAAATTAAGAGAAGGAGGCATCCATCCTGAGAACAGTGTTCCAGACAGAAAGAAGCTAGCCTAATGGGCTCAGAAAACATGGTGGTTGTTGCAAAATGAACAAGTTGAAGGTGGAGGAGATGTTTAAAAAATAAGCAAAGATGGGACGCCTGGGTGGCTCAGTTGGTTAAGCAGCTGCCTTCGGCTCAGGTCATGATCCCAGTGTCCTGGGATCGAGTCCCGCATCGGGCTCCTTGCTCAGCAGGGAGCCTGCTTCTCCCTCTGCCTCTGCCTGCCATTCTGTCTGCCTGTGCTTGCTCTCTCTCCCTCTCTCTCTCTCTGACAAATAAATAAATAAAATCTTTAAAAAAAAATAAAAAAAATTTTAAAAAAAATAAAAAAAATAAAAAATAAGCAAAGAATCAAATCATGCAGGCCTTTTAGGTAAGGAGCTTTAATTTATTTTCCTTTAAATGGAAAGCAACTGGAGCATTTTAAACTGGGAAATGTCTTCTGACTTTTTATTTCTTAAATATTTATTTATTTTTAAAGTGGATACTGAGCCCCAAAGCCTCATTAGCATAAAATGGCATATTTGAGGATAGGAAGGTAACAAATCAAGATTCCTGCTTAATTATGATAAAATTCAGATTGTACCTATTAGACACATGAAGATAAGCAGAGTAAGCCCTTAATAACCAATTGTCTAAAGCTTGAAGAGAGATAGTTTTGAGCCTACATTTATCTACCTCCTTAGCTCATTTTTTTCCCCCAATATCTCACCCCAAATATGATGAGCCAAAGTACAGGCATGAAAAAGAGCAACTTCTCAACTCCAGTATTGATGAAATAAGAAAAAAAAAAACAAAAGAGCGGGAAGACTTGAAGTTCCTGCAAGGGAAAGTTAAGTTAAATGCCATAAATTTTTTTGTTTTGTTTAAATTGGCTTGACTTCATCTTTTGTTTATTTCTTTGTTCTGTGTTTGTTTTATAATTAATTAATTTTCTTTCCCTAAAGCTTTTTAAAAGTGGAACAAGCCCTTTGCAACCAGGAAGATGAGGTAGACATAGTTTTTCCTATTCCCCCTGCTAAGTACAATTAAAAATCCTGGACATTAATATAAAACATATAAGAAGACAATAGAAGGTGGAGAATAGAGGGCTAACTGGCTAGAAACCTCAGGATCTGAAAAATGGCAGTGGGCAAATTCCACTGTCTCATATATTCTTGATTTGGAATGAAGAAGTCAGCAACCCAGAAACGCCAGTGGGTACAAACAAGCAAAAACAAAGTTCTTCAAAAACCTGCTCTCTCTATCCAAAGGACAAGAAAAAGGAAAACTTGGTAAGGCAAAAAACCCTTTTGGATAGTAACTGCTTTTTTCCAGCCTGTCACCACAGAAAAAATTGTGGTCACAACCCAAATGTTGCCATCAAAGACTGAGTAGGAGTCTAGACCGCCACCATTTTGAGGCTCTAACAAAAAACCCCAACATCTCTACCAGAATGATGTCAAAAAAAGGCCAAATAGGGGGCAGAACTTTTATCCATACTTTTTTTGAGACTCCCCTTCATCAGCATCAGTGGAAATCATGTGGGGACTCTAGACTCTCCCCCCTACCTGAAATAACAATGCCCCCCTTCCTGCTAGAGTACTGTCAGAGGATTCGTAGTGCAGAGATAGGAATTTTACCTTGCCTATTAGTAAGGAGGTCATCCCCAGCCTGGTGTCAATGGAGACCACTAGGGAGTAGGAAATCTCACCTCTGCCCAGCATGAATGAAGAACTCTCCCACTACTTTGAGTGTCAATGTAGGTTGAATGAGCAACATGGACTTCTACCTTTACTTCGCAATAACAGATAACTCCATAATTATCACTGTAGACTCTAACAATAATTGATAGAAAAGCTAGACCAAAGAGCTAGGAGAACTCAACAACATCACCAACCAATAAGCTGTAATCAATACTGAGTAATCATTACACCCAATAACAGCAGAATAGAGACAACTTTCAAGTGCTCATGGAACATATACCAAGATAAAACATATATCCTGGGCTACAACACAAACCTAAACAAACTTAAATGAAGTGAAACCATACAGAGTGTTTTTTCTGACTACAGTGGAATCAATCTGGAAATCAATAAGAGAGAGAGAAAAAAATTCCCCACACTTGGAAAACAAACAATAAATTTCTAAAATAACTCATGGGTCGGGCACCTGGGTGGCTCAGTGGGTTAAGCCGCTGCCTTCGGCTCAGGTCATGATCTCAGGGTCCTGGGATTGAGTCCCGCATCGGGCTCTCTGCTCAGCAGGGAGCCTGCTTCCCTTCCTCTCTCTCTGCCTGCCTCTCTGCCTACTTGTGATCTCTGTCTGTCAAATAAATAAATAAAATCTTTAAAATAAAATAAAATAAAATAACTCATGGGTCAAAGAGAAATTCTCAAGGGACATTAAAAAAAATATAGTGAACAGAACGAAAATTGAAATGCAGCATGTCGAAATTTTTAAAGCAGGGATGAGAAGGAATAATATGGCAAAATTCCTATTTAGGAAGGAAGAAAATTCCTCAAAGCAATCAGTTAATCTCCCATTTCAATAACCTAGAAACAGAATACCAGAATAAACCCAAAGCAAACGGAAGGAAGAAACTAATAATGATAAGAGCAGAAACTGATAAAATTGAAAACAGAAAAATACAGAAAATCAATAAATAAAGATCTACTTCTTTGAAAAAAATCAATAAGATTTACAAACCTCTAGGAAGACTGACAAAAAAAGAGAAGACAAAAATTATCAATATCAGGAATGAAACAAGATATATCACTATAAACCATACAGACATAAAAAGTATAATAAGGGAATACTAGGAAAGACATAAATTTGACAAGTTAGATGAAATATACCACTTCCTTAAAAAGCACAAACTGCCACAACTCATCCATTATGAAATAGATCATTTGAATCATCTTGTAACTACTGAGGAAATTGAATCTATAATTTAAAACCTCCCAAAAAGAAATCTCCAGACCCACACTGTTTCATTGGAGAATCCTACCAAACATCATTTTTATACAATCCTTTTCAGAAAACTGAAGAAAAAAGATGATTTTTATGAAGCTAATATTACCCTGAGAGCAAAACCAGAAAAAGAAGGTACAAAAAAGAAAACTCTAGCATTTTGCATAAATATTGACATAAAAATCCTTAACGAAATACTGAACAATAGAACTCAATAACATATATAAAAAATATTATACTCTATGACCAAGTGGGGAATATTCCAGAGAAATAATTCTGATTCAACATTTGAAAATCATTCAGTGTAATCCACCATATTAACAGACTGAAGAAGAAAAATATCTCTGATCATACCAATTGATGCCAAAAAAACCCCACAGTTGATAAAATTCAATACCAATTCATGATTTTTTAAAAAGTCCTAGGAAAACAGGAATGCAAGAACTTCCTCCTGATAAAGAGAATCTAGAGAAAACCCAGAACTAACATTATACTTAATCGTGAGAGACTAATCCTTTCCCCTATGATCAAGAACAAGGCAAGGATATCCATGTATATCACTCTGACTCATCACAGTGCTTGAAGTTGTTGCCAGTGTCATAAGTTAAGAAAAGGAAATAAACGACATATAGATTATAATGTAACACATAAAACTCTCCTTATTTCCAGGTGACATGATTGTCTACCTAGGTAAGTCCAAGAAATCTACTAAAAACTCCTAGATCCAGCAAGTGAGTTCAACAAGGTCGTAGGATATATGATGAACACACAAAAATAACACACACAAAACAGACAATCATATAAAAAAAATGGGCAGAAGATATGAACAGACACTTCTCCAATGAAGACATACAAATGGCTATCAGACACATGAAAAAATGTTCATCATCACTAGCCATCAGGGAGATTCAAATTAAAACCACATTGAGATACCACCTTACACCACTTTGAATGGCCAAAATTAGCAAGACAGGAAACAACATGTGTTGGAGAGGATGTGGAGAAAGGGGAACCCTCTTACACTGTTGATGGGAATGCAAGTTGGTGCAGCCACTTTGGAAAACAGTGTGGAGATTCCTCAAGAAATTAAAAATAGAGCTTCCCTATGACCCTGCAATTGCATTACTGGGTATTTACCCCAAAGATACAGATGTAATGAAAAGAAGGGCCATCTGTATCCCAATGTTTATAGCAGAAATGGCCACGGTCGCCAAACTGTGGAAAGAACCAAGATGCCCTTCAACGGACGAATGGATAAGGAAGATGTGGTCCATATATACTATGGAGTATTATGCCTCCATCAGAAAGGATGAATACCCAACTTTTGTAGCAACATGGACGGGACTGGAAGAGATTATGCTGAGTGAAATAAGTCAAGCAGAGAGAGTCAATTATCATATGGTTTCACTTATTTGTGGAGCATAACAAATAGCTTGGTGGACAAAGGGAGATAGAGAGGAGAAGGGAGTTGAGGGAAATTGGAAGGGGAGGTGAACCATGAGAGACTATGGACTCTGAAAAACAATCTGAGGGTTTTGAAGGAGCAGGGGATGGGAGGTTGGGGGAACCAGGTGGTGGGTATTAGAGAGGGCTCGGATTGCATGGAGCACTGGGTGTGGTGCAAAAACAATGAATACTGTTATGTTGAAAAGAAATTTAAAAAAATTAAATATACTTCTATATTCTAGCAACAAACACATGGACACTAAAATTAAAAATAAAATACTATTAAAAAATACAATACTATTTATAATCACTGAGAAAAATAAGTATAAATCATACAAAACATGTATAAGATTTATATGCTGAAAATTATACCTATAAAAGAAATCAAAGATTCAAATAAAAGAAGAGCATGTTGATGGATTGGAAGATTCAACATGGTAAAGATAACAATTGTTCCCAAACTGATGTACACATTTAATGGAATTCCCATCAAAATCCCAGCAAGGAGTTTTTGTAAATATACATGAAATTATTCTAAATTTCATACGGAAAGATAAAGGAACTACAGGTTTCAGAAAGAAGAATAAAGTGGAAGGAATCAGTCTACTGATTTCAAGACTTATATAGTTATAGTAATCAATATTCTGTGTTACTGGTAGAGACACAGACACGTATATAAATGGAACAGAACAGAAAACCCAGAAATAAATCCACATAAATATGCTCAACTGATTTTTGTCAAAGGTGCAGAAGCAATTTTTTTAATTTATTTTTTTTAAATATTTTATTTATTTGACAGACAGAGATCACAAGTAGGCAGAGAGGCAGGCAGAGCGAGAGGAGGAAGCAGGCTCTGTGCTGTGAGCAGAGAGCCCGATGCGGGGCTGGATCCCAGGACCCTGGGATCATGACCCGAGCCGAAGGCAGAGGCTTAACCCACTGAGCCACCCAGGCGCCCCCGTACAGAAGCAGTTTAATGGAGGAATGATACATGTTCAGTAAATGGTGCTGAACCAATTGGACATCCATCCGTAGGCAAATATGAACTTTAGGTCTCACACTCTACAAAAACAACACAGTTGATCACAGACTTAATTATAAATTATAAAATAATAACTTTTAGGGAAAAAAATGATATAGAAGAAAATGTTCAGAAAAATAAAGAAGAAAATCTTCAGGATGTAGGACTAGACAAAAAGTAAGACTTGTTACCAAAAGAACAATCCATAAAAAGAAAACTTGGCAAATTGGTCTTAAGCAAAATTAAAATTTTTTGCTCCATGAAAGACCCTGTTAGGATGGAAAGACTAGCTAGAAAGTGCGAGGAAATATTTGCCAGCCACTTACCCAATAAATCACAATAGTTAAAATATATAAGAAGCTGTCAAAAGCCAACAGAAAACACATACATACACATGTAAACAAAGAAAAACAATAATCCAATTAGAAGATGAGCAAAAGGCAGGAAGAGATTTCACTAAAAAGCATATGTGGATGTCAAATAAGTAAATGATAATATTCAACATCACTAACCATTAAAGAAATGCAAAAAATAAGAAACAAGCACTGACAAGGATATGGAGAAAAAGGAACACTTATGACTGTTGGTGTGAATGTAAACTGGTGCAGCCGCTCTGGAAAACAGTATGAAAGTTTCTCAGAAAATTAAAAGTAGAAATACCATAATCTCTATTCATTCCACTTCTGAGTATTTACCCAGGGAAAACACTAACTTGAATAGATATATGTACCCCTATGTTTACTGCAGGATTATTTACAATAGCCAAGACATGGAAGCAACCTCATTATCTACCAATAGATGAAAGTATAAGGAAAATGTGGTGTATATCCATAATGGAATATTACACAGCCATAAAAAGTATTTAATTGTGCCATTTGAGGCAACATGGATGGACCTAGAGAGTATTATGCTAAGTGAAATAAGTCAGACTGAGAAAGACAAATACCATATGATTCTACTCATAAATGTAATCGTTTTTAAAAATGAACAATCAAAAAAAACAGAATCAGAACAATCAATACAGAGAACAAACTGATGGTTGTCAGAAGGAAGAAAGGTGGTGGGTTGGACAAAATGGGTAAAGGGGAGAGGGAGATCTAGGACTCCACTTATGAAATGAGTAAGTCATGGGAATGAAAAGTAGAACATAATGAGTACAATGATATTTTAATAGTGATGTAACAGGACAGAGTAGCAATATTTGTGATGAACCTAGCATAATTTATAAACCTGTCATCTCATTAACTTCCACTCCTGAAACTAATGTAATATTTTGTGTCAGCTATACTAAAAAAAAGAAAAGTAACAGTCTCATGAAAAGAAATTAAATCTGAACATGTTGTTCTTTTAAATAAATTAACTTTGTTAAATTAAAAAACAAAAAATGCACAATAAAATTATAAGGAGATAGCACTATACACCTTTCAGCATGGCTAAATTAAGAAATAGTGCTGATATCAAGTGATGAGGATGCAGAGAACCTGGCTAACTCTTACGCTGCTGATAGGAATATAAAATAGAACTTTCTTAAAAACGAAACATGCAACTACTAAATGGGCCAGCAACTGTACTCATGGACATTTATTCCAGAGGAAAGACATGTTCACACAAAAAAAGTTTTGTTTTTGTTTTCTGTTTACATGAATGTTTACAGAAGTTGTATTTGGAATAGCCAAAAACTGGAAACAACCCCCATGTCCTCAAAGGTAAGTGGTTTAACAAACTGTGGTACAGCCACACCCTGAACTGCTACTCAGCAATAAAAACCAACAAACTATTGATAATGTAACAACCTGTATGCATCTCGAGAAAATTATACTGAGCAAAAAAGGCAATCTCAAATATTATGTGCTGCGACAATTAGTTTGAAATGTTAAATTGTCAGGTCCACTGTACCCAGATATTTGGTCAAACGCTATTCTGAATGTTTCGAGGGGAATGCTTTGGATGAGACTTATATTTAAATTGGTGGACTTTAAGTGAAGTAGATTGTCTTCCAGCATGTGGTTGGGTCTCGTCCAATCAGCTGATGGTCTGATAGACCAAAAGGCTGACCTCCCCAGTGTAAGAGGGAATTCTCAAGCCTTTGGACTTGAACTGCAACTCTTTCCTGAGTCCCCAGCCTGGCAGTCTCCCTCATCAGAATTTGGACTCACCGACCCTCCACAATCATGTGAGGCAATTCCCTAAAATAAATCTTTTTTTCTCATATTCTCATCTGTATACATACATCCTATTTGTTCTATTTCTCTGGAGAACAATGACCAATAAACATACTAGCTAATTTCATTTATATTATGTTCTTTAAATGACAAAATTATAGGAATGGAGGAAAGATTTGTGGTTGCCACGTTGGGAGTCAGCAAGAGTAAGAGGGAAGTAGGTGTGGCCATACAAGGGCAACATGAGGGATCCTTGTGGCAATGGGAATGTTCTGTATCTTGACTACAGATGTGAATATCCTGTGATATTATACTGTAGTTTTACAGGATGTTACATTGGGGGAAACTGGGTAAGGGGTATATGGGAATTCTGTGTTACTTCTTACAACTACACGTGAAACTAAAATTATTTTTAAAAAGTTTAACTTTGAAAAAGTAAATATATATGTATTTTGATTATTTTATTGCAATCCTCCTTGAGGTCTGGGAGATGAGCTTAGATGATCACTCAGATGAATAAAGCATCCAGCACCTGTAACATTAAATAACGTCCATTCTCCCAATTTAACAAGCCAGAAACCTATCTTCCATTCTAAGTTTTCTCTCTCCCAAAACAATTAGGAAAAAGTCCATCTTCATTGCCAAAATATATCTTGAATTTGTTACTTTTCCTTCCCTGCTACCACCATTATTTTTGGTGGTCAATAGCAAGTATGAACTGTTGTAAGAGCCTTGCAATTAATTATGCCTCTCCTCTTTCATGGGTGCCCCCATCCAATCCACCCCTAACTCAAAAGCATGAGTAATCTTAAAACATATAATAGATCGTATCA
The DNA here is from genome assembly GCF_002288905.1 of Enhydra lutris kenyoni. Lineage (NCBI taxonomy): Eukaryota > Metazoa > Chordata > Mammalia > Carnivora > Mustelidae > Enhydra > Enhydra lutris. The sequence continues at coordinate 19,684,089 of NW_019154086.1, forward strand.
CTTCCATGCATAATCCCCTCCACGGAGTTCCCATTACCCTTAGCATGAATCTAAGTTGATTCCCATGGCTCTTCCAGGTCCTGAGTATAGTGGCTATTTCCCCAATAGCATCCCTTGCCACTTTCTCTTGCTCCCTTGCTTTAACCCAACTTCTCTTATTCTTCAACCAAAGATTTTCCCTGCCTTAAGTTTGGCACATACTTCCCCCCTCCACCCCTACTGCCCATTCTTCAGGTATCAAGGAAAAAGACAAGTCTTCAAAGAACATTTTTCTGAACATGTTTTTCTAAAGTGGGCACACCCTGTTGGTCTCTTCCTCAGTACGCATTTTGTTTCTTTTATAGAATGTAAGCCCCATAAGAGCAGAGACCTATCTGTTCCGTTCCCTGTTGTAATTGATGCCTAGAAAAATGCAGTGCAAATACTGCATTTATTAAATGTTAAATCAATAAATGTCCAATGCCAGCTTTAAACTCCTCTTCCCCCATTGCAAGAAAGCACGCGGCAACTCTTCTTGAACTTCCTTCATTTATTAAATAAATACTTACTGGGTGCCTACTATGCACCAGGCACTCTCACAGGCACGGGAACGAACAAAATGAGCAAGGTCTCCACATTCATGGGACTTAGATATGGTGGGGAAAGTGGAACATAATAAATAATAGACAAGTAAATAATACAATAAAATTTAATTAAAATAATTTTAATATTTAAATAATTAAATCTTTTGTTATTATTAATACAATGTTACAGATAACAATTATATCATTATAATTATTATTCATTGATTTATTATTTAAATATTTAATGTTTAATGTTTTAATTATAAAATATTAGTAAACAAAATTTCAAGCATAAGTGCTATGAAGAAAATAAAGCAGAGTAACAGGATTGAGAATGAGTTGGAAGGGATAGGTGATATCCACATTAAGAAGCCTGGTTAGAGAGTCTGAGCTGTCCTCTGAATGCAGAGGTGCCAGCCACATACAAATCTGGGACAGACAGCTCTAGGCAGAGGCCAATGGGGTACAAAGGTGCTGGGCCTGGAACATGTTAAACAAGTCTGAGGCCAGTGTAGCTGAGCAGAGGAGGAGAGGAGCGGGACAGAGGTCTCAGCATCAACGAATGAATGTTACACCAAATCTGCCTCTCCCGAAACAGTAAAGAATGTAGGTTTCCTTCTGAGGGTAACTGGGAATCCTCTGGATAGTTTTAAGCAAAAGGGGTTATGGTCTGGTTTAATTTTTAAAATCATTGTTGGCTCTTCTGTCAAAAGGGGCTGTAGGGTAGGAATGGGGCTAGGGAGGCCAGGTAGTTAAGTCAGGACAGATGCTGGTGGCTTGGAGGAGAGAGTACCTAGAGAGGGTGAGAAGAGGCAAGCTATGAGGGCAAATCTCACTCAGAAATCTTTTAAAGAATCTTTTTTTTTTTTTTTAATGTTATTTATTTATTTGACAGAGAGAGATCACAAGTAGATGGAGAGGCAGGCAGAGAGAGAGAGGGAAGCGGGCTTCCTGCCGAGCAGAGAGCCCGATGTGGGACTCGATCCCAGGACCCCGAGATCACGACCTGAGCCGAAGGCAGCGGCCTAACCCACTGAGCCACCTAGGCGCCCCTCACTCAGAAATCTTAAAATACACTGGAGTTCCTCGGGGACAAGGAGTTTCCAGTACTCCCTTGCGCTCCTACTTGGCCCAGTTTGAACTTACTTGATTTGGTTTCCCCCGAGATGCCTTTGCATTACCTGCCCCAACGAGAGAGCATGCTGGGATCGCTGGTTTTCTTTCTTCCCTTTTATAGAAATAAGCTTACGTCTGGTGTTACAGAAAAGAAGAAGAATGAAAAAAGAAGGGGCTCTTTTCTATACTTGGAAACTCTCACCACCTAGAGCTATTGCTATCTATTAGGAAGATTAAATTAATCAAGATATAATCAAAATCTGACCTAACGGGTTTACGGTGTGAAGCCTCAAGAACAACCACACAGAACCGGTTTCACCCCACCCAGCCCAGATCTCCTGGTGATTCTGTGCATGGAAGCACCTCTCTGAGCGGCCCCCAGCAAGAGCAAAACACAAAAACCTGACTTTATCACAGCCAGGGAAACACGAAGATGCTTCCGTGCAATCGGACCCGCAGCTCCTCCGGGCGCACGGCCAACTCTCCGGAGAGGCCGAAATGAAACTGCAGTCCTCCCAGGGCTCAAATCCACCGACGCAATCACCGCGGCTGACTCCGTCCACCCCCACCCCGACAACTTAAGCCCGTCCCTTCCTTCGTGGTGCAGAAATCACTCATTCGCGGGCAGGAGCGGAACGAGGGAGGACTGGCGAAACCAGAGGAAGCTGGTCTGGGGGATCAAGGTCCTGCGTCTGTCCGGGTCAGCTACAGCGCTCTCAGCGAGAGGAGGCGGGCAGCTCCCAGCACGCACGCGCAGCCCCAACCGGGAGCGAGAAGTTAAAGGCTCACCGGACCCCACGCCGCATTCAAGCCCAATTCTGTCTGTCAAAAGGAAGATTCAAAAAACAAGGTTGGCACAAATCAGAAGGTAACTCATTTTTCACAGCCGCCCAAAGACTTTCTTGCAGTGTCAATGGATGGCAGTCCTCCCAGGGCTGGGATTTTCCGTCACTGGGAAATGATTGCTAAGAAATCCTCTTCTCATTGCGGACGCTCTTGAGAAAGGGCTTGCGCATCACCAGCGGAAACTGGCGCCCAGAGCCAGGCGCTGGCTGTGCACTGATGCCAGTGTGGGCTAACTGAGCTAACTTTGCTCCCCAAAGCTTAGCTCTACAACGGATGTTGATGAATGAGTTAATCCATGTAAAATGCTGAGAGCAGCACCTGGCAACAAGCAACACCTCAGTAAAGATTAACTATCACTAATAGTATTCATTAGTGTTTTTCTACTGAGAAAAAAAAAAAACAACAACAACACAACCCTCTATTGAGTGTTTGTGATTCCGTTTGTGTGTTCTTAAACATTATGAACTCCTAAGTGTCTTATTTATCTCATGTATCTCAGAGCCTGGGACTGTGCTGGGCTCAAGTTTGTGGTTTGAGCTGAATTATTTACTCAGCTGGGTTGCTCCACGGAGGTAATAGAAATGAAAGGGCCGTGGGGAAATAAAAGACACATGAAATCAGAGTCTCCTTCACCTCTTCACTTTGTCATAAAAACAAAAACAAAAAACCTCTTCACTTTTTGTCACAAAAACAAAAACAAAAAACCTCTTCACTTTTTGTCACTGTCTGCTTCTTCGTAACATCCCTGGTTTGGGGGGCTGTCTGTTAAGTATCTCCTCTGCTGGGAACTGGTTCCACCTAAGCCTCAGGGGAACCAGTGATAATAGTCACCAAACACAGTTCAAGCTCAACAAATTTTGATACTGTCTGGGCTCCCACAGGGACTGAACATTATAGAGGAGACACAGAAGGGTACAGACTTGGGGTGCCCGGAGTGGCTCAGTCGCTTAAGCCTCTGCCTTTGGCTCAGGTCATGATCCCAGAATCCTGGGATCCACTTACACATCCCCACATCGGGCTCCCTGCTCAGTGGAAAGTCTGCTAGTCCCTTGCTCTCTGCCCTCCCCCCAGCTCGGGCTCTCTCTCGCTTGCTCTCTCTTAAAAAATAAATAAATCTTAAAAAAAGAAGAAGAAGAAGAAGAAGAACAAGAAAGGCACAGACTTAAGCCAAATGAGCAGATACATTTGAGAACTCTACACTCCAACAAGCACCTCTCAACATACACTAAACCAATAATAATAATAGCAAAAACAATAACAACCAACATTTTGCTGGGCACTTACTATGCACTAGGCTAACCACTTTCCTATCATATTTAATCCATATAGCAAAATGAAGTGTGTTCTGTTATTTTCATTTTATTCAGTGAAAAAAACTAAGGCACAGAAAAGGCACTGGGAGCCAATTGCTTAAGGTAATACCACCAGCAAAATTTTGAGATTCAAACCCAAGTTCATGGCTCTCCAAAGCTCATTTGGGTAAACCACTCAAGCCTACAATGGCCTCTGGCCATGCAGCCCAGCTCTACAGCAAAAACACCACAGTACTGGTTCTCTGCAGACAAGAGTGCAGCACTTCTCCCATGTCCCTCGTCTTTGTCACCCCCACAACATGAAATGTCAACCAGCATCTCATCTTCTATAAAAGTCCACAAAGATTTTCTTTTTTCACCTGTCCCTGGTTACTGCCATACTCAACATGTGTTAAAGTGTGACCGTCTCTGGGTTGTGACTTACACCTGAGGGACCTGCTCCCATTTTCTTTTGCTGGTGTACAAGCATTGAAGCCACAAGTCACTAAGGCAAAACATTTATTGATTAGATTCTCCTCAACATTCAGCCTCTGCTGAAATTAGACTTGGACTTTAAAGGTAATGGCCAGCCTGCTTCCTTGCCTTGCTCCTCCTCCTCTAATGTATAACTAGTAGAAAGCCGGAGAAAGGCAGGTGCTGGCCAGTTGCATGGGCCACACTCACCCCAGGACTTGGAATTAAGAGGAGGACTCTCAACCGATAAAATGACAGAAGATAAGGTAAAGCAGCATTATGTTCATTTTAAATTGGCCTGAGGAAATGAACAGGGGGATTTGTTCAATGGTGACCATAGGGAGGATTTGGGGGATGTTGGGTATAGCGACCACAGGTTGAAGCTACTTCTCTTGGCCAACTGATAGTTCATTCAGCTGCTAAAATATATATCATAATCAGGATTATATATCTATTCAGAATTTTAAGGATATTTACTCTGTTTTCTGAACAATCTGTATAACTTTCTCTGAAGAAAATTCTGCATAACCATATTACTGAAGAAATGTGCAAAAAAAGGGTAGATTAACCTGAATCTAACTAATTATGAAAATCGGTCTGAAATTTTTAAAAATGACAATGAATGAAAAACAAGAGATAGAAGGATTGTTCTAGATAAAAGGAGACTAAGAACTAACAACTAAGTGCAAAAAGTGATCTCAGATCAGGAAAGAAGAAAACAGTGTAAGGGACAATATGGGGACAGTTGGGAAATTTTTAAAATGGGCTGTTACATTAGATAATATTAGTATAGCTATTACATTCTTGGATGTGATGATGGTATTGCAATTATGTGGGAGAATGTCTTCATTCTTAGTGAGTATGTGCTCAAGTATTTAGGAATGAAGTGACACTAATATCTGCAACTGATTTTCAAATAATTCCAACCACACTACATACATACCTGTGCATTCCCACACATACATAGTGAAAGTTAACTAGATGTAAATGTCAACCATTCCCGAACACAAGTTATGAAGTGTTCATTGCCCTACTTTTTCAGCTTCTCTGCAGATATGATACTTTCCAAAATAAAAACTTAAAAATGAAAAGGTCATAGGGCTGTCGTTCCCTTTTAAGTTTTCCCTAACCAAACACGCCCACCCCTTCACACAATCACACGAGTAGGTAAATCTGTGGCCCTGTTTGGAGTAGGATATCTGAAGTTCTGATCTGTTGTAACTTACTCTGCTGAGCATTTCAAGTGAGTAAGTGACAAGGCTAGGACAACAGACTTTGTGCTTTGCCAGGTTTGGATTTCGAGTATGCTGGTGCTACTTAACTATTGTGAGACCAAAGTTTATTTAACTGAGCTTGGGTTTTCTATATTGTGACAAAATAAGAACATATGGGGATATAATAAGAGGATATAAGATAAGCAATGCAGGGAGTCTAATAGTTCTTTATAGTCTGGGAATATACAAATGAGCTAATATTTGAGAGACACAGCTGACAAACATTTTAATGTTAATAGTTAAGTATTTATATGATGTATTTTAAAAATAACTAGGACTTCAAGATTTCCTATTATAGCCAAGGATAAAGCTAATGTAGTTAGCATTTTAAAGATGATACAAACGCAAATATTAAGTTAGTAACTATACAGATAGTATATAGATTTGATGAAAATCATTAAGGTAGTGTTCAAATAACTAAAGTATATAAGATATTGCAAAAGGGAAGGTAATGTGCTTACCACAGTGTCTGATACACTGTGAATGCTCAAGCTTCATTTTGAACTACCACTAAATTCCCTTTAGAAATTGTTGTAGGACTTTTCTTGAGAACCAAGGACCTGCCTAACAATGGAAGCCAGAAATAATGAGAATTGATGTAAAGCACGATGTTTCAGCTTTGTAAATCTGCCCAGACTTTGAAAGAAGTGGGGTAAGCATGGAACTGAGGGTTAAGTGACCTGAGTTCTCACACTGAATATGTCCAATAATGCACGGTATAACTCAGACAAAGGATCTGAATTCAGTTTCTTCAAGTGAAAAATGAAGAAATTAGACTAGAATCCTCTGTTCTCTAAGGTCCCTTTCAGCATGAAATTTCTATGGCTTGAGAGGCCCCTGGAGTCTCCCAAAGTTGGGTGCTCCCAAAGTTGGGTGCAAGATCACCTTTAGGTTGGCATTTGGAGCTATGGAGTTTAGAGGAAAGACATCAGCTTCTCCTCCCTACTTAGTCTGTAGCTCCTGAAAATCTGCTTTTTGATTAGAAATGGGAGTTTTAAGAACACCGGCTCTGGGTTCAAACGCTAGAATATCTGTTACCTACTAGCTGTATGGTATTGAGCATATCACTCCATCTTCTATAAGCCCTGGTTTCCTCACCTGCAAAATGGGGATAATTTCTTTTACTTTGTAGTATTGTTGTGAAGATTATTGGTGAGGTATGAAAAGCTGACAGGTAGTTGGTTGACAAGAGAGATAAATGATATGCTAATGTGATTAAAGATGCAGTTGTTTATTAGCCCTTTCATTATAGGAAGACCACACCGTGTATCTTATTTAATCTTTACCATAATCCCATGCATTAACAACCCACTTGCCCAATCTGTGTACTCCCACATTTATCCTGTGGCATGTCTTTCATTAGATGTGGAACCTAGTTTCTCTAACTTAAAATTGTTAAGCTCTAAGCAAAGGTGGTCTTGCTAAGAGTCAGGCTTTATATCTGGTAGCCTATGAAGAGGTGAGAGACAAAGCTTGAAGATCTTCAGCCACTTTGTTAGGTTTGTGGCTTTGGACAAGTTCCTTACCCTTTGTGTACTGATTTTTCCATATGTGACGTGATAACAGTAACTACTACTTAGAGAGTTGTTGAAAGAACAAGCAAACCATTTAGAACTCAGAGCCTGGACAAAGTAAGATCTTAAGTTCTCACTGTTTTCATCAGCTCCCATGTACATAACCTTGAGTCAACTTCTTACACATTAAATTAATGAGCAGAACTGATGGGCTCATTCAGACTTAGCAGTCTTCAGAAATTTCTCCTCTCAGAAACAAAACTCTTCTGTCCAAGCCTAGTACCAAGACACATAGAAGATTGACTATAAATGTTATCTCTTTCCCTTCATGACAGAAAAAGAAAAGATGGAAAGCAAAGAGCCAGTTTAAGGTAAGGTTCAGAGAGGGAAAATAAACCTGAAATAAAACAGAAAGAGAGAAAGAGAGGGAGAGAGGGAGGAAGGAAGATAGGAAGGAAGGAAGGAAGGAAGGAAGGAAGGAAGGAAGGAGGAAGGAGGAAGGAGAAAGGGAAGAAGGAAAGATACAAAGTTTCAGAGACTTCTATATTTGGGATTATCACTTCAGTTCAGAATTGAAGTAACCTTCTTAAAATTGATAACATTGTTCCTTACCTGACCAACTAGGGTAAAATTTCTATCTTAGAAATTAAAGTGGGGAAACTGCAGCCCCCTCCCTGCCCCAGGATGGCAAGACCAAAGCCAACTCTGAAAAAGAAGCCAGGAAGACCATAGGACAAGAACTCTAAGATTTCTAAACATTTAAAAACTCTATTTCCTTCATAGTTCCTTTTTTTTATTATTCCTATAATATGAGAACTTGGTCTTAGGGGCAGCCCCAGAATTGCTACAGTAATGACTTAGAACAACTTGATTAGAAATTAATGAGAAAGGAGCTCCAAAGAACTTCAGTCTTTGAAAATTAAATTTCATTTTTATCAAAGTAATGTAGGAGCAGCTAACACTGTTGTGACTTAGTGTGTGTATCTGGAGAGGCAGGGGAGGGCCAATGAAGCTTATGGGGGAACCAACTCTGCTATGGCCACCACCTTCACCCCTAACTTCCATTTCCATAGCACCTCTGCTCACCATTGGCATGGTGACTAGGTGGATTGTTAAAATAAGGAAGGAAAGAACTATATGATTGTCTGGTGGGGGCAGGAGGAGAGAGCCAGCAGAGAGCAGAAGCCAAGGGATGGAGTGGGAAGGGCAGTCACTAAGACACCAAGTGCTTGGACATTCTGCTACAGGAAGAAAAGGAGATGCAGGGATGAAACCGGGTAAGTATATCATGGCTTGGTAGTGGGAAGGCCATGACGATCTTCTTCAACTGAGCTACAGATGAGCTGTTGAGTAGATTTTTCCTTTTTGTATTTTTGTACAGAAACATCACAAACGTTTTCTGTGGGTAGATGAGGAACAAGGGATTTGTGTGGTGGGTAGTGGCAAAATGCACTTGAAACTGGTGGGTGTTGGTGATTTGGTTTCAGCATTACACTTGGCAAATTCTATGAATATGTGCTCTCTTAGATTTTTTTTATTTAGAAAGATTATGATCCTAGATTTTTAGATGTGCTTGACTTTTGAATGTCTATTTCTGACCATTGAGAAATGCAAAATAACCAATTAATTAAAAGCATATCTCCTGGATCTAAATCATTATTGTACAAGTTACTGGCTGTGAGACCAAAATCTGGTTTAGTTATCTATAAAATAGGGATACTGATGATGCTGTCATGAGAAGTGTCCACTACCTGGTCTTCGGAATGTGTAAATATGTTACTTTAAAAGGCAAAAGGGATTTTACAAATGTCATTAAGATTATGGACCTTGAGATGGGAAGATTAACCTGGATTACCCAGATAGGCCAAATCTAATACCATAAATTCTTCAAAGGGAAGAACTTTTCCGGCTGTAGTCAGGATTAGCAAGACACAATGTGAGGAACGGACCTGCCCATTTCTGGCTATGAAGATGAAGAAAGGGTACCACTATCCAAGGAATGTGGTGGCCTCTAAAGCTGGGAATGGCCCTCACTTTACAGCCAGCACAAAAACACTCCAGCCATGAGGAACAGAATTGTACCATCAATGCAAATTTTCCCCAACAGCCTCCAGAAAGGAACACAGCCTGCCAACATCTCAATTTTAGTGTGGTGAGACTTGTATCAGACTTTTCACCTACAAGAACTGTGAGATAACAAACTTGTGTCATATGTTATAGCTGCAAGAGAAAACTGATACAGTTAAAAGAGATGATCACATAGAGCAATGAATAGCCAAACAGTAGGCAGAAATATTCAGTATTATGCCTTGAAGTTGTGTTTGCATTGCACCTAATATCAGATTGTCTAGACTGTAGTGATGGAGACTAACAGGGAAGTGGGTGGAAGTCTTACCAAGTGCTTCCTGGTCCCTTCACTGCTGCTAATGGTTACTTCCTACAAATAAAATGAAAGGATAAAATTGCCTGTCCTTGAAAACAGCTCAAGGGGAAAAAGGACTTTAGGAGAAACCACCAAGGAAATGGAACACATTTTAGCTGTGGATGCCTGAGGCCCTAGGTATTAGATATCTAGTTACACATTAAAGGATAATTCAAAATCTCTGGTAATCCCATACCATGTAGCATATTGTGTGTGTGTGTGTGTGTGTGTGTGTGTGTGTGTGTGTACGCGCAGGTACATTTTATAGTTAACATACTTTGAATTTATTTGTAATTATTTTATTATGTATATGCATAATGACATATCTCAATATATAATGTATATTATATGAAATATATATGCTTCTTTCATGATATATGATATATATGCTTCTTTTAGGATAATATAATATCATATCTTTGGAGAAAGTTTTAAGTCCTTTCAGGAAGAAAGGTGCTGGGAAGAAAAGCCTACAGTCGTGCCACCTGAAATTAATTCTGAATTACTGGAAAAAGATAGAACAAACCTACAGATTCCCAATTCTCACCGCAGAGATTCCAATCCAGTCATAGGTCTGGGATGAATCCCAGGAAGCTACACCTGTAACGAGCTCTCTAATGAGGATCTGGTTTTAGAACCCCTAGATTCCGTAACTTCAAGGGTCTCAGGCTGGTTCTGTGATTTGTTGATGATGTGAAATTTCTGATCTCTAGCTTTATTAGGGAATGAGGGGACTTGGTTAATAACCTACTTTTCATGCTGGAGTAGGGATTTACAATCATTCCCCCCTACTTAGAGAAAAACTGAAGATCCTATAGGAAAAGTGGTCTGGGTCACATACTCCCTAAACATCAGAGTGAGAACTAGAATTCATGTTGGTATGACTCATTCATTTGTTCAATAAGTTTCTACAATATCCCATGTTATTTATTTAAATTTAAATTATGTAACTATGCAAGAAATCATTTCTTTATAAAATGTCTGACAATATAAATAAAAGAAAAAATACCCATTTATCCCCATTCTTTAGTCTCATATTCCTCCTCAATGGTCATCTTTTTGTTATTTTTTCAAGAAAATATTCTGACTTACATGCAACCTGCACAAATCAAAGAATACTCAGGTTTAAGCCTTCTTAAAAAAGTAATAAGATTACACAGCTTCCTTTGTCACTTAATAAGTCAGTACAAAATGATTGCATTGCTCTTTTTAGCTGCAACATAACATGTTGTATGTATCATGATGTATTTGAATCTATCTGGGTATTTTCCATTGAATGACATTTTGGTTCTTTCTACAATTTTTGCTATCACACACACACACACACACACACACACACACACACACAATGCTGCATCAAATATCCTGATATGAGATTCCATATGGATGATATGATTTCTATAAGATGGTTAGACATGTAATTCTGAGTTGAAGGGAATGAATGTTCTATCCCTTTCTATACTGAGTTTTGTAGCTACATGAAGTTGGAGAGAAAATAACATCCTTCAATCCATAACTCTAGGTTCAACTAGCTGCAAATCTTAGGAATTATCCTCACCAGGATGTTGATGTGGTCATGATAAAGCCTGGCTGATGCCTCTTCTATGAGATTTGAGGTGTTTTTGTACCATAGCAATGCCCAGGACACCTAGGTCTTTGTTACTGGTATCTTTTTATCTCTCCAAATGATATAAATTGACTGGTTTTATCACAGTGGTTTCCTTTGGTCGGTGGCAATTCTAGTCTTCAGTTCTGATTTTTAATCATATATATATATATATATATATATATATAACCAAACATATATATATATATGAAAGGAAAAGGATGTTTGGTTCCTCTCTTGGGAAAAATTGCCCCAAACTTTTTTCAGCTTTATGTAGGGCCTTTGATGAATGCCTCTCACATTCCTGTATGAATGACCCCTGTTGGGAGCATAGGGCACACTGTGAATGAGTACCAAGGAGCAAGAACCAGCCCGTGGAGCCTGCCAGAAGTCCAAGCTGCAGACTGACAGGACGGTAGGTAATGGAAATTGCCTTGTGTTTCCCAGCCCTGTGTTTCATTCCCCACAGATCACCAGGACCTTGGTTTTCACTGTCTTCACTGCTGTACTGGGTTCCTTCCAGTTTGGATATGACATTGGTGTGATCAATGCACCTCAAGAGGCAAGTGAAACGTGTTCAATTCAAATCTCTTTTTTGGCAATTTCTGTCAGTGACTGAAGGATCTGTGTTCCTCAGACACAGAGATAAAGTGTACCCACGTGGGAAATCTAGGGCAGTCCCAGTATTTGTCATGCACCAAGTGCGTGGTTTCAAAGCTGATAACTTGGCCTTGACTCTTCAATAACCCTCACAAAAAAAGAAAGGGCAATAACCGATTCTTGATCTCTGACTCTGCTGTTGCTGAGCTCACAGAAAACTCCAGCCGGAATACACGTGCCTACAGATGTTGTTTTGAAAAACTTAAGAACTTATTGCAGACTTTATTCAGAGCTCCCAGCCATATATGAGTAAAAACATGAATGAAAAATGCTGGGGAATAGGAGGAGGCAATAGAAGGATATATTTCATTTTATGCACAAACTTTTACTGGGCACCAGCTCACTGTGCATCGGGTGCTTTAACACATGTTCTCCCTAGTCTAACCTCCAAAAACCTTATCCCAATTGTAAGCCAGATGAAAGACTTCAGGAGCCCTAACACTAAAAAAGTTCCTATCCTTCCCCCTAATTCTGTCTCTCCTAGCTGGTTCAAAGTAAAATAATATATAACTGCTAAGTAATAGTCAAGAAGTCCAATAAAATTTGGATTTCTCCACGGTAACTATTTGGATGGGTGTTTTTTAAAATATTGCATAATTTCTGTCCTTTGTCTTATTTATTTTGTGCATGCCTACTCTGGTACCCAATGAATAAACAGGAGAAGGATGTTATTTTTCTCAGCTCCCACAGCCTGTAAGTGGGGGAACCAAGACTTCATTCCCTTTGCTCTAAGGCTGTCAGGTCATTTAGGGCAGGTTAGATGTCTTCTTCCCCTTCCTGTCACCAGCGCCAAGCACAGTGATTAGCATAAAGGAGGTGTTCAATACAGTGTTTAGTGAGGAAAGAGAGAGAGAGAGGAGAGAAGCCCTGGGGGTGGGGGAGCGGTGTAAAATGAAGGTACAAGCATTTGTTGGGTGCCCTCTATGAATATATCATATTTCATCTGCTTCCCTTAAACTGTTGGACTCCAAGGAAAATGTGTATTGACCACAGTCTATCACCTGAAAGTGTTGCTCCTTGGGCTCTGGATGGCACATGTTATCACGAGTGTGGTGGTCTTTCCAAGGTTGAGAGAGTTCGATAACAATGCTGGGGGGTCACAGCTTTTTTTTTGTGGGTGATGACAACATGTGCCAATTTAGCAGCCTTCTTGAAATTTGGTTCAGCTTCACCGTAATTTAGAATTAGTAGAGCCTCTTTTTTGGTAGACCTTTTCCCATCCTATTTAAACATCTTCTCCAGGGAAAGAGAAGGAAAATTAGTCAAGCCAGACTTGAAAATAGGGATTCCCCCACTGGCATGAGGCTTGATGCCCTTTCTAGAGCCCCTCTTTCTGTGTTTAACAAGCCCCTTAAACATCATTCTAGAAGAATAGTTGTTCAGCTTCATTTGTGTTTGCTAGGGGGATGACACGTGGCACTATTTTAGGGTTATTTTAAAATCACACCTTTTTATGATTGTGAAAACTACACATACCTGTTATAAAAAATATTTGGAACAAATCACCTATACTTATTCTACCGCACAGAACAAACAGCTGGGAACATTTCAGATATTTCTTTATAGCTTTTTTTCTGTACATACTATCCATGTAGAGTGGTCTGCTAATGAGGCAAATGTCTTGGTCAAACTTCTTTTATCATAAGAGGATATCAATTCCCTTTCCTCACTCAGCTGATTTTACCACATAAGGCTTCGCCCTGACTGGCAGCCTAGAGCAGCTACATTCCAGGTCCTTCTCAGAGGTCCTCTCATGCCACTGAATAGCGACCAAATCAGCACTGAGAGGAAGGACAAGGAAAGAAGCCCAAAGGCTGTGACTTTACTCAATTATACTTGGTAGGACCTTTGCCTCTACTGGAACATGGGATAAACTATGGCTCTGTGAAACTTAGTTTTGAATGTTCATTCTATTACATACCGAAATCTGTGAGGACACAGAGGAAGAAACTCCTTCAGTATCAATCCCTCCGCAGGGGTCACTGAGTTGTTCTTAACTTTGAAATTCATCAATATATGTGATTGATTTCCCCCACTTCTGCTGGCTGCTGGAAGTTTATTGGTAAATTTGTAGCATATTTCTAGCAAGGATGTAGCACCTAATGCTTATATTTGGTATACTAACTTTATTTTTGGCTTCATCTTGTCTTTAGTAATCTTTTTTCTTATAGCCATATGCTTCTATTAGAATATTTACATAAATCAATTTAAACCTTGCTGTGCAGAGGTAGTAACACTGGTGTGAAAATGTACCTTTCTGTCTGCAGAATATTTTCAATTTGAATAACTGCCTGCATTTAAAACTTGGAAGAATTTTACATAAAAACCCAGATTTCTGGCTTCTTTTTTTTAAAAATTAGAGGTCATGCAATACTAGTCTCATATTTGCAGCTTCCTTCTTTAGGTGGGGCAAATGCTCTCCAGTGCTATAATCTTGCCCACTTTCTTTTATATTCTCAATAGTAGAGACAGTAGTTCAGTCTTCTAGTTATCAAGGTTCTCCTTCACTTACTTGTTCCTGCCTAGTTCCTGTGGGCACTGGAATTTGCAACCTCTGTTTTACAGAATATTGTCAACTATAAGTAAATCTGTCCATGATTTTGTGTATAAAACACACATAATTGGGATGACCCTTTTAAACAGCTAACAAACATTCTAAAGGAAAAAAAAAGGTGTATAGAATATTTGAAATGTTGGAGCTATTTTTATTTTATTTCCTCAGGTAATAATATCCCATTATGGATACATTTTGGGTATTCCACTGGATGACCGAAAAGCTATCAACAACTATACTATCAACAGTACAAAGGAAATAACCACAGTCCCATACCTAGGGGATTCAATACCAACACCTTTGGCAGAGGAAGAGACTACAGCATCTACCAGCCTCATCACCATGCTCTGGTCTTTGTCTGTGTCTAGCTTTGCCGTTGGTGGAATGATTGCATCATTCTTTGGTGGGTGGCTAGGAGATCAGCTTGGAAGGTAGGCAAGTTTCATAAATAGGCATAAACATGGGAACTTGAGTATTTGGGGTTTCTAAGACTTTGTTTCGTCTTCCGTTTTGTGGAATAGCTTTAGAGGTTTTTTGGTTTTTTTTTTTCGATTCATGACCTTATGAATTAGGTTTTAGCACAAATAATGGAACAAGCAGTTGCCCTAGTCTGCTTAAATCATGGAGTCATTTATAGCAAAAGTGAGTTTGGTGTGTATTTCTACAGAAATGATTGGATTCTCTAAATTTGTTAGTTTCAAAACATAGTGGGGTGCCTGGATGGCTGTCAGTTGGGTGTCTGACTCTTGATTTTGGCTCGGTCATGATCTCAGGGTCCTGAGACCCAGCAAACCCTCCCCCACCCCCGGCCCATCAGGCTTTGTGTTCAATCAGTCTGCTGGAGATACTCTCCCTTTCCCTTTGCCCCTCCCCTTGCTTCTGCTCCCTCTCTCTCTTTCTCAAATAAATAGATCTTTAAAAAACTTAAAAAAAAATAAAACATATTAAGAAACCACTACACAAATGTTAACTCAGGAACTCAATGGCAGAGCCAAGAGTGAAATTTTTAACCAAGGAATCCATTGTTTGCTTCACCAAATCACTCCATTTCTCAGACATCATTTTTCATTTTCAAATTAGAATTTGGCATTTGGATCAGTCAAGTCCTAAGGTCAAATCAATATCCCCAATTCCAAATTGCCCAATATACTTGGCATGGGCTTTTAGCTGCTGCTACTGGTTTTTCAAAGCCCCAATCAGAGATGAAGCAAGTAGTGTGTCCACTTCTTAGCTCTAATTTTTATCAAGTGTCTTGAATTAAAAATGTCAATAAAAAAAAGTCTCTGGAACTACCTTACACTTAAATTTCATTCACTTTGTCATGTGACATACTAAACTGGGATTCCACCCCCTCACACAGGGAGAGGAAATAAAATGAGAAAATCATGTTTGTTTTTTAGATTTATTTTCTGTTTTGATGCCACCTTTTATTTATTAATTATCCTTTCCTCTGATATAAAAATAAATATGTAAATATGGAAAATTTAGAAAATGCAAAAACCTCTAAAGATATAAATTATATAGGTAACTATTTTAGTAATTCTGGATTACAATCTAATTTTTAAAATTCCTACTTTATTTTTTTTCAAAAGACAAGATTTCACTTTTATTTTTTTTGTTATGTTACATTAGTCACCATACAGTATATCATTCATTTTTGATATAGTGTTCCAGGATTCATCATTTGTGTGTAACACCTCTAAATTATAATTTTATCTCTCATTAAAATTCTGATAATTTCCTCCTCTTGCACTGGAGATTTTATATAATAAAACTATAAGAAGTTTTCTTCAACAATGAGTAGCACTGGGGCACGTGAGTGGCTCAGTCAGTTAAGCCTCTGCCTTTGGCTCAGGTCATGACCCAAGATCAGGATCCAGCCAAGCCCATATCAGGCTCCCTACTCAGGCAGGGAGTCTGCTTCTCCCTCTGCCCTTCACCTAGCTCTCATGTTCTCTCTTACTCTCTCTCTCTCTCTCTCAAATAAATAAAATCTTTTAAAAAATGAGTAGTATAATAACCCAAGTTTTACTCTTGTTCTTATTATTCTTGTTCTTATTATTCCTCTACCATAAAAGATAATAGTCAGTTTCTCACATTTTTATCAATTTGCTGGTACTTAGCTAAACTTAAAAATCAGAATCTGCAAGTTACAGTGTCCATAAACCAACTTTAATTGTTCAAAAAATTTTTAAATCATTTTAATTTGAACCAAATTGGTTTACATAGTAATTAGAAAGTTTTCTAGACTAATTATTTCTAAAATAAATAAAATTAAGCAAAGTTAAATTTTAAAATATGAATCAATCAATTCTTTTAGCAGCTACTAATGTTTTATACTTCTTTCCACCCCTGAAGAAAAAATTTAAGGGGTGCCTGGCTGGCTCATTGGTGGTGTCTGCGACTCTTGGTCTCAGGATCATGAGTTCAAGTCCCAAGGTGGGCATGAGGATAGATAGGATAGATGGATAGATAGACAGATGGAAGGAAGGAAGGAGGGAGGGAAGGAAGGAAGGAAGGAAGGAAGGGGCCCTTGCTCTCATCTTATTTAGAAATGAGATTTTTGACAGGTCCAGTGATGTACTAAAGTATTTAATTCATGTCCTCATGATGGAAACAGGATGCATACCCTCTCAAGTCTTAGAATTTAGCATTAACAATGGTTATACCCCAAAACAATGTCAAATGATCACTTATCAAATGACTTATGGTAAACTAAAACTGAGGCTTCTTCCAAGTCTCAGTAGAAAAATGATTCTCCATGAATAACAAGCACAAAATTAATAATTTTAACATCAAAATGAAGACAAAAGAGTTCAGTCTCTCCTATAAAACTATTTTTCTAGGAAGATTCACTAAGAAATGACATGATTTTTTCTTACTGACCAGGTCATTGCTCTATCAATTAAAAAGAAGTAAATAAAAACTTGTTTTTTCATTACTCCCTTAAAAAAAAGTATTTCCTTACAATAGTGTAGTAGGCAATAAATGTCTGTGGCCATTGTTTTATAGATTTGGCTTCTCAGGGTCAATTTTTCCAGAAGCTGTGCCCTTAAAATTTAATTACTATGATATGGTGGAGGAGACGATGGTCTGTGCAATCCACAGTACCGTAAGCAAAGGAAGGTAGACATAGCCTGCTTTTGAATGCACTTTCTTTTATATAAAAATGGAACTCACTAAAATCAAGCGTTTTAACCTTTGGTTTCACACAGATCAAGCCCCGGCTCTGACACTTAATAGTTGTGTGAAAATGAGCAAGTTACTTAGGTTCTCTAAGATGTTTCCCCAACCATCTACAGTGTAGGAAAAAAATAGTAGCTAACTCATGGGATTCTTGTGAGTTTACATGAGAGCACAGATAGAGGATTTACCACAATGCCTGGTACATAGTAAGCAGGCACTGAATGTAGCCTTACTTTGATGCTGATGGTGATACTGATGCTGATGCTAATGACGAAGACAACTATGAAGACAGTGTTAAACCCTGTGCTAACAGGAGTATTTAGAGCAAAATTTGAAGAAATACTCTTAGAAATGTATTTCTTGGGGCGCCTGGGTGGCTCAGTGGGTTAAAGCCTCTGCTTTCAGCTCAGGTCATGATCCCAGGGTCCTGGGATCGAGCCCCGCATCGGGCTCTCTGCTCTGCAGGGAGCCTGCCTCCACCTCTCTCTCTGCCTGCCTCTCTGCCTACTTGTGATCTCTGTCTGTCAAATAAATAAATAAAATCTTTAAAAAAAAAAAAGAAATGTATTTCTTTTTCCCTGATTTAGTGATTTCAAGTATTTTTGAATTATTTATTCTTGTCCATTTCTCATGTCTGAGCAGAAGTTAAAATCCTTTAGTTTACAAAGTGCTTCAGCATCCATTAGCTGGTAAGGAAGAGGGACTTTAGAGCAACCTGGCATCAAATATACTTTCAGGCTATCTCTTTTAAGAGTTTTTCTCCCTAACAGAATATATTCCCTAACAGAATATATACTACTAGCGAGCTAGTAAGAATTTCTTAAAGTTACTGAATTTGTTTGCTCTCTGTCCTTGAGTAGAGAAAAGGCACTTCACAGAGAAATAGCCCTTTTTCTGCTCTGCAGCTCTGAAACTGGCCAGCTCTAAAACACTGTTTCCCCTCCTTTTGAGTAGTTGACATTCTCCATATGTTGGTTTTCTAGTACTGCTCTAATGAGTTACCATAAACAGTGGCTGAAACAACAGGTATTGCCTAAGAGTTTTCGAGGTCAGAAGCTCAAATTCAGTTTCATTTGCCTGAAGCCAAGGTGTCAGCAGGGCTGGTTCCTGCTGCAGCTTCTGAGAAGAACCCATTTCCAGCTTCTTTTTTTCTGGCCCTTTTCCAGCTTCCAGTGGTCACCATATTGCTTGGCTTGTGGACCTCATTCAATCTGTAAAACACATTACTCCAATCATACTTCTGACATTACATTATCTTCTCCTCCGCCCTCCTCTTATAAGAATACTTGTGATTCCATCATTGGATGGATAATCCAAGATAATCTCTTTACCTCAATACCATTAATTTGATCACATCTGCAAAAACCTTTTTATTATATAAGGCAATATATTCCCAGAGTCTGAGGATTAGGATGTGGACTCTTAGGGGATATTATTAAGCCTATCATATTTGTTGGGTAATCTTTGTAGTATAAAACACATAATTTTACTCTCCAGAAAAAAAAAAATCTGTCTGGTATTAAAGATATATGCTTAGAAAAAGCTCTGCTATTTAAGTTTGAAACATTGACACAGAATATTAAAAGATCCTTACACTTCTTTGTGGCACAAATACTTCTATACCTGTCCATTCAAATTCTTTTATTGGCCTTATCATCATCATTAAACTTTTTAAGTTATTTTTTATTAACATATATTAAACTTTTAAAATTATTTTTTATTAACATATAATGTATTATTTGCCCCAGGGGTACAGGTCTGTGAATCATCAGGCTTACACATTTCATGGCACTCACCATAGCACATACCCTTCCCAATGTCCATAACCCGCCACCCTATCCCTACTCCCCACCCCCCAGCAACCCTCAGTTTGTTTTGTGAGATTAAGAGTCTCTTATGGTTTGTCTCCCTCCTGATCCCATCTTGTTTCATTTTTTTCTTTCATCTATTGAATTTTAAAGAAGGTTTTTGTGCCCTACTTTCCCATTGAATAGGAATAAAAGTATCAGATATCTGCAAATATTGTTAATTTTCACATGATTAATTTTGAAAATGATGTTTTTGTTGCTACTGTCAGCTTTATTACATATTTTACGTTGGCTGACATTAATTTATAGGTTCTGGAAATATGACACACAATGTTAAAATAAGAATAATTTTAACTCTCTTTGATAAGGCTTAAAGTAAAAGAATATTTTAATTTACTTCCAAACAATTCATATTAAAAGAAATTTAACTTTGGAAGCTCTTTACATCATCTACATCAGCTAAAATCCTGTGTCATTAAGAAAGAAAGAAAGAAAGAGAAGGAGGGAGGAAGGCAAGGAAAGGAAGGAAGGGAGGAAGAAAGAAGGAGGGAAGGTGAAAATAAGAGAAATGAAAAGAGAAGAGAAGGAAGAAAGAGGGGAAAGAAAGAGGATGTCATAGGTTGCAACTACAGTGTTGAATGTAGCTATCACCAGGCAATTATCACTTAAAACAATCAACTTGTAGGGGCGCCTGGGTGGCTCAGTTGGTGAAGCGACTGCCTTCAGCTCAGGTCATGATCCTGGAGTCCCGGGATCGAGTCCCACATCAGGCTCCCAGCTCCATGGGGAGTCTGCTTCTCCCTCTGACCTTCTCCTCGCTCATGCTCTCTCTCACTGTCTCTCTCTTCTCTCAAATAAATAAATAAAATGTTTAAAAAAAAAAAACAATCAACTTGTAGAAAACTTAATTAGTTAACTGTTTGAAAAAGTTTCAGAAGGGTTATCTCAAATCAAAACAGTCATCAGTACAGTTGAATCATCTCTATTAAAATGTGGAGATCACATGCATGAAATCCGGATTTTCTCATTATAAACATTATTTACTGGTAAAGCTTTAGTCCACAGATAAGTCAAACTAGCAATTATGGTTTAAAATTCCCCAGCTAACTTTCTCATCAAAATTAAAATAACTGCTCTTAAGTAAATATCTTCGCATACTCTGAGAGCAAATAATTTTATCAAGTTTTGATGCTGAATTTGTAATCCTTGCTTTTTAAACTTTCAGAATCAAAGCCATGTTGGTAGCAAACATTCTCTCATTAGTTGGAGCTCTCCTGATGGGGTTTTCAAAACTGGGACCATCTCACATTCTTATAATTTCAGGAAGAAGCATATCAGGACTCTACTGTGGTAAGTCATGCACGCATGCACACACGCACACACACACGTCTGGAAATTATTTTAAAGGCAGATTGGTAACACGCAGGGAAGTTTTTGAGCCAGAGATGGCATCACAAAAGGGAAAGGCAATAGCATAAAATTGAAGTCCTGAGTCAGGGAGGTTTGCGACCAGTAAGTGGCAGTTATGAAACGATCTTCTCGCTCCTGGCAATTTCTAGTGGCATAATCACAGGTAAGTTATTTAATTCATAGCTTCCTTCTCTGTTAAATGAAGGAGATAGTATCTACGATGTAGGGCCCTTGCGAGAATGCATGGAAAACGTTCAGCACAGAATCTGCCTCCAGGAAGCTGCGGAGAAAAGCTAGCTGTTGCTATTGCTCCGGCTGTGCTGAAGACAGTGGCACACTGCTACACCCAGAACCTCCAACTCGGCTCTTGTGGCCTACTTGGCCACCTAGGTCTCTGTCTCTCCTTCCCTTAGTGGATGGATCCCAGATGTGGCTGGGTGAAGCATTACAGTGGCGGTGACCTCAGGGAGAGGGAGTCAGGCAGGAGCAGCTGGTAGAGGAGTTCTAATGGACAAAGGATGCTCCCCTTCCTTGTGAACCTAACATCTGAGTATCTGGAATCACTAGTTCTTAGAAATAGCTTTTCAAACTTTTGGAAGTTTCAAACTTTCAGAAGCAAATTTAATCAGCAGAGGTCTGAGCGAAGGAAGGATCACCTAATCTCTAAAATAGCCAAATCTTTAGATTCTCAGTGCCAGTGAAGCCCTGATTCTGATGGTTTGGAGCCAAGGTTTAACCCACTGTCCCAAATCACAGAACTGTCTTTCAAAGCACTAACATCCACTAGGGCTGGGGGAGAGTACAAGAGCACAAACGATGTATAAAATGTTTATAGTTTTTACTTGCAAAGAGAAAAGACCGTAGCTTCATGTGTCTTCAATGATCCCTTGAAACAAAATTTTAAACAAAATTCTAAAGGGCCACAAGTTAATAACTTAATTAAAAGCCTCATTATTTTCAATGTTAATACAAATAGCTGAGAGTGAGGATAGCTTTATTAAGGTGAAGAGGCAACCAACACGTGGAGAGATTTAGACTCAGAATGAATTAATTCTGACACTGTTTCTGCCTGGGTTTAGATATATTAACTGGATCTTTTGTAAAATGCAATGAATAACACTATCAAGGAGGTCCAAATCATGATTCTTCTTTCTTCTCTCTCCATTTTAAAAAATACAGTATGAAAAAAAAATCACAAATATTTTTTAGAAAATTGAAAAGAAATGTTATAAACATTGTGGAGCAACCTATCACTAGCATAGCCAAGTAATCCATACTCCCCAACAATCTTTTAAAATTATGCCTGGTTCTGTTCTGAGCATTAAAATTGCTAAAAATTATAGGAAATACATTTTGACTTTAAATTTGTGTAAACTCAGACCTGTGATCTTATCTACATTATTATGTTCTTGAGATACAATAGGAGGTACTACACAGAGAGTACAGCCTGAAAAAGGGACAAATAAATGTGTTTTTTCTTATTTAAGATCAACAGACCACACATTAGAGGCACATATAAATGTCAGCCAAAATTCAGAAGCTATATCAATCATGCAACTGTTCACGTGAGCTATTAAGAACATTTTAAAGCATTAAAAACATACTGAAACAGTTCCCACATTCATCTTTTACACAAAAACCATACATTTCCATTTTATAGACAAACTGTCTAAAAGGAAGACTCTGATAAGTCTTATTTTTAAATTCTTAAGAAAATGCTAAACATTGCATTCAACCTTGCTTGTCGACAGTGTCTGACCTTTTCATGCACTCAGCAAATGGCTGGATACTCCACTATTTCCAACATGACTGGTTACATCTGTGCTTAAGAAAACTATAGAAGGCAAAATTGCCTAGGGCTTTTCAATTTTTTGGTATTCCTTTAAGCACCAAAGTCTTTTCTGAAGCCCATTGTTAGGAGAGAATAAAGAAGCTGGGTTGCTCTGGTTGGAGTAATTGAAGGAAGAGCCCTGAATTCCTTAACCTCTTCACCTGTCCACACCTCCCTCACCACTTTAACAGTGATCTTGAGGCACTTCCACACTGTGGAGACTCAGGGCTTGTAGTTCTCATGCTAAAGCTCTATTGTACTATGATTTGGATAAACTGTTTCTCATCTCTATCAAGTAAAGAGATGGGCTTAGATATGTTCTAATTTCCTTTAATACCATGAGTTTAGACCAAGAATATTATTAAAGCATTCTTTAGTCTCTTTTCTGAAGACAATCTGAGGCATTACGATGTAGAGAGTCGATTTTAACATGGTTTTAACTAAATAAGGCAATGCTGTGAATAAATGCCAAATCCATGACTAACCATTTCTTTCTATTCCTATATCGAGCTACAACTTCAATCAAGTCTTATCAACAAATATTCTTTGCATAAACTGTGTCTATGACTGGGGACAGGGGGTCTTCCTTCCAACAGACTCTGAAAGGTCCTTTTAGTCAGGATACTGGCTATACTTGAACCAAATTATTGTTATTGAAGTAGTCCTGGCTGCACTTTCACATTTATGTTCATGTTTTATGCAGGACTAATTTCAGGCTTGGTTCCAATGTACATTGGTGAAATTGCTCCAACCACACTCAGGGGTGCTCTTGGCACACTTCACCAGCTGGCCATTGTCACGGGCATTCTTATTAGTCAGGTAAAAACTCCTATTCCCTACTTCACCCATCCTCTATTTTATCCAGCTTCTCCCTCACTGATAGATCGACACAGTGGAAAAAACTACTTCCACCATTGGGAATGGGGATGCTATAGAGACTTAGGCTTTTTAGCTCAAAGCTAAATTATTACTGCTCCACTCCTCACTTCTCCCCTTGGATCTGTGGTAGGTTTGGCAATAGAGATGACCCAACATGCCAGGTCTTGAACTCCAGGAGCTAGTCTAGAATTAAATTATTCTGTTCAGATTTCAAAGAATAGGAAACTTCACATTTTTGACTGCTTGGATTTCCTTTGTTCTGGGTACCTTACCTAGACAATTAATATGTATATGATTACCATAGCAGTTTTTTGTTCAGCTGGCTCTATCCTTCTCTTCTATCCCAAGGACTCAGAGTCCTCAGAACCCCTAACCTAGGATTATCCAGAGGGTAAGCCACTGCAATAAGGTTGATAAATCTGGTTCTCACTAAAATAATTATTCTATCTTATGTAATCCCATTTTATTTTTCTGGGTAATCGAAGAAGAAATTTTTAGGGTCTAAAGTTACACATGATTTTTGTTGTTGCTTTAGGTTTCAAATGTGTTCTTAAAAGTTTGGTTGTTTCCTATCCTAAATGACCCATATAAGTTAATGAAAATAAACCTCGGTGAACTCTTTGTAAAACACATAGTCCTGAATTTAGTGAAGTAAGACACACTAGTAATAGTTTCTACTTTGGGCATATTTGAGTCAAAGTTGTCAGGGATTACTATTAAATAACTTTCAACAAATGGTTTCACTATTAAATAACTTTCAACAAACGGGTACAGAAGGCAGACCTAAAGTGTTGTGCAGTTGCCATGCTTCCTCCCTGCCTTTTCAGATTGTTGGCCTCAACTTTATCCTGGGCAATCATGAGCGATGGCATATCCTTCTTGGTTTGTCTGCTGTGCGAGCCATCATCCAGTCTCTGCTGCTCTTCTTCTGTCCAGAAAGTCCCAGGTACCTTTACATCAAGATGGATGAAGAAGTCAAAGCAAAGAAAAGTAAGTCTGTGGATGTTCTTTTTTCTTCCTATTGTTTTGGAACTATCAGCTAATGAAAAACAGTGTGCATGAATGTTTACTGGTCAAGTTGGTATGAGCACTTTCTAAATGAAGTCAATGATTACATGTAAAAAGAATGTGCAAGATCACTTCAATATGACTCACACATGCCATTTCAAACCCATAAACACTTGAGCCCAAATGGGAAACCCACATGCAGGGTATTGGACTCAACCAGAGGCTTCTAAAAGACTTTTACACGCATCATTCTTCTATGATAACAAAGATCAGAGTTTTCTTTGTCACTAGATATAAGTCAAATGTTTTTCTCAAAATTTAAAAACAGGATCTAATTTTACAAAAGAATTGCCAACACTCCTGCTGTAAAGCAATAGAAAGGGCTATGCTGAACTACAGCTCTTTCATTAACATAATAAAAATAAATTTACTTTTGTTTTGACCTGAGTTGTGTCGACCTGATCAATTTGTGGGCAGGCTTGAAAAGACTCAGAGGAGGTGTTGATGTCACCAAAGACATCACTGAGATGAGAAAAGAAAAAGAAGAAGCATCCAGTGAACAGAAAGTCTCCATAATTCAGCTCTTCACCAATTCCAGCTACCGACAGCCTATTCTAGTAGCACTGATGCTGCACGTGGCTCAGCAATTTTCTGGAATCAATGGGGTAAGTTTAAAAATACTTTCTAACTCCCTAAAATAGGGGAAGAAAGGGGCATAAATTAAATAGCTAAAAGGCATTTAAAAGTATTGACATTGGGGCGCCTGGGTGGCTCAGTGGGTTAAGCCGCTGCCTTCGGCTCAGGTCATGATCTCAGAGTCCTGGGATCGAGCCCCGCATCGGGCTCTCTGCTCAGCAGGGAGCCTGCTTCCTCCTCTCTCTCTGCCTGCCTCTCTGCCTGCTTGTGATCTCTCTGTCAAATAAATAAATAAAAATCTTTAAATTAAAAAAAAAAACTTAAAAAAAAAATAAAAGTATTGACATCATGTTTTACTACAAAAAACATATTGAGCATTAATTTTCTTTGTTTTGCCGTATCTGCTTTCTAAAATTGGATTAGAATTTTTAAAAAATGTCAATAATCAATGGTACTGTGTGTCTATTAAGATGGAAGGTAATAAGCAAAAATCATAATTAATTCAAAAGAGGGAAAATGAGAATAATTATGCCCCCCCAAAACACCCTAAATTACAGGGGACTTCTAGAGTTGAGTAGCAAATTTATGATTTCGTCCATAGTTCCCTTCATCTATGTATCATTATTATTTTTTTAAGATTTTATTTATTTATTTGAGAGAGAGAGAGCATGGGGGTGCAGAGGGAGAGGGACAAGCAGGCTTCCCGCTGAGCAGGGAGCCCGACGTGGGGCTCAATCCCAGGACCCTGGGATCATGACCTGAGCTGAAGGCAGACACTTAACCTACTGAGCCACCCAGGCACCTACCCTGTTTTACCTATGTAAATGAAGTATACCAGGGCGCCTAGATGGCTCAGTTGGTTGAGCATCAGACTCATGATCTTGATCTTGGGACTGTGGGTTCTGGATTGAGTTCTGTGTTGAGCCCTGCACTGGATGTGAAGCCTACTTGAAAATAAATAAATAAATAAATAAATAAATACCACCAAATAGTTAGGTGCAAAGAAGTTTCCTGCCATGCAAGAAACTTTCCCTCTATTTGGAGAGCCAGCATACAAAAGAAATAATAGTGTGAACTGGCATGACACTGGAGTAAGGGCAATAGATAAGACATGATTGAAAACCATATTGAATGTATGTTTTCACTAGCTTTTAGGTTTTGAACTGAAATCATTGCATTACACAGACTAAAATTGTTTTACTGGCAATTAGCTATTAGAAGAAAAAAAGTAAACATTTGCTAAAAAAATACTAGATTTAAAAAATCACTTACCCTCTTTTACTGCTGTTAAAAATATGGTTTTGGCTTCCTCTATTACAAGCTAATCACAGATCCACAAGGGGGTGACTTGTGGATGGGCAGAGCCTTGGGAGAGGTAAAGAAAGTAATTCTTAACCTGTTGAAACAAAAGGAGACCTGAACCTCACTCTACAAGCTGAATACTCTCTCCTGTCATCTCTATCCTCCTTTAATGGGTCCTTGATATCCCTCTTAATCTAACACTCTATGTAACTTCAGGGTTTGAAGACCAAATTTGTATCCTTTTTTCAGCTCTGCCTGTGTATCCAAAAGAACAATACTTAGTCATTCTGAACCTCCCTGCTTTAGCTCCTATCGCAGTTCCTGACTTAGAGGCATCCAGGAATGTTGAACTGAGGCTGTTGGGCAGCCTAAAAGTGCGGGATAGTGTGCAGTGTGCTATAAGCTACTCTTCACTGAGCATAGTCTGTACAGTCCTTCTCTATTAGCCCTATCTGCAAGAAGAGGTGCCAGCACAGGACATGTTAAATGGGGAAAGAATGAGAGAGAATGACAGAATGGCCTTAAAAAGACCATTATAGGGTGCCTGGGTGGCTCAGTGGGTTAAGACTCTGCCTTCAGCTCAGGTCATGATCCCAGGGTTCTCGGATCGAGGCCCACATTGGGCTCTCTGGTCAGCGGGGAGCCTGCTTCCTCCTCTCTCTCTGCCTACTTGTGATCTGTCTGTCAAATAAATAAATAAAATCTTTAAAAAAACATTATAAATGTAAAAACACAATTAATAATAAAGGCTATTAGAGAGATTTGAGGATTTCCCCATGTCCGCTGAGATTAGTGAAAAATTTTGGATTAAAAGCAATAACAACCAGAATTCCTATACACATTGGTAAGAGTGTCAATTGACACAACTTTTCTGGAAAACCATTCATCAGTATCTTTCAAAGCTGAGCATATAAATACACTATGGTCTAGTAATTCTATTCCTAGATGCAAATGTGTACATATTTCACCACAAGGATTGTACTAGAGTGTTCATAACAGCACCCTTCATATTCATCCAAATGACAACTACCTAAATACCCATCAGTAGTAGACTGGATAATAAATAGTGGTATATTAATAAAAAAATATTAAGCAATGATAATGAACAGTGTACAAATACACACAACTATATGGATAATTCTCACAAAGGTAATGTTGAAACTAGATAACAAATAATTCACACTGTGTGGTTCCATTTATAGCAAGTACAAAACTAGGCAAAATTTGTCATGATGTTAGAAGTCGAAGAGCTTCCTTGGAAAAATAGGGAGATATTCTAGGGGGTTCTGGAAGACTGGGAATGATTTATTTCTTGATCTGTGTGCTATTTGCACAGGTGTGTTCAGTTTGTGAAAATTAATCTGTATACTTATGTTGTGTGTACTTTTTTGTATGTATTTTACACCTTAACAAGAGTTTAAAAATTAAAAAATATATATCAAGATAATGCAAATTCAGAGTTTTCAGCTAAATTTAAGGAGAACTTCAAGGAATCAGAAGTTTCGAACACTAAAGGTTGATAGTGGTTTCTCACTGCCTGGAAGGAAAGGACAGATAAAATGTTTAGGGTGTTCTAGGGACCATGGTTCCATAGAAACTACTAAAAATAAACAACTTAAAATATTTCTTGCTTTCAAGCTATCAGTGCTAGGGTTCTTGATTAAAGCTAAATTATTATTACTTTACAGATCTTTTACTACTCAACCAGCATTTTTCAGACAGCTGGAATCAGCCAACCTGTTTATGCAACCATTGGAGTTGGTGCCATCAACATGGTTTTCACTGCTGTCTCTGTGAGTTCATACCCCAGATAAATGCACTTTTTCCTCAGTTCAGTAATGGCGGAGGGAGGTACCTTGTGATCTGAAAGCAACCAGCGATTTATCGCTCTTGTGTATTGGGTGTATAGAACCAAGTGGGTCACGGGAAGAGTCCTATATGCAAATAAACTACTAAGCATAGCTGAACAGATGGATCACTGCTTGTCCCCATTTGCTGGGATGCCATTTAGTCACTCATTTGTGAATTAATAACTGACTTGGGGCACAGAGGACTTCTTCCTTGTGTAAATAGCTGGATTCCTTTTCCTTTGCTCTGTACTTACATCTGTTGGGATCAGGTGATGTGTCATTTCTATCGATATTGGGTCTTCTACCTAGGTTCCTCTCTTTCCATGGTTGAAATTCTTTTTTATTCTGATGTCTTGGTAAAAACGCTTTAAAAAAATAAGGCCCTCTGTAACATATCTATGCCTGTAACATGGTTAAATAGACTCAGCAAATTCTTATGATATTAGGTTAATAGAGAGAGCTTCCAGATAGCTCACAAAGCCATAACTTCTGGTGATGCATAAAAATGTGTGTGATATTATAACAGATGGAGTGGAAGTGGTATAACTTGAAATGTTATTAGTTTTGAAATGTTATTTTTTTTCTGACAAGAAGAAAGGTCATATAGTCTTCTCAAGGCCAAATACCTTATACAATGAATGATTCAGTATCTTGACAATAATATTTAACATAAATAATCTAAGAATAGATTAACAATCTAAGAATAGAAACAAACAACAAAAAACCCCTAAAACTTCCCAACTCATGTAATTCACTCTAAAAATGAGGATATTGGGCTTATTTTTATCTTAGAATGCAGGATATCCAAAAAGCTTGTGCTTTCCAATGTTGGTCACCATGTTATATTCAATGCACTCTAGTCACTTGTTTTTCATTCTCTGCAGATGGACTTTTAACTATTACCTTAGGGTGGTCAATAAATTACAGCCTAGCTACCTAGATCAAAAAGCAGATTTGTCCAGACTACATTAAACAGTGCTGGACCTTGGAAAGAGGAGGGAGAACAGATAACAAGGGAACACCAGGAGTTCTGTAGGCACGCTTTGGAGATAATGCCTGTTCAAGCCAAAAGGCCACTCAAAATCAATGAAGGCCTACTACTGGGATGTAATCTACTCACATTCCTTTGTCTCCTGAGATATATTCTTTACAAATCCTACCTCAACATATTTTTCTAATATGGAGATTATGCTTAAAATATTTTATATGTAACAGGATTTGGTATGTAAAACAAGTTGTCAAAATTGGGTAAACCAAATGCCTATAAAGGGACCTACTACAGAATTTCATTTTTGCCCCCTTACTCCCAACCCAGCTGGAGTAGGAGAAGTTGTTTCAAAAAGTTTCTTGATTATTTTAAATATGCCCTTTTAGAGTTTATCCTTTTATTCTATGAAAGTTTTTGAACAGATGAGTGACATTTTAAAAATCAGCTCTAATCATCTGTCTAACCCTCCAGGGCTATAGATAACATTTAAAATTTTTAATTACATTTATTTTTGAAAAGTTGTTTTAAGGATCTAAAAGTACAAAAAGGATAGTCCTTCGTTCACCCAATTCCTCTCCCCTAAATTACCAATGTTATTGAATTCTGTGTAGCCTTTCCAATAAAGACACACAAATAGGAATATGCAATGTTAAGATTTCACCAACTTGGAAGGGACATAATCAATTTTTATTCTGAATGAGTATTTGGGAAAAGAAAGACTTTCCTAACTCCATGCTGAATTATGTTTCCACATTCCATATTTTCTTCCACACTAATGGGCCAGTAGAAGAGGGCCTGTAAACTTGAGGGAAAACAAAACAGGAAGAAACATGGAGGGAACAGGGACACAGATGGGTCTAGAGAAGAAGCAGTGGCATCCAGAATCTGTGTGATACATATGTCTTGGGCAAAAACAAGGGTTCTGGTCAGGCAGACATCTCCACCCTCAAGGAGTGAGTTTAGAATTTATTATCCTATTAGTAAAAATTATTCAGAAACAGAGGAAACAGTAAAATCCCTCATTCCTGAAGAAATGCTTCTATTTTCTTGATAGCTTGACATGGTGTCATCAAGTCAACTTTGAAAGTCATACTTAGAAATTATATAGAGAAATGTTATGAACTTGGGCAAGAGGTGTTTTTCATACTACCTTCTCAACAGTAAGTGTGGGCTGTTTGTTCATCATCCTGAAGTGATCTGAAACCGAATATGTATTGTCTCTGAAATGAAAGGGGCTTTCATTATAGGGGAAAACAAATGTTTCAGATATTCTCAGAGCCAAAGCTCAAGGGTATTAGATTGCTCTTAATTTACTGATAGATTTATGAGCCAAGCCAATTTATTCATTGAAGTGAGAAATTATAACAGATAATTTCTGTGTGTGATTCACCAATCCTGGCAGTATCCCAAGGATCAAGCAAGAAGAGTCTATTTAACAAATATTGGTCTTGGCTAGTCATAAATGTTAACCATTAATGCAAAGGTCCACAGACCCAAAGGCATCAATGACATATCTCCTAAATTAGGATAAGAAAGCACTTAAAGCTTTTGCTTTAAAGTCTTATCTTTTCAAATGGATAATTCACTTCCAGCACCAAATACATTTAGACACACCAGAAAAATGCAGATCTATTTGGTAAAGTGATAAATTCTGTAAGTTGCCAGGTGAGTGGTTGTAATTTGACTGTATTAGCAATTAGAAAGTTGGATGAGAATGATTGACAACCCAACAGTTATACCATTTCAGGTGTAGGTTTTCTGCAGTGCACAAAACATTGTACTTATAATAGGATAATTATCAAAAGATAAATTAATGTCTTTTATGTAGAGCCATTTTAAATGTATAAGAAATCTACTGAAAGATACCTGAGATGTACAGGCTCTAATATTGTTCTCAAGTAATAATTGTAGAGTGATAGTAAGGTTATGGTTCTTTCTCCAGAATGGCGTGTTCAAATGACTGTGACTAAATGAAGCAGGTATCTTTTAATTATCACTGAGACCAGTTCTGCCACCTGAGGCAAGAGTCACCCCCCAACTCAGTTCCACATCTGTAAAATGGGCTTATAGAACTGCCTCCTTCCAGCTGTATAAATTAAAATGACCTCTTTGGCAGTAAAAACTATTTAAGTCAGTATGTTTTTAAAACTTTCCCAGGTATTCCTTGTGGAGAAGGCAGGGCGACGCTCTCTGTTTCTAATAGGAATGAGTGGGATGTTTGTCTGTGCCATCTTCATGTCCGTGGGACTTGTACTACTGGTAAGTGTAGATTTTTGCACTGAGGTATTTGGTTACCACATGATAGCCCTACTGTTCTCCAGGCTCTGTAAGTGAAAACATTTGAGGGACACCTGGGAGGCTCAGTTGGTTGTGCATCTGCCTTCAGCTCAGGTCATGATCCCGGGTCCTGGGTTCGAGTCCCTTGAGCTCCTTGCTCAGCGGGGAGCCTGCTTCTCCCTCTGCCTGCTGCTCCCCCTCTGTGCACATGCTCTCTCTCTCTGACAAATAAATAAATAAAATCTTAAAAAACAATGAGTTTGACTTATGACATAAACCCAGAGGAACAGCACAGAATACAAGGGAGAAATGCAAAGAAAAGGGGAACTAGCTTTTGGGGTTTAAAGACTTAATTTTCACAAAGTAAACTGCACTTGTTGCCAAGAGAGGCAGTGTTGCAAAATGGTCAGAGCATAGTCTCTGGGGTCAGCCCTGCTCAGGTTCTAACACTGGCTCTGTCATTTGGCTACCTATGTGACCTAGGGCAAGTACCAGGCCTTTGCCAACCCAGCATCTTCGTCCACTACTTCATGGAAGGTAATGCATCCTGTCTAGCAATCTTGGTAAGAATAGGAGCAAAGGTCATTAGATTCTTGCCTTGCTTCTATCACAGGAAAAGACTGAGAATCATATAAAATCCTAATCCAGAGGATTTCCTCTAACAGAGTTCAAAACATTTAAAACCATAACTCAGACTTGAATAAACTTGTCTCAAACAAGAATAATTTGTAGTTATTTGCACATAAACATATCAAGAACAGAGCTATGTCACTTCTGAACTCAGTGAGCCCACTTAGCTAAAAGAAGCAGCAGCCAATAATTCCAACTCCACTTCTATTTTCATTTTGTTTTTTCCTCAGGATAAGCTGGCTTGGATGAGTTATGTGAGCATGGTAGCCATTTTCCTCTTCGTCAGTTTCTTCGAGATTGGGCCTGGCCCCATCCCTTGGTTCATGGTGGCAGAGTTCTTCAGTCAAGGACCACGGCCTGCTGCTTTAGCAATAGCTGCATTTAGCAACTGGACATGCAATTTCATTGTAGCTCTGTGTTTCCAATACATTGCGGTAAGCAGTCTATTATTGTGCAAATTTGCTGAGTAGAGATGGAGTAGAACAGCTGCTAATTGGAACTCTGTTTGTTCTCTATGCAGAAATTCTGTGGACCTTATGTGTTTTTCCTCTTTGCTGGAGTGGTCCTGGTCTTTACTCTGTTTACATTTTTCAAAGTCCCAGAAACCAAAGGAAAGTCCTTTGAGGAAATTGCAGCAGAATTCCGAAAGAAGAGTAGCTCAGCTAAAGTGCCAAAAGCTGCTGTGGAAATGGAATTCCTTGGAGCTACAGAGACTGTGTAAAGATAACCTGCTTTTTTGACAAGAACAGAAACAGGAAGAAAGTTGTGTGTTTTTAATTGATGATTCTTTGAGAATTTTATATCCATGTCTTAAAGAATTGTTTTATTTTTTTAGAGAGCTTTTATGGGCTCTTCTCAGAAATGTCATAAAAATTACCAAAGAAAGTATTTTTTTTTTAAGTTAGAGCATCTATTTTTGATAGTAAGATTCTATAATTAAATGAACCAAAAAGTCTAGCTTATTTTACTACAACAAAGAGCAAGTACATTATAATGTTCGAGCTCTATTCTTTATAATGAGGTTCTCCTGAAATGGAAGCAGTTCCAATGTATCATGTTATTGCTTCATTAAGCACGTGACTGGAAACCTGAAGCTGCAACTCATTTACATATTTGAATACGATTATGTTTGCATTTTCTTACCCACAGACCTCATACTAAAGGAGCTTTGGCTAGTGGTAATAAGGTCCATGTTAAAATTGATAAATTTTCTATTTTCTCCCACTTAGCCTTTTCTTTATTAGAATTTTTATTTTGTTTAAAATTTTATTTTTTTCTGTCTTTTCATGTGGAATGGTTTATTGAGTATATTAAGATATGTTTAGGGGCGCCTGGGTGGCTCAGTGGGTTAAGCCGCTGCCTTCGGCTCAGGTCATGATCTCAGGTTCCTGGGATCGAGTCCCGCGTCGGGCTCTCTGCTCAGCAGGGAGCCTGCTTCCCTCTCTCTCTCTCTGCCTACTTGTGAACTCTGTCTGTCAAAAAAAAAAAAAAAAAAAAATCTTTAAAAAAAAAAGATATGTTTATAAAGAAAAACTTTTGTTTTTGGTAGGCTTACCAAATCTTCTGGGACTCAGAAAAAAAAAAAAGTTAGTTCCTTTGCTTGATGACCAAATAATTCTTCTAAGATTAAATACTGAAAAGATTTTTACCAGTCATATAGCTTTTTAATATTAATATCTATTATAATATCTATTCTATAATATCTATTATAATATCTATCTAGTCATATAGCTTGTTAATATTAATATCTATTATAAACATATGCTAATTCCTTGCTAGTTCAGTCCTCTGAGCTCTATTTTAGTTTGCTTTTAAACTGAGCACAGCCTGGTTTCCTCAGCTGTATATTTTATAAAGTACATTCAATCAGTGATTAAGCTGGGCATTTTTATATCTCCTCAAACCCTCAATAAGTTAGAGCAGTCTGAGGGAAATCTGAAATAAAGGATTGCTCTGTTTGTTAAAACACATCATCTATTTTGTGTTTCAAGACAAGTTGAAAGAGTAGGATGTCAGAAATCCCAAAGATGGGTTCCTGAAAACTTCATGAATGCTCAATTTCAGACTTGATCAAAATCCCTATTAATTTTTCTGGTTAGATAGTCATTCTCTTTGATGTTCCTTCTTTGTCATGGCAGTATATGGATGCTATCTAAGCCGTTCTATTGCTATTGCTAACAATTCCTGTGTCTTATGTGCCAGGCACTGTTCTAAGTGCTTTTACCTATTAGGCAAATTGGAAATCCACAGATGATTTAACAGACTTTCACTTATAATCAATTTACAACTATGGAAATACAGTTCTGATGGATACCAAAGGCTTAGCAGGGAGCTAAAGTATCTCCAGGTTGTTTTCCCCACAAAGTGGAGCAAAGTCAATCCTTTTTATGTTTGCTTTAATGTGGATAAAAGGAAGGTATTTTTTAAAAAGTACTTTCTATGTGTAGAAGGGGAAAAAAATGCTGAACACTTGTCCCCCCCCCCCCCTCCGCAGAGTGTTTTACCTTTCTATAATTTGGCAGTCCAGACAACATAAAATGATTTCTTTTCACTTTGCTTTTTATTCCCTTTGGACCAATTTGGAATAAATTATTTTTACTTAGGACTCAGGACACAGTTAAAGTGAGTTTAAATAGTTCAAAAGACTTTTGTGCCAGCTTGTGAACTCTAGAAAAATTGTGGAGACTCTGAATGGACAAGAGCAGGAGAATGGCTCCTGTGTGGCTCTTGTCCTCTTCTTCAGGATGCCTGTGGTCTTTGAGAAGCCCAAAGTTAAATGATAAAGAAGTTTAACATTTTTATAGGTGATGAATGTGATTATATCAAATTGCTATTTCCAATCTCATTTACTAAGAAAATAAAGTAGTAAAAGTTTAAATAAAGAACCCAAAAGACCATTTTCAAGTTCTAATTACTTATTTCAAGTAACTATAAACACCAGAAATTCATAGCCTGGAGTTTAATGCCTCAGAGAAATTGAAACCATTTACATTGTTTCCGTTCCATATTTTTTTCCTTGCAGAGATACAAATGAGTTGAAAAGAAACCTTAAGGTGAAGTAAGAAACTGTTAAAGCTTTATAAGACAAAGGAACTATCTTAACATAATAGAAACTCCCTGGTCTTCAATTGGATGAATCATAATAAATAATAAAATTGGCACTGATTAATTAGATACAATTGTAGGGAAATTAGATGTGAGTTTGAATAATTAATTTGCATAGTACTCCATTATTTTTGTGGAAGTCTTTTCATACTCTAATGTCCTAACAATGTGATTTTTCTTAGCTTATTCAATGCATGATTACCATTCTTGGTCTGGTCACTCACCTGCTACACCTAGCTATTGCCCACTGTCATGATACTAGTGAAAGGATCTTCTCAGTGAAGAGAAGATCTTTCTCCTCTATGCAATCAGCAATGTGATGGCACTAAGATACGCTAAGACTCTGCCCCCTTCTTCCTCAAGGAGCTCACAGTCTAATAAGCAGTTCAGGAAGACTAGGATATGAATGTCCCCATGTGTGCTTTTTGCCATCCATGAAACTTGATTTGAGGACCTTGTAAAACGGGCACAATAATATTATCTACCTCAGAGAGTTGTAAGGATTAAATGTAAAGTGCTAAGAAGAGTTCCTGGTATAAAAGGAGGTGCTTAGTAAATGTTACCTAGAATTAGTATTCACAAAGATACTGCTAAAATAGAAGTTTGTCATATATATTGACAGTTCCAAATTTTTCTTTTCTTTTTAAATTTTTTTTATTTTTTTCCAAATTTCTTTTGAGTACAAGAAATTCTGTAAATTCAAGATAACATTTTCTTATTTCAAGCAACAATTTCACAATGACAAAGGAATGGTAAAAAATAAGGGAGATTTTAGGCTATCTAATTCTTAAACCCAAACTTGATATTTCCAAGTTGATTATGAGTTTTTATTTTATTTTTAAAGTTTGTTTTTACCTAAGTTATTTTTTAAAAGTTTTCTCTATTTCTTGAATAATACTAAGTACAGAGTAAAATGCTGTATATTTAAATGCAATTCAATAAGATTATAATCACAAAGACCAAACCTTCTTGATAATCCTCAAAAACTGCAGAAGTATTATATACATGTAAACCAGTGTGCGTGCATAAGCTACTTCTTGCTGGATTATAGCATATGCCGCAAATAAGGCAATGTTAGGCAATATCTTGTGCTTATAGTGTCCTAAGCAGAGATGCTGAGTAAAGTATAAAAGAACATATAATTTTTCATTACAATTCTATCAGTGACCTGAGAAGAAAAGATTTGTTGCCAGCCACTCTGAGCCACCTGCTGGTTTCTACTGGTTTTTTACTGCTTTCTAATTTGGTATACATTAGAAAGAATCATTAAGAAAAGACTGGTTTTAGTTAGGGATATATATACACTATAGTTTTATGTCAATAAATACATTTCTGAATGCTTAAGTGTTGCTTTATTTTATATAAAAAATAACACATTTAAGAAAATTAATATTGGCTTACTATAACATATCCTTGTTTCTTTCTTATGGTATTGTTCCTATTCTCATTTTAAAGATAACATATAAGTTACTTTTTAAATTCAAATTTTATTTCCATTAGGCAGTTGTTTTGATTGTCAAGAGTAGGAAAAACTAACCTGAAGTCTAGGTAAGAACAACTGACTCACTTTGATAAAATAAAAATAATTCCTTCAGTAAATGTTTAGTTGAGCTCCCACTGTGAATAAGATACTTTTTATAATTTTGTGAAAGACACGAAACTTAGAAAACATCATCTATATGCTCAATCCCTTGCATTTTCATAAAAGGGATAAAAGTTTAAAACAAATAGTTACAGTATGAAAGAGAAAATAGAAAAAAACTGTAGTGGTTTTTAAGTTGACCTCTACAATTTTTGTTTAGCTGCAAAGGGTGTGATTTTTAAAACGATAGCATATAATGATATTTAAAAATTGTTGTGCTCTATTTACCCAATGGAATTTAAATTCACTAGTAATTTGTTAATGCAACCATTAAAATACATATAAATAGAGATATATACATATATATTAGAAGTTGGAAATTTTACTGCATTCTTTATTCTATTTCCTTTTCATTTCCCCCAAAGAATTTTATCCCAAAAAACAAATTTGATGATTCTGAGTTTCTGCAACAAAATTATCTATAATTTGAATATTTTTGTTTAAAAATGTCTCATTCAAAAAGGTCAAAATGTTTAACACTGTTTTCTGGACTGAGTTAGCATTTATGATTATTAGTAGTACACAAATGAAAAAAATCTGTATTGCAGATTTTGATAGAATTATTAATTTTTAAAGTCATTATTTTAAATTTCATCTCAATAAGAAGCATGAGTTACTTATTTTTCAATCAATTAAAATATTAATGGATGGATTTTTTTCCTGTTAAAGAGTGTTCAGCATAAATTCTATTATTACACTGTATCATTACAGATATATTAAAAAATTTTACTTTGGGCCACCTGGGTGTCTCAGTCAGTTAAAAGTCTATCTTCGGGAGCACCTGGGTGGCTCAGTGGGTTAAAGCCTCTGCCTTCGGCTTGGGTCATGGTCCCAGGGTCCTGGGATCGAGCCCCGCATTGGGCTCTCTGCTCAGCGGGGAGCCTGCTTTCTCCTCTCTCTCTGCCTGCCTCTCTGCCTACTTGTGATCTCTGTCTACCAAATAAATAAATAAAATCTTAAAAAAAAATTTAAGTCTCTGGCTCAGGTCATGATCCCAGGGCCCTAAGATGGAGTCCCACATCGTGCTCCCTGCTTAACAGGGAGTCTGTTTCTCCCTCTCTCTCTACCCCTCCCCCCAGCTCGTACTCTCTCTCAAATAAATAAAATCTTCTAAAAAAATTTATTTTCATAAATAATACTCTAGGAATTGAATATTCATTCCATAAAGTATTTCCAAATCATAGACAAAAAACACATAAAAATCAATCATAAAAATGTTTCTTTTTTTTAATTAAAAAAAGCTTTAATAATCTATCAGCTAACAACTCCATTGGACACTTCTTCTTGAATTTTGTTGTAATCAAAGAACTTATATTGTTGAAGGACTTGTTATCCAGTTGTTATAGTCATTCTTCAGTTAGTTTCTGGGCAGTATACCGAAAAGATTTTATCAAGACTTAATAAAAGACTATTAATTATACTGCTAAATCTTTCACTTAGATGTAACTTGCTTAACCTGATATATTGAGAAGGAGTTGGGAGAAATGAAATACTAATTTCCATATTTTCACATATAAAATAAAACTCTTCTATTTGATCACATGCCGTATTTACATCAAACCATTAGAGCTTAGATTTAGCTTGCTCAATTCATGGGAAATATCTATCATAAATAACTTAGTGGGCAAACTCAGTCCTCACTGTCAAATTAATTTTCCAAATAAGATTTACTTTCTATAGGACTTAATTTTTCACTTCCAGTAAGTACCTTAATACTCATTCCTGTGACAGCTTTCATATGTTTGAATTCCAGTAATACCACATGGATACTTGCCATAAGTCTGTCTCCTCCATTTTGAACAGATGCTTTACATTCTGTACTTTTATGGGTCTTTCCCTCAGGAGCAATACACATTGAAAATAATTGGGTAAAGTCTGCTAAACAAAAGTGGTCATTATCCTGTTCTACAAAGCCCAAATTCAAAATATTCTAACTTGGGCCAAAATATACTATTTCTTATGCCACCTTAATTAAGGTAGGCTTCACAGGTAACATTATTTCCAAGTATTCCTTTGTTTTGTATCTCTAAAAGTTTAACACTCTGGGGCAACACACCATGGCAAGAGTCAGGATCCACTGAGAAGGACAAGTATGAAAAGTGTTTGGAAAGAAGAACTGGTCTAAAAAATATTAGGCACATATTGGGTACGAAAGTGTAAGCTTTTGCCCATAATAAGAGATAATATTTCCAACTTTGGAAACAGTTATTAGAAGTTATTCACAAAATAAATGCTGGGATGGGGGCAGGGTACAGAATAAAACTAGAAAATCAGAAGATCCATCACCCAAACAATAGGAGTTCAAAAGAGAGGAAAAAACAAAATAGAGGGGAGCAAATTATTAAAGACACATTATATTGGAATTTTGCTGAGCTGAGCTGAAAAACAAGATGAGATTGAAAGTTTATTGTGTGTCAAACACAATAAACAAAGCCCAGAATTTCACCATGAAATTTCAGAACACCAGAGATTAAGAAAAGAAAGACAAGTCACATACAAAGGAACAAGAGTCATCACAGCGTGTAAAATGTGAACAGCAAGTGTGGAAGCTAAAACGTTGTGGAGCAAAGCCTATAAAATCCTGAAGGACAACGATTTTCAACCTAGAATTCTCTCCCCAGACATGTTATCAATTGAGTGTGAAAGTAAAATAAAAATATTTCCAGACATACATGACTCAAAATTTTACCTCTTCTGCACCTTCTCTCATGAAACAAGTAGATAGTGTACTCTACCAAAACAAAGAAGAAAACCACAAGAGAGTAAGGTGTGGAATTCAGAAAAAGGGAAGAAAGAAAGATGAATCTGAGGACATAGTCATGGGTGAACAGCTAGCATCAGGGCCAAGAAAGCAACTGATTAAACCTGAAGCAAGGAAAAGAATATTCCAGGGAATATTCCAAGGGAAAAATAGAACTGAAAGATTCACTGATGTGTTTGGCCATATGAAGAATAATTTGGGATCTTTAGGGGAAAAAAATAGTGACAAACACATAGAAAACTATACAAATGAAGACATGGGGTAATTATGAATTTCTGGAGCTAGAGTAAGGTAGGGAATGGTATAAAATGGAAACATCATAGTACACTACTTGGCTGGGCAGTGAATAATTATTTACATAATTATGTAAAACACTGGATAGTGCTACAATTTTTGTTTCAAAATAATATTTATAAAGTACTACACTATAAGATATATAGAAAGAAAAGGTGAGAAAGTGTGAGAAAAAGCACTCAATTATTATCATAGTTGTCAACATATAAATTCATAAAGCAAAAAATATTAGTATAGGCCTTTGTGCTGGTAATTTTCCCTGTGCTCTTGCACATCTATTGTAACCCTTTTCTAACCTGTACTGTGCCTCAGAAGGCTGGTCTCTTCAAACTATCATCTGGGTTCTTGATTTAGCTTCTAGCTGGGTTTGCTTAATGGGATGTATTAGCGGAAACCAGGAGGACAGGAAGAGGTAGAAAGTAGGCTATTGGTTCCTATAGCTCCCACCGTCCCAACCTTGGCTGGACAGTGTCTGCATTTCTCTACCTATGGTCACAACTCTGAAAGGTGGGCCCTCTCCTCCACCAACTGTTCATATTGTGTTCTGGTAATTGCTTCTCTGACCTTGCCCTGTCAATCCTAGAGTTGATAATGGCATCCTACTATTATTAGTTCCACTAATACAAGTCCCAGGTGCTTTCTCATCCCTTCTTGCTTCCTTAACTTGGCCTTCTCCTTTGTAAATCATCTCTTCATTAAACTTCTTTAATCATCTCTTTTTCTACTGGGACCCTGAGCAATACAGCATATAAATTAGAATATAAAAATCAAAGTTTTAAGGGATAGCTAAAAACTTTTCAAGTGTTCATCTATATGGAGATGCATGAGTGGAAAGGAATGGAGCAAGAAACTGTTGTGTATGGTTTTTTTAATAGGTTTAATATAAGCTTTGTGTTGTTATTGACCTTTAAATTATAGACTTGCATTATTTTATAAAAATAAAAATAACTCAACAGCATTTTAATTTAAAATAGTAAATCAACCTTAAAAAAAAACTATGTAGCACAAAGGCAAATGAGATTATTTATAAACAATAGATTTTAGAGAGATGAGAGAGACTGAGAAAGTAAAAAGGGGTATAAAGAGGGGGAAATGGTTGAAGAGGGAGAGAGAGTGGGAGAGAACAATGTTAACAGAGGTTGGTGGTTATCCATGGGTGGTAGGATTTCAGATAGTGTGTGTGTGAGTATGCGGTCTAAGTTGTTTTCATTGTGCATGTATATTATGTTTTTAATAGGATAAAAATAAATGTGGGAGAAATTAGCCTTCTTTTAGAAATATGTGGTGAGAAAAAAAAAGATAAAGTGGTCTGTGATCTGAAAAACAATATGAAGTTTCATTACTTTGGGAAATGTGTAAATGTGTTTGTAGACTAAAGGAAAAAAAAATAGAGGAAGAATTTTAGGATGAGAGGAGGATAAGCAAAGCATGGGAAAGTGTGTTACAGAAATCACAGGTAGTGATATTAGGAAGGAGGAGACAGAAAGGTGAGAGAAAAGTGAAAACTGAATAAAGATACGGAAACATTTTGGGATAAAGAGTAGAAAAATTGAGGTTGCTTGTATTAGATTAACTGTCCCTTTTCAGCAAAGAAAGTGGTAGATAAGCTCATACCTAGAGCAGGAAGGAATCTTGGAGATAAATGATTCCTGGACTAACCCCAAGAAATCAATCGTACCCCAATGTTCAGTCTTGATTATAAGGTTAACAGCCGAGTCATTTTGGGTAGGTTATATAATCTCCTAAAGTGTTAATCATTTGCTTGTATGTAAAATGAAAATGAAGATGGCACAATTTTGCTTAAATTATAGGATTTTTTTGAAACATAATTGTTTCCAATTTTTTTACCTGAAATGTGCTGTATAATACACAAATAGTTTAGTCAGTAAATGGTGTATTAATGAGCTCAGGCTGTCATAATAAAATACCATAGACTATATGGTTTAAACAACAGAAATTTATTTCTCACAGTTCTAGAGTCTAACAAGTCCAAGATTAAGTTTCCAGCTGATTTTCTTTCTTGGTGAAAGCTCTTTTCCAGGCTTGGAGACAGTCATCTTCTCACTGTGTCTTCACATAGCAGAAAAGGGCTCTAGTGTCTCTTCCTCTTCTTACAAGGGGACCAACTTTATCAGATTAGGGTCTGACCCTTATAAACTCCCATCACCCTTATCACTTCCTCACAGGCCCTATCTCCAAGTCACACTGGGGCTTAAGTTTTCAGCATATGAGTGGAAGGAGTAAGGAGTGGGAGAAGACACAAACATTTAGTCCATGACAAATGGTAAAGAAATTTTATCTCCAGGAAAAAAGGGAAGGGTGGAGTAGGGAAAGGGCCAACTAGCCTTGGAGGAATTAATGTGTTTTAAAATTAGGCTGTTGTGGGGCGCCTGGGTGGCTCAGTGGGTTAAAGCCTCTGTCTTCGGCTTGGGTCGTGATCCCGGGGTCCTGGGATCGAGCCCCGCGTCGGGCTCTCTGCTCAGCAGGGAGCCTGCTTCCCTTCCTCTCTCTCTGCCTGCCTCTCTGCCTACTTGTGATCTCTGTCTGTCAAATAAATAAATAAAATCTTTAAAAAAAAAAAAATTAGGCTGTTGTGAAGAATGAAAGGTAACCCATTTTTGTTTTCTTTTGTTGGTATAGCCATTAATCACACTTAAATACTTCCCCAAAGAATCTATCCACCAATTTTTAAAGGACTCTTTAAAAAAATAATAAGTAACAGAACACTTTTAAAAGGGGGGAAAGATTGGAGGCAACCTGTATGGCTAGATAGTGGAATTTAGGGTTGCCAGATAAAATACAGTATACTCAGTTAAATTTGAATTTCAGAATCTCATGCAATATTTGGAACATACATATACTAAAAATATTATTCATTACTTATCTGAAATTCAAATTTTACTGGGTGTTCTGTTTTCATTTGCTAACTCTGGCAATATAAATAATAATTATTA
Source organism: Enhydra lutris kenyoni (assembly GCF_002288905.1). Taxonomy (NCBI): domain Eukaryota; kingdom Metazoa; phylum Chordata; class Mammalia; order Carnivora; family Mustelidae; genus Enhydra; species Enhydra lutris. The sequence goes on from NW_019154086.1 coordinate 19,726,971, forward strand.
TAAAAACGTGGCACAGTACAAATACATAGGCTGGCATAATATAGTTAAAAACCCAGAAACAGTCACAACTCCATAAAAGTAATTAATACTTAACAAAGTAGGAGGGGCACCTGGCTGGTTCAGTCAGTAAAGTGTGTAACTCTTGATCTCAGAGTTGTGAATGCAAACCCCATGTTGGGCATAAAACTTATTTAAAGAAAAAATAAATAAACAAAGAACAAAGAAAACAAAACACAACTTTGTATTTACCTAAAAAATACAAAAACATTCATTCAAATGGATATATGCACCTCTATGTTCATAGCAGTATTATTTACATAGCCAAGATATGGAAGCAGCCCAAGTGCTCATCTGTTGATGAATGGATAAGGAAGAGGTGGTATATATATAATATAAAATACTATTCAGCCATAAAAAAGAATGAAATCTTGACATTTGCAATGAATGAATGGAGCTAGAGAGTAAAATGCTAAGCAAAGTAAGTCAGTCAGAGAAAGATCAATATCATATGACTTCACTCACATGTAGAATTTAAGAAACAAAACAAGCAATGGGAAAAAATAAGAGAGAAAGAAAAGGACTCTTAATTATAGAGAACAATCTGATGGTTATCAAAGGCAAGGAGGGTGAGGGGATGGGTGAAATAGGTGATGGGGATTGTCCTGATGAGCACAGGGTGAGGTATGGAAGTGTTGAATCACTTTATATTGTACACCTAAAGCTAATATAACACTGTACATTAACTAACTGGAATTAAAATAAAAATTAAAAAATACTTAACAAAGTAGGTATTTCAAACAAGGGGAAAGTATATATAACTTGATAAATGTTACTGAACATATTTACTAATTAGAAAAAATAAAGTTTGATGCCTACCTCACACTAACAAAAACAATTAGGCAAATGGAGAAGAGTGCTAAATTTAGGCAACAACCACTAAAAGAGTCAAAAGAAAATGCAGATGAATATTTATTTAACCTTGGGGTGTAAAACATCTTTCTAAATAAAAGCAAAGGGAAAAAAAGAGCTTTTCTACCTAGGAATTAAACACTTGAGTATGTCTTTTACAAATCCATAATAAAGTGGGGGGAAGGGGTGCCTGGGTGGCTCAGTGAGTTGAACCTCTGCCTTGGCTCAGGTCATGATCTCAGGGCCCTGGGATCAAGCCCCGCACTGAGTCCCACATCGGGCTCTCTGCTTGGTGGGGAGCCTGCTTCCCCTCTCTCTCTCTGCCTGATGCTCTGCCTACTTGTGATCTCTAGCTCTCTGTCAAATAAATAAATAAAATCTTAAAAAAAAAAAAAGTGGGAAAATGGCAAATATTATTATTGCCTAAAAAATAAGATGCCATTTTTTTCCTGTCAAATCAGCAAATCTATCAAAAATGGTACCAATGAATACTAGCAAGAGTGCTAAGAAAACAGGGCCCTGATACATTGCTTATGAAAACATAAGTTGGTATTATCTAGGCAAAATATCTTTTAGGAATGAAGGGAAAGCAAAAGCATTTTCAGATGAAGAAAATCCAGAAGATTTATGTTGCCATTATACCTACTCTAAAAGAAATGCTGAAGACATTTCCTTAGCATTTCTTAAGGCTGAAGGAAATGATACTAAAGGGAAACTTGGAACTTCAGGAATAAAGGAAAAGCTAAGGAATCAGTAACTATCTGGGTAGATATTTTTTAAAACTATTTTCATCTTAAATTCCTTAAAACATGTACAACTGTTGAAAGCAAAGGATATAACATTGTCTGATAAGATTTTCAATGTATACAGAATAATATATACATAGAGGTAATAATTACATTATAACACACAAGCAGGGGAGCAGAATGACTTATATGTTTTTAAGGCTTATACATTTTACTTGAAGGCATAATATATTAATTTTAAGTAGTCTATAAATTGTTAGGTATGTATATTGTAATACCTATAGCCATCACTAGAAAAATAATATAAGGAAATACAGCCAAAAGCCAATAAATAAAATGGAATATTAAAAATAATTAAGTATATAAAAGAAGGCAGGGAAAAGAAAACAGAAGAAATAAAAGAGATAGGAAAGACAGAAAACAAATAATAAAATAGTAGACTTAAATCCAACTACATTAATAATTGTAATAAACATAAATGGCCTAAACAACCAATTAAAAGACAGACTGTGAGATTGGGCATAAAAAATAAAACTTAATTGTGTTCTGTCTACAAGGTATCCATTATAAATATAAAGACACAGATAGATGAAAAATGAAAAAACTGAAAAATTATATCATGCAAACACTAAAAAAAAAAAGGCTGTAGTGGCTATATTAATATCAGATAGATTTCAGAACAAGAAATACTAAGGGAGATAAAAGAGATATTATATAATAAAAGGGCCAATTAGCCAAGATGATACAACAATCCTAAATACATATGCACCTAACAACAAGAGTTCAAAATACATGAAGTAATAGAAATGAAAGGGAAAAAACAGCCAAACCACAACTACAGCTGAAGACTGCAATACCCCTTCTCTCAGTAAATGATAGAACTAGTAGACAGAAAAATCAGTAAAAACAACAACAACAACAAAAAACAAATGACATTTTAAAAACACGAATCAACATTTTAAAAACACTCTATGCAAAAAAAAACAAAAACAAAAACACTCTATGCTACAACAGAACACACATTCTTTTCAAGTGCACATGAAATACTCACCAAGATAGACCATATTCTGAGCCACAGAACATGTCTTAATAAATGAAAAAAAAACTAAAATCATATAAAGTATGTTCTCTAATCAGAAAAAATTAAGCTAGAAATCAATAACAGAAAACTACCAAATTATACTAACTGCCAGTAGCGATACAAAATAACTGGAACCCTTATTCATTCCTGGCAGGAATGCATAATGGTAAAGCCATTTTGGAAAACAGTTTGGTGGTTTCTTATACTGTTAAATATATACTTAACATAAGACCCAGTAATCTCACACTCAGGCATTTATTTGAGAGAAATAAAAACTTACGTTTCCATGAAAAAATGGTGCATAAATGTTTATAGTGGTTTTTATCATAGTCTTCAAAAACTAAATACCCACATGTCATTTATATGATGAATGGATAGAGAAACTATAGAATACTATTCAGCCATAAAGAAGACTGAATAACTAAAAATGTGTTAAAAGATAACTGAGGCTTATTAAAGATAAACTGAGACTTATTAAAAATTTTAATAAGTAATAATTTTATAACTTAATTTAAAATTTAATAATTTTAAAAATGATTTAATAAGTAATAATTAATCATTTTAATAAATAAACAATTTACTTGAGCAAAATTAATTAGAATTGGGTAGTGCCAAAAAGGACATGGTTAGGAGTACCTCACCAACAGAAACTAGGAGCAAGACTTCCTAAGAGAAAATGCAGAAACAAACAAAAAATTATTTGATTGGCTATAGGGATGCTTTATTTGGAAAAGCCTAGTAGGCTGGTTGTGATCATCCATCCCAAGATTTAGATTTCTCACCCTCTAGGCATTTACAGACTTAGGTTCTGGTTTGCTCATATAGACTGCCAAGGCCTTAAAGCCACCTCCATTTGATGGCCTCTCTAATTAATTTAACACATGCAACAACATGAATGAATCACAAATATGTTAGACTAACTGAACAAAACCAGACTCAAAAGGCTACCTAATCTATGATTCCACTAATATGATATCTGAAAGGATAGGACAGGACAGGACAGGATAGGATAGGACAGGACAGGACTAGAAATCAGAGTATGGTAGTATCTGCAAAGGATCAGGGTCAATTTGTAAAGGGGTTGCTTGAAGGAATTTGGGGGAGTAACGGAACTGTTCTTTATCTTGATTGTAGCAGTGGTTTCCTGGACTATATATTTGTCCAAATGCATCGAACTATATACCAAAAAGAGTGAATTTTACTGTACATAAAATTTAAAACATCAGCTTAATGTTTTTAAAAAATTTGGATAAAATAAAAGGCAGAGAAATTATCTTCTCAGGTTACTTGAGGATTTTTTCCCCATGTTTTCTGCCTATGGTCAGTTATCAAAACATGAACCAAAACCAAACCATTTAAGCCTTGTTTATTCTGTTAACTTTAGGTGATTTGCAGCAGAAGAGGAATATGCTAATCATCAAAATCCACAGATAATCCTAAAGCACAATTTTACCTTCTCTTCACAGTCTCTGAGCTACACTCAAAACCTCTTTCCACAACTGCCAAGGAGGCTTGATTGAGTTTCAGCATTATTTCCAGACCTCTCCAAGTGGAGCCATTAATAATCAGTGAAATGGCTCAAAAAGAGCACCGAAAGGAACATGAGTTTCAAAAATCTGCTAACTGCATCATCAGTCTCTGATTGATTGAGAACTGAATATCAAGGCCATGGTACCTCTGCATGTTTCACACACCTACAACACTCTGGAGCAGGAATGAACCTATAACAATGACATCAAGATATTGCATAACCCTAAGGAGACAGGGTGAAGCTGGCTCAGTCTGGAGCTGTGTTGGTTGTCATCCATCAATCTGCAAAGTCAGGAACATCCATAGTCAGAGCCTCTGACAACCAGATCCAGTTTAGACTTGTTTCCAAGGGACACAGGTGATTATTTTTATCTCCTAACGTTATAGTTTAACTAATTCACTAATGATTAAGGCAATTTGAAAGACTGAGCAGGCTCCACTAACTAAATGGCTGCTGCACTTTAGTTAACATGCAAGGGGTGTCCACTGCCTGCAGCTAGCTAATAATGCGTTATAATTAATAGTACTTGGCAAAAGTGTCCTGTCAGCAGGAGCCTGGAGGTTGTTTTCCTAATGCTCCAAGATGATCTCCATCAGGCCTTCTCTTGTTTCATCAGATAAGTGATTGTGCTATCCCTACTCTGATTCTTTTAATTCTAAAAGTAATTTGGTTCTGGTTCCAAAAACCTCACAGAATTTTCTTCATTAGCATTTTCTTGAACTGACATGTGGGTTGCTGTGGCGATAAAAGTGAATAACCACCTTCTTATTTACTCATCTTCAACGCCGCCTTGCAAAAGCACATCTATCTCAGCAGGAGGGCTTCAGCAAGCAAAACCCAGGGGAAGTTAGGACAATGATTCATCCACCGCCGTATAGATTTCTTCATTTGCTTGCACTGCCTCATGCTCTTCTAATTGTTTTTTTTTTTTTTAATTTTTTATTTCCTTGTGTATAGGATCTGCTTTGCCCCACTATTCTTAACTGGTGCTAAGAAGACTATGTTGTGTGTTGGGAAACCAATCTTGAATGTCCTAGGCAATTAACTATTACATAACCTAACACCACTTTGCTGGAATAAGAAACAGATGATGATGAAATCAGAGCAGTTCAGTGAAAGCCAAGAAAATAACAACAAATAATTGCATGACAACATGGCCAGAGACCCATCTTCATCTTCATTATTATTTTTGGAAATTCAGTGCCCATCTCCAGATGCCCCTTCCCATCTCTGCCATCTGCCATTGCCCAACCACATTCCAGCACAGGGGAGGGATGAATGAGGTACATGTCCCTCACAAAAGCAGAAAGCATCTAAATCATGTAAATATGATAGAACTATCAGAAGGGGGGAAAATGGGAGATGAATTATATATATATATATATATATATATATATATATATATATAGTGAAGTAAGAATCATTGTTCTCTTGGCTCTGCAATTGCATAAATTTTCATTTTTTGTCAAGTTAGAAATTAGATACAAAGAAAACCTCTAATAACTTTGGCATTAGGTCAGCTGGCAGAGAGTCTAGTTGTGTGGTCTGTGTCATGGGTTAGAGTGTTCTCTGAATGTCAGTCAGGTCAGTAGTGTTAATAGTGGTTAACAGTGCTGTTCAGGTCTCCTCTGTTTCTTACTGATGATTTTTCCTCTACTTGTTCTCTGATTACTGAGAGAAATTTTGAAATCTCCAACTATAACTGGATTTGCCTAGTTGTAAAACCTATGCCACCCCCATAGATACTCCTCCCTAACATTTTTTACCATTCTAAACTCTACTGTTATTATAATCGCCATTTTAAAAATAAGGAAACTGAGACACAAGGAAGGGTAAGTAAATGTACAAGGCCACTTAGATTGCAGATTGGGGCAGTTTGCTCCAGAGTCCTTGCTCTTCACCCTGTCTGATATGCTAAACTCTGTCTCATCTGTGAATTTCAAGAGCAGATAAGATGAGGCCATGACTTTATGTGCCCTTTACAAGGTATTTGTAAAGGTATTTGTGGTACAAGCCAGCTTCCGGGGTTGCTCAAATGCCATCCCAGCCCCCTCTCTCTCCCATCTCCACCACTCAACACAATCTTATCCTCCCTTCAAGGAGCACTAGAGGGGACACTCTAAAGATGTGTTGTTAGGAAATACAGCTTTCACTGGGTCCGAAGAAGGTAAAAGACCTTGCTTTGGCATGAAGGGCTATATGGAGTTATGTCTTTCTTTCCAGCTTCTCTCAGTTCTTAGCTACCTTAGCTTTTATTCCCTTCCAGGATGTTTCTGTGAATAGGTCTGAATCCTGCCTTAAGAGAGTCCCCCTGCCCTGGAGAGGCCTGGAGGTAGGGAGTTAAAGCCAACATTACTCTGGGGTTTAGCAATTCACCTGTTCTTGCTTCTTTTTGTCATCAGTGTGGTAAGACCTTAAAGGTCAAGTAGGAAGTGTGGGCTTTGAGAAAGAGGCAATGAAGACCTATTCAGATTTGGCCTTAGGTTAGAAAGGCAAAAGGAGTCCTCCTCCTTCACTCACAGTTCACCTAGTTTAGCAAGGCCAGGATGTTTTGGGGTCAACAGGAGTTGGGGTCAAAGTTATACAGGAAAAAGCAATGTATATTCTCCTGGAATATGTCCACTATGTATGGATCTCTTAAGGAGACTGTAATGGTGAGTGGTTGGCCACCTCTTTTTTCTTCAGAGAAAAATCTACACCATAAGACTGCCCATGGGAATGGAATAACCATTTCTAACGAAAGAAATGTAAATCTTCACTCAGAATATGGCTAAAGAAATGTTCCATTGTATGCCTCAGAGATTTTTTTTTTTCAGTCCTGAGGGTCCTTCCAGTTCAGATTAGGGCAATCTTTGGATCCAATGAAAAATAAGCTGAAATCTCAGTGAAGGCCAGTGCATTTGGTATCTTCAAAGCAAGAGATGACCCATCACTCTCTTCAGTCAGTTGAGGAAGGGCTATGAGATCTAAGTCTTAGGATCAGTGTCTGGTATATAGTTAATGCTCTATGAGTGTTATCACAAAATTAATAAAACACTGGTCACAATACCAGAGTGGTAAATTATTTTTCAATGAGGAAACATAGTTGTCAAGCAACCTGGATACTCCTGTTGACTTAACCTGATCCCAAGGGAAGCCAAAACAACATGGTTCTCAGTAAACAAGGAATGCTAGCAAGTGAGAGGAGTTGTTAACAATTTAAGTATCTTGTAGCATTAGGCTCTGAGACTGTTTCAGATTGGAACATTCCTGCTATAGTCATATTAGTATATTTATCAGGCAAGAATTATGGGCCTAGAGGGTCATCTGGTCTGCACTAATCTATTGTAGCAGTTATAATAATGCTATAATAATAACTTGGTAAGCACTTATTATGTCCTTTATAAAGATAAATATTCTCTCATTTATTCTTCATGACAATCCTGTAAACTAAACACTATTACAGATAAGGAAACTAAGATTTAGAAAGATACACATGGTCCCTTTGGGATTTTGCCCTCATGGTTTTCTTGCCAGGAACACACATTTGTCAGTCCTATTCATCCTTCAAGACTTAGTTCTAGTGCCCCCTATTCTAGACACCAGGTTCCAACTCCCCTTCTTGGAGCCGCTCCTAAGCTAGGCATCCTTCCTCTCTTCCCCAGTTCTCTGCATTACCTCTGCGAAGCACTTGCTATATTAAAATTTCTCAGCTGTCTCTAAGGCAGGCTGCATCTTGTTATGACTAAATCTTTCTTTCTTTCCAAAGATGCTCAATATCTGGCAGCAATTATTATTCCGTAGAATGAATACTATAACTGGTATTGAGCAGATGCTCAAATACTTGGGGAATCACAACTTAGATGATGGTAAAGCCTTTAAGTATTAAATGAGTGACTGGGCTAAGAACTCTTCAAGGTGCCTTCTAATCCTGAGACTATAGTTTTGAGACTCAGATTTGAGCCTACCTGGCTTGAGTAGATGATGTTAATCTTCACTGAGAAAAGAGAAGTGGGTTCAAGAGGAAGATAAGGAAGTCAGTTCTGAATTCAAATGCCCTCCCTCCCAAAATTGCCCCTTCAAAGTTGGTAAACTCACCTAAAAGTAGAAGAACCAAACATTTTCTTAAAGGAAAAAAAAAAAAAAAACCCATAATTATTATAATGCTATCCTATATGACACCACTTCTAATTAAATCTCTACATAGTTCTTTTTTTTTTTTTTTTTTACAAATAATCCAATGTAAATAATATCTTCAAAGAATAAACTGCTTAGTTGTATAATACAGATTATATCTTAAAGGACATGAAAATGCTATATAGGAAGAGATAAGAGACAGGCCACAGAATCAGCCCCCCTCTGTTACCAAATGGCTACTACAACTATAGCAGTGGGCTTCTTCTGCTAGGCTCCATTCATAACCCTCATGCACTGCTTGGAACATTTGGAACAACATATGGAACAATGAAACAACATACTGATTATTCCTGTGACCTTCGCCAAGGTGTCTCATGCAGTAGTCATTCTTTTCTGCCATCTAAGGGCTTCATGAATTGTAAATCAGTTCAAAATTGATAAGCACTCATCAATTCCCACTTAAACTCTGTTCCAAACCATAGTTGTTTCTATTAGTCCAAAATCTGTCATAAACCTTTCACTCTAGGAAACCCATTATGAGAATTTCTCTCAGTAGTAAGCATATTTGTTTCACTTAAACCTTGGAAACAAGCTTAGCAAAATGTAAAATGATTCCTTTTGTCTTGTTTTTAATGTCTCTTTATTGCAGGAAAAATATTTTGAAGGGTCTCTGGTAGAAGGCAGGTTTTGATTGCCAATGCCATAATCTAAATTTCACCACAAATACTGACTGATTCAAAAACAGCAAAAGAGAGTGGTCTCCAATTACCTATTATAGAGCCAAGTTTAATTTGAGTATTGTAGGCATATTAAACTCATTTGTGGAATTGAATACAAGATAATACACTCATGTTCTGATGCAAATCTATAATTTCAAGTCAAGTTTGCCAATAACAGTGTTACTGTGGTACAAATTCAAAGTTTAACATGCCTGTGTTCACGTGCTTTCCAAACACATTTCAGAGTCCACTTGTTGTACAGATAAGCTCTGAAATCCGCTATTTTGGATTTTTTTTTTTAAAGATTTTATTTACTTATTTGACAGAGAGAGATCACAAGTAGGCAGAGAGGCAGGCAGAGAGAGAGGAAGGGAAGCAGGCTTCCTGCTGAGCAGAGAGCCCGATGCAGGGCTCGATCCCAGGACCCTGAGATCATGACCTGAGCCGAAGGTAGCGGCTTAACCCACTGAGCCACCCAGGCGCCCCCCTATTTTGGATTTTATCCAAGAAACGCTCTGCAACCAAAAGGGGTTTGGTTATTTTAATCACCTCTCCTTAAGCAATCCATTTCTTTTAGCCCTAAATGTTGAAAACTAGTTCATTAATTTCAACCAAAATCTGCCTCCCTGAAATTTCTTCTACTTTTCAGGTGAGAACACCTTCCAGGTAAAAGTTTCAATGGCCCAATTTCATTCTATTATGAAGAATGATTTTGGGTGGGGAGGTGGGGTGGGGAGGGCCAGAGGAAGAGGGAGAGAGAGAGTCCTAAGACACAACTTGAGATCATGACCTAAGCCAAATCAAGAGTCAGATTCTTAACCAACTGAGCCACCCAGGTACCCTAAGAATGACTTTCTAACAATTCAAGGGCTTCAGTGGACACTGAGTTCCCTATCAACATGACGACTACATGAATTGAGTACACATGAATTGCACATACACTATGTGCTAGACACTCTTTTAAGTGCTTTGCCTATCTTCAATCTTCTATCGCGACACCTTTAAGTGAGTGCTATTATTTATTCCATTTTACAGATGAAACAGGCACATGGATTTGAAACAATGTGAGCCAAATCAGACACGCAGATAGTAAATAAATAGAGTCAGGACTCAAATCCAGGCAGTTTAAATCCACTGACCATACTGCAAAGCCCTGTGACATGAAATCAGCACTGGACACAGATAATTCCAGTAGCAGAGGATGTTTGAACTAAATGACATTTGAAGTCTTTTCCAATCATGAGAATATGTCAGACAGAATTTTCATGCAATGTGAACATTTTCACTTAACCACTCCTTCCCCAGAGTCTAAAATAGTTACCTCTCTAATGTGCTCCCTTGGATGCTTGTACTTCCTCTATAATGACACCTACCCAATTGCTTTACAAAACTGAACTTCCTCAGAATAAGGACTATTTCTGCCTTCTCTCTCTTTTTTTTTTAAAGATTTTATTTATTTATTGGACAGACAGAGATTACAAGTAGGCAGAGAGGCAGGCAGAGAGAGAGGTGGAAGCAGGCTCCCCGCTGAGCAGAGAGTCCAACGCAGGGCTAGATCCCACGACCCTGAGATCATGACCTGAGCCGAAGGCAGAGGCTTTAACCAACTGAGTCACCCAGACGCCCCTATTTCTGCCTTCTTAATCATTATATCCTGAATATCTAACACAGTGCCTGGCACAAAGTTGGCAGTGAATTTGTTAAGCAAGTGAATAAAAGATATAACAAATCATTAACATCAGTAACATCCCATTTTTATACAATTTAGTCTTACTGCAGAACTAGACTCTAAAATGAAGACTAGAGGAAAACAGATACATACTAGAAACTAACTGTCTTTAAAAAGCATATTCCATATCCCTTTCCGCTTACTGTATGTTGCTTACTGAAATATGTATGTATATATTTAACAAGAGATTAGTTAAATAAATTACTATCTGTTCACACAGTAGAATATTGGACTTCAATTAAAAATGATGTTGGAAAAATAAGTTAATCACACAGAAACACATTTTTAATGCACTGATTTTTTTTAAATTAACCAATAAACCCACTTTTTGTTCATTTGAGAAAAGAAAAAAGAAAAAAATTAAATGGCATTTATACATAAACATTACTGAAAGGATGTGTTAGAACCCTAAGTAGCAATAATGTTTCTGTCTGTTACAGAATTGGAGATGAATTTTTCTTTTTACAGGTGAAGTTTTTTTCTATTTCATTTTTCTTTATGTTCTAAATTTTCCACAATGAACATGTAAAGAGAAAAAATAAAGAGTTGTGGGTTTTGTTTCATTTTTGCTAAATACAAATGAATTACTTACATAAAATAATTAGAAAGGAACAGGTTCAACTTCTACCCTGTACTCAATTTTCTCTTTTTTCCCAATACTTTTTTAAAAATTTTATTTATTTTTATTTGACAGAGATCACAAGTAGGCAGAGGCAGGCAGAGAGAGAGTGAGGAGGAAGTAGGCTCCCTGCGGAGCAGAGAGCCCAACGCAGGCGGGGCTCCATCCCAGGACCATGGGATCATGACCTGAGAAGGAAGAGGCTTTACCCCACTGAGCCACCCAGGCGCCCCTTTTTTCCCAATACTTTAAATGAAATGCCATATGTGACTTTGTGTAAGGGGAAGGGGTGGCTCTTGGGAAATATTTTTTCAAAGTGGAAACAAAGTAGAAGATCATCCTCACCCAAACTTGACTAACATATTCAGAGGCTAACTGTGCTGGCATGAATTTCTTCATGGTTTTGCCTTTCTCTGTGCATTGTAGTAATGATACTAACTCCCCAATGAAGTGATTTAAACAAACAAGAAACAGTAACAAATCCTGTATAACAGCGTACCGCTAAAGAGAAAAATGAGAGCTAGATGCAGAAATGGAAAAAAATAAACAAGTTTAAGGCAGTGATAGTTCCTGGCCTAGAACTATGTATTTTATGGGGGAAATCATATACAAAAATTCCAGGCCAAAAAAAAAAAAAAATTCTAGATGTTTTCTTTAGTTCTTCTTATTTTTTCCCTCTAGTGATTCCAGATTTGGCAACTCCTGAAAAATGTTATGCCAATATTCTAACTTCTTAATTTATTCCTTCGCCATAACAACAGGAAAGAAAGCGTGGAAAGAGACAAGGAAGGAGGACAAGAAAGAAGATAGAAGGTGGTGAGCAATGCTGGCTGTTGGTCCTTGTAATAGAATCCAATTGTCAACTGATACAAATAATGGTTAGGAAATTTTTTTTTTTAAAAAGGAGGGAGAGGTGCATATGTGAAGGAGGGTGTGCCTGCAAGTCATTGAAAACTGGCTTTCTTTCCATCTTTTTGGGAAAGGATTGAAGTTTGATGACCAAAATCGGTAGTAGGAATAGAAAGTGTGGAGGTAACACTCCAAATGACAGCATGAGGTAATCAGAAGATAAACAGCTCCATATCTCCATACCTTGGAGTCATATAAGCAGTAATCTGGGGGGGGGCAACTGGGTGGCTCAGCAGGTTAAGCCTCTGCCTTCGGCTCAGGTCATGATCTCAGGGTCCTAGGATCGAGCCCCACATTGGGTTCTCTGCTCAGTGGGGAGCCTGCTTTCCCCTCTCACACTCTCTGCCTGCTGCTCTGCCCACTGGTGATCTCTCTCTCAGTCAAATAGATAAATAAAATCCTAAAAAAAAAAAAAGAAAACAAAAAAAAACCTGGGAACCAGGTCCACCTACCCTAAGGACCCACCTCTGCATAGATAGGAAAGATATGAGGCCATTTTCTGACGAACACTGGACTTAAAATCATACATGAGATGTTCTATGTACTAGCAGCTTGACTTGAATAGATTTTTGCATATGCCTGCCAACTACAGTTCCTGAAGTGCTCCAGAGTCCCCCCAGGGGAGAGCACTCCTTGGTGAGATATATACTAAATATTTAGTGAGATTTTATGTAAAATGACATATTATTTCTAGTTTCTTGATGAATTACAAAATCACTCTTGCCTGCTTTCCTTCTCACTGAGCAAGTCTCTCTTTCCTTTTTGAAATTGGCATCATCGTATCCCATACTAATTTACCTGTTCAGCTCTCCACAACAAAGGTATACCTGGTCCAAAATGCCAGGATTGTTGAGAAACCCTAGCTTATATGTATATACGACTTCATTTATATTTTCTGAGTGCCATTTTATTAATCTGTAAAATGGAAATAAAAATACCTCCAAAGTATTTAGTGATCCATAAAAATACAAATTTGGGGGGTACTGGGGTGGCTCAGTCATTAAGTGTCTGCCTTTGGCTCAGGTCATGATCCTAGGGTCCTGGGATCCAGGCCCACATTGGGCTCCCTGATCCTCGGGAAGCCTGCTTCTCCCTCTCCCACTGTGTCTCTGTCAAATAAATAAATAAAATCTTTAAATCTTTAAATATATATACAAATTTTTTATTCAAGACCATCTACCTCATACGCAATAATACTAAACATTACTAAATCTTGGACGTAGATATCTAAGTGTAGTTATCTCTGTGCTATATTACAATCTTGGTACTTGCTTGATGTCTATGGTTCTACTTGTACTCCTGACTCCCTTTGTTCCTGAGCATGATAATTGTATTCCTGGACCCTCATCTTTTTCTGCCTGGGTTCCTTACCTATACTGTCTGCTAATATTGTCTTCCCTTGTGTAATCATTTGACCCTCACTGTTCCTTGGCTCTATGTGAAGCCCAAGGAATAGTGTTAGAGCTTGAAATTCTTTCATGCATTACTGAATTTTATGTATACAATAGAATAAATTTCAGGATATAATTCTTTTATAATTCTTTAAAATGAACTTTTCTTTTTGTTTTCTTAACATGTTCATCATTAAAACTTTTTAAAAAGATAGCAACAAAGATATTTGAAACATTTAATCTCCAAACCTAGAAATATCTCTGCCATTATTTTGTCTTTTTTCAATGCATGTTTTTTTTTTCCATTAAAAAGTGCTGTGAGGGGCGCCTGGGTGGCTCAGTGGTTTAAAGCCTCTGCCTTTAGCTTAGGTCATGATCCCAGGGTCCTGGGATGGAGCCCCGCATCAGGCTCTCTGCTCAGCAGGGAGCCTGCTTCCCCCCTCTCTCTCTGCCTGCCTCTCTGCCTACTGTGATCTCTGTCTGTCAAATAAATAAATAAAATCTTTAAAAAAAAAAGTGTTGTGATGTTAATACTCTTCTGTAATTTTTTCCCATTTAATAATACATTGGGAACCTCTTTCCATTCTCTAGCATCATTTTTAATGCTTCATAGTAATCCAGTATACAAGTATATTAATTTATTTAACCAACTCTGTATTGTTGGGTAATTAGACTGTATTGTTGGGTAATTTTTACCTTCTACAAATATGTCCTTCTAAATATTTTTAAAGCAAATCTTTGAGCATTCTTACCACATTCTTACCAAAAACTGGGATACACGAATCAAATGACATGCAAAAGTTTTGAGTTTTGACATACAGTGTCAAATTGAATGGGAATTTTACTTCAAATTAATGAATTTTTTGGTTAGTAAGGGGTTCATAAGCCATGGGACATTCTTCATCCAGGTTGGTTTCTCACTACAGTGGCTTCTCATCACATATCTGTGAAATGAAAGCCAAAATAAGGCTAGCAATTGGTGGTGATTAGTCAGTACCATCATCCCTACTGTTAGCTAGCTTTGAGTTATCCTGAGATTCAATTCCACTGAACTTGAGTGACTACCACGTAGTACTTAAATACAATGTGGAGACTACAAACTGCCTACCTTAAAAGTGTTTATAATTTAGTGTTCACATATAATTATTACATAATACAAAATGTGGTAAGTTCAATAAAAAAAATTACAAAGTGCTATGGGAAAAGGAATATTTCTGAATAGAATGTTTGGGATGCTTACATAAAGGAAGTGGAATTTAATCTGGACTTTGATAAAGATAAGGTCAGATTTTGACTGGCAGTGGGCAGAAAGGCATCCTGGGTATGAAGACATACAAAGTAAAATGCCCAAGGACAAGAAGGTGTGTGACATTCACAACAAAGGGAAGCGGGGGCAGCAACTGAGATGCCTCATGAGTATGGTTAATGTAAGGCAATAATGGGAGATACACCAGGGAAGCAGACTGATAATCAAATTTTAATACATTGCTGAGAAGCAGAAACTATATGGAGGGAAATAGGGAGTTAATGAAAGGGAGAGATATGTTGCAGAAAGGTTAGTGTGTCAGCAATGTGGATCACAGAGGCACCTCATATTGGGAAGTACTTAGTAGTCCCGTAAGAAGTAAATAAGGATCCCCATCCCCTCCAAAACCCACAGTTTGTTTCTCAGGGAGGGCGGTAGGGGATTGGGTGAGCCTGGTGATGGGTATTAAGGAGGGCACGTATTGCAGGGAGCATTGGGTGTGGTGCATGAACAACGAATCTTGGAACACTGAAAAAATTTAAAAATTAAATTTTAAAAAAAGAGGAAGTAAATAAGGACCTGGAAAGTAAAGGGGCAGGTAAAGAGGCAGACTGTGAGGCAAAGAAAATGTATAGCTGAAACTCGTTAAGTTACATAGGATATAATAACAAAAGGAAGAGTGAAAACCGGCAAAATTAAAAAGCTGAATTTGTAGTCTGTGTTCCCCTACACACGCACCCAAGTTTTTTCCTAAATAAACATCCAATTGTCAACAGACTGTTCACCTGTTTATTTAGCTTTATTTAAAAAGCACCAGCACCACCTGGTGACAATATTTCAGATTGCCCCTCGCTAACAGTCCTGATTCCTTCTTTCAGTTGTTTTTTTGAAAAAATTTCACACATACATAAAAGTTGAGAGAATACTAAAATAAACACCCTTATACTATCACCTATATTTACCAAAAGTTAATGTTTTGCTACATTGGTTTTATCTTTCTCTATATGTGTTCATATACTAAACCATTTGAAAATAAATTATAGACACAAAAACACTTAAGCTCCAAAATTTTCTGCATCAATCTCCTAAGAAAAGGATATCCTCTACATAAACACAGTATCGTCACCTCAACTGAAAAATCAATTATTTTACATCATCATATAATAAGCTATATATGTTCAAATTTTCCCAGTTTTCATAAAGATGTATGTTTTTTATCCAAGATCTAATCAAGATTTATACTTTGCAATTGGTTGTTGTTTCTAAGGTCTCTTTTAATCTATAACAATAGAACAATTTGCACTACCTTTTTTTTTTTTTTCACTTCTCATGACATTGCCACTTTTTAAACATCCCAACCAGTTAACTTAGAGAATGTCCCATATTCTGAATTTGTCTGATTATTATCCCCATGATTAGGTTCATAGTAAACATTTTGGCAAGAATAATTCATAGGTGACTCTGTAGTTTAATTGCGCCTCTTCAGGAAAAGTTAATGTCAGCTTGTTCTACTACTGGTGTCATGAAGTTTGATCACTTGGTTAAAGTCGTGACTGCAAAATTTACCCCCTATAATTAATGTCATGAGTGGAGTGTTACTTTGAGACCATGTGAATATCTTCACCCCAACAAATCTTTACACAAAGGTTTTGACATACATTGACACTCCTTACCTATACCAGTTATTACACGGGAAATTGCAAAATGATGATTTTCTATCTCTATCATTCTTTTAACATTAATTATTAAAGATAAACAAAAATAAATTAACCTACCTATAAATCAAACTGATAAGAAAAGGGAAAACAATGATTCAAGCAGATTTGACCAAGGATTCTGTACATCTCTAGTGAGCTATATTTTAAAGACAAAAAGAACAGAAAATGAAATTTTAAACTTAGTGGTACATTATTAATAATCCTATAGGTATCATAATTCTGAAGCTTTTCATGTTATTATAGAATAAAACAAGTAAGCAGATATAGTCATAAAATTAGGACCCAGGATTTCACTGTAAGAGCAAAAAAATACACATATAAAACAAAATCAGGTGAGGAAAAATGCTATAATGTTACATTTAAATTAGAACTATCAATACTGGGACGCCTGGGTGGCTCAGTTGGTTAAGCAGCTGCCTTCAGCTCAGGTCATGATCCCAGCGTCCTGGGATC